>NC_092372.1:56738468-57084302 GCF_030028105.1 Mobula birostris
CTGCAAAGACGAAGATGCCCTACATAAGTGGCAGAATGAGTGTCCCAGCTCACAAGTGTGACCATTCATCAAAAAAATATTGGTTAACTGACACAGCATGCTTGCCCTAGATTTCTCTTCCTTTTGAAAATTGTTGAAATGTGAGAGATTAATAGGCTGCAGCTGTGACACTTACACATCAACTCATACAAACCTGTCAGAACTATTAAAACATTCTGTATCAGCCTCGGGTAATTGGGAAGGGTGTGGGGGCAAGAGCGCAGGTCAACAATGTACATTTTAGTCACCTATAAACGGTACGGCTGCTGGGTGGTTTAAATGAGCCCCTCAGCGCAGACCTCAACTTTGATTGATAATGGAAGAAAGGCTGCTAAGTTGTCATCAAATTTACATGAAAACACAATTCAATATTTATCCCTTTGAAACACAACAGCATTAGATTGTAACAGTATCTTACATCACCCTACTTGTCATTGAAGCTTTTCCGGTTGATTTTATCATTTACAGTATACAAGCAAATAAGCCAGTAGAATGGTTTAACATCAGCTACAAACATCTTGTTAAACTATTATGAATGTAGATTTTTGAGGGGAAATTGGGCTTATAATAATGAATAATTCTTAGACATGAAAAGAGATTTATTCTGTATTTCATAGTTTTGTCAGACCTGGATTAACATGATTTAGCAATGCAACAACATTTTTGTTTGTCTTTGACAAGCTATAGGTTTTTAAACGTAAACAACAGGAATTCTGCAGATGCTGGAAATTCAAGCAACACACATCAAAGTTGCTGGTGAACGCAGCAGGCCAGGCAGCATCTGTAGGAAGAGGTGCAGTCGACGTTTCAGGCCGAGACCCTTCGTCAGGACTAACTGAAGGAAGAGTGAGTAAGAGTGAGTAAGGAAGAGTTCCTTCAGTTAGTCCTGACGAAGGGTCTCGGCCTGAAACGTCGACTGCACCTCTTCCTAGAGATGCTGCCTGGCCTGCTGCGTTCACCAGCAACTTTGATGTGTGTTGCTATTGGTTTGTCAGGTTTTAGACTGCTTTATCCATGCAATCAACATACAGGATTTCCATGCTATTGTTGTGTAGGGAATTGCAGGATTTTAATCTTCCTTGGATGAAGGATTGGTAGCATATTTCCAAGCTAGGATGATGTGGAACTTGCAGCTTTGAGATTTCCATGAGCCTGCCTTATTTGCCCATTAAAAGTCAAATGTTAAGTATTTGGGAAATGCTGTTTTTCACCCAGGCTGTGAGACTAATGAATACCCTGCCATCACCGATGTCCCATCACTAGGACAGCGAGCTGTTTACTGTACTCATTCCTGTTTACTGTTTACCTGTGTGGCATGCTTTGCATGCATTTTGAATTACATTTTATCAACTTATTTGTGGCTATAATTTGTTTTATGTGCTGTGTGTGATATATGTATTGTGGGTGCACTGTGGTCTGGAGGAATGTTGTTTAATTTAGTTGTACATGTATACAGTCAGATGACAATAAACTTGGACTTGAACCATCTAAGAAGCCTTCAGCATTTGAGTGATCTGCTGGAGAAACTCAGCAGCATCTGTGGGAGGAAAGGAATTGTTGACGTTTCAGGTCAAAGGTTCAGGAGCAGGGCTTCAACACAAAACACTGACAATTTCTTGTTGCTGCTGTTGCATCTGCAGTCAAGCCTTCAAAGTTTGCCTGTTTTTAAAGCCTAATGCAGCCACGGAGTAGTGAATGCTCGGCAGAGTGCCAGTGAGAAGATTGCTTCTTTCTGAATGATGCTGAGCATCTTGAGGATTCTTGGATCTTTACCCATAAAGGCAAATTTAATCCTGAATTGTGCCTCATAGATGATGAAATTATTTTTTGGGATTTAGGAGTTGTTTCACTTGCTGACAACTATATCTTCATGTTTGGTCCAGCTGAGTTTCTATTATTTAGGGTGTTAAAGTGGAGATTTTGCTGTGATAATGCCAGTAAATATCATGGGTAAGCAGTTAGATTCTCTGTTAGGGATTATTTGAATTGCATTAGCAGGCAAGATACAGAATACATATGTGCAATATTGGTCCAATGGAAAATAAGTAATTGTCATTACTGCACACAGACAGAATAAGATTCGTCAAGAAAATTCATGATCTCTGAGTCAACATTCAATTCGTTTTTTCTGGCATATGTAATTCAAACTTTGCACTCACTATGTGACTTGCAGTGGAATCACCATTGGAACTGAACCTAAGGGTATCTTCAGCATAATCAGAACAACTGTATCTAAAGATGATTGCAAAGGGATGCATTGTTTACTATTGCATGGAGCAGAATTAATATTTATTTATTTCAGATACTGACATAGCTTGCTACCTTTACCTACAACAAAAAATAGAAATGTGAAGGTTAAAAGTAAGTTGTATTAAAAATAAGCAAACTACTATACAAGTAAACATCCCTACATTAAAAGTGTCATTTCATCAGAAATAATTTCCATTAATTTACCAACCCACATTTAGCAACTAATTTTATGTTAAGCGTTGGTGTCTAACAGGCTGACAGCAGGTGACATACTTACAAGTGAATTATAGATTGACAGTAATATGTGCACTTGTACTCTTGCACACTCATCATTATCTACAATCTGCCTGAGTTCCAAAAAGCATTAAGAATTGATGGTGATGTTGTTAGTTTTGTATGTCTATACTTCAAACTATTCTTGACACTATCTTGCCATTTAAAAACAGAAACTCTCATTAGGACTGAGTCATTGAAGTAGCGAGCCTCAGAGTGAACTTCTTGCAGAGAGAGACTAATTTGAAAACAGCAAGTTTGCCATGAGTGAGTCATTGTTTGAACTAGTGAGTGAGAGAGTGGTATCTTGCAGGGCAGGAGCCATTTGAAAACACAAGTCTAATCAGGAGTAAGTTTCATTTGAACCAATAAAAAGAAAGGGGGAGAAAGTGGAGTGGCCATTGTGTGAGTGGGCCAGTATTAGATTGGTCAGACTATGGCTCAACAGGCTTCAGTGAGAACAGGCAGAGGTGAGAGGTGCTGAATTTTTTGGAGTAATTTAGTTGATTGTAGAACTTAAGAGAAGTTAGAGTCAAAGGAATAACAAGTGTCAGCACTGTGGTAGTTAAGGCAGTGAAATGCTCCTCCTGTGAGATCTGGGATTTCCCAGATGTAGTCTCCCAGATGACTACATCTACAGGAAGTAGACTCTCCTGACTGACAAGGTAAAGAAAATGCAGCTGGAGGTGGTTGTATCAGGATGACCTGGGAGGCTGAAAACCTCATAGATAAGATTTTTATTGAGGTAGTCACATCCAGAGTGCAGGCATCAGACAGTAGATAGGTGACCACCATGAGCAGTAAGGAAGTAAGCAGTCAGTGCAGGGATTCCCTTCATCAACAAGTATACCCCTTTGGATACTGCTGGGGGTATGGTCTATATGTAGGTAGATTAGGAAAATCAGATAGGTGCAAGATCCCAAGAGAGAGAAATTGTAGAATGCCTACAAGATGGCTTTTTAGAGCAGCTTATGGTTGAGCCCACTGGGGGAAAGGCAATTATGGATTGGGTGTTGTGTAATGAATTAGATGTAATTTGGGAGCTGAAGGTAAAGGAACCCTTGGGAAGCAGTGATCATAAGATGAGAGAATTCACCCTGAAGTTTGAGAGGAGGAAGATAAAGTTAGATGTATCAGTATTACAGTGGAGTAAAAGCAACCACAGATGCATGAGAGAGGAGCTGGCCAAAGATGACTGGAAGGGGACACTAGCAGGGATGACAGCCGAACATCAATGGCTGCAGTTTCTGGGGACAATTCGGAAAGCACTGAATAGATAATCCCAAAGATGAAAAGCATTCTAAAGGGAGGAAGAGGCAACCCTGGCTGACATGCGAACTCAAAGGCAGCATAAAAGAAAAAAGAGGGCATATAATATAGCAAATATTAATGGGAAGTTAGAGGATTGCGAAGCTTTTAAAAACCAACAGAAGGCAGTGAAGAAAACAGTAAGGGAAGAGATGAAATATGAGGATAAGCTGTCCAATGATATCAGAGGATATTGAAAGTCTTTTCAGATATATAATGAGTAAAAAAGAGGTGAAGGTGAATATCAGACTGCTGGAAAATGACGTTGGAGAGGTAGTAATGGGGGAGAAATTTAATAAGTATTTTGCATCTGTTTTCATTGTGGAAGACACCAGCACTATGCCAGACATTCAAGAGTGTCACAGGGCAGAAATTAGCATAGTTGCATTTACTAAGGAGAAGGTGCTTTGGAAACTGAAAGGTATAAAGGTAAATATGTCACACGGACGAGATGGACGACGCCCCAAATTTCTGAAGGAGGTAGCTGAAGGAATTGTGGAGGTGTTACTAATAATCTTTCAAGGATTACTAGATTCTGGAATGGTTCAGGAGGACTGGAACTATGCAAATATCACTCCATTCTTTAAGAAGTGAGTGAGGCAGAGAAAGGAAATTATAGCCAGTTAGCCTGTCTTCAGTGATTGTGGAGATGTTGAAGTCCATCATTAAGAATGAAGTTTCGGGGTACTTGGTGGCACATGATAAAATAGACCAAACTCAACATGGTTTCCTTCAGGGGAAATCTTCCCTGATATATATGACAGAATTCTTTGAGGAAATAACAAGCAGGATAGACAAAGCAGAGTCAGTAGATCTTGTATACTTGCATTGTCAGAAGGACTTTGACAGGATGCTACACATGAGGCTGCTTAACAGGATGAAGTCCATTGTAGTACTTGAAAGATACTAGCATGGATAGAAGATTGGCTGACTGGCAGAGAGCAAAGGGAGCAAAGAGTGGAAATAAAGGGGGCCTATTCTGGTTGGCTGCTCCACACTAGTGGTATTCCACAGGAGTTGGTGTTGGAACAGCTTCTTTTCATGTTCTATGTCAATGATTTGGATGATGGAATTGATGGCTTTGTGTCCAAGTTTGCAGATAGATGGAGGGGCAAGTAGTGTTGAGGAAGCAGGGAGACTACAGAAGAACTTAGACTGACTGGGAGAATGGGCAAAGAACTGGCAGATGAAATATAATGTAGAGAAGTGTATGGACATGCACTTTTAGATGAAGAAATAGAGACATAGACTATTTTCTAAATTCCGAGAAAATTCAAATATTAGAGGTACAGATTGACTTGGGTTCCTTGTGCAGAATTACCTACAGGTTAACTTGTAGTTTGAGTCAGTGGTAAGGAAGACAAAAGCAATGAGAGCGTTCATTTCTAGAGGACTACTAGACAACAGGGTGACCCGTTGGGGCACCCTTTGAGAGAAGGATAGTGCAGTCTGATGTGACCAGAATGAACATTAAATTTTCCTGAATGCTATTGCTCTGACACATTGACACCTACGCTCTGTCCACCAGAGAAAGCAGGATCCCCCAGTGGCCACACATTTTAATTCCACATCCCATTCCCATTCTGACATGTCTATCCACAGCCTCCTCTACTGTAAAGATGAAGCCACACTCAGGTTGGAGGAACAACACCTTATATTCCGTCTGGGTAGCCTCCAATCTGATGGCATGAACATCGACTTCTCTAACTTCCACTAATGCCCCACCTCCCCCTCGTACCCCATCTGTTACTCATTTTTATACACACATTCTTTCTTTCACTCTCCTTTTTCTCCCTCTGTCCCTCTGAATATACCCCTTGCCCATCCTCTGGGTTCCCCTCCCCCCTTGTCTTTCTTTCCGGACCTCCTGTCCCATGATCCTCTCATATCCCTTTTGCCAATCACCTGTCCAGCTCTTGGCTCCATCCCTCCCCCTCCTGTCTTCTCCTATCATTTTAGATCTCCCCCTCCCCCTCCAACTTTCAGATCTCTTACTAACTCTTCCTTCAGTTAGTCCTGACGAAGGGTCTCGGCCTGAAACATCGACTGCACCTCTTCCTAGAGATGCTGCCTGGCCTGCTGTGTTCACCAGCAACTTTGATGTGTGTTGCTATTGGTATCGCTTTGCTTTGGAAACTGAAGTAGAAAACCTCAGTTTATTAAAGAAGAATGACGTGTAGCAAATCAAATATCGCTACTCCTCATTTAACGAAATACACTTTTGATGGCATCATTTCTGGCTTATCTGCCACCCTTGTGCCTCTTGTTGTCATTCTAGAGACGTGCAGACCTTTCATCCCCTGTCTCTTCAGCTCCTCTGCTGTTTGTTGTTTGTCTCTGATCCTGGTGACGTGCATGCCTCTCCTCCTCTGTCTCTTCTTCTCATCTTTTTTTTGTCCTGACTCTTTGATCCTGGAGTTGTGTGGCCTCGGCCTCATCCAATTCTTGTTCTCTTCCTCTCCTTGCCACTTCCCGATGACGTTTGACGTTATCTCTTGACCATAATGTCCCTCTTCCCTTTCCACGCGGCATAATTAGGCTGACCTTTTTTACCATAATGCTGGATAGAAGATACGAAGCACTAACACCAAAGGAATTTGATTATTCTTGATGATGTGGTTGGAACTCTCCTAAGTGGATGTGATATAGTCACCGCTGTCCTTTGACTACAGCAAAGGGTTTTATGGATGTCTCGAAGTACGTCATTACGATAAGATTCAATTATCCCTTATTGATGGGAGGCAGTTTGATCCTGCACATGCTGACGGTGATTAGCAGAATGTGACCCCTCAAAATAGAGCTGCCCTGCCCTTTTGCCCCGGTAGGTGTCGCTGCTGAGGCTGGCCGTGCGCATGCGTCGGGCTATTGCATCCTGATTTCCATTATGGCCGATCGGATCTTGGGTGAAAGCCAGTCTGTTGATTTTTGGTGAATGAGCAACTTTATATGAATACATAACCCTGAACTTTGCCTGCATTCTGTAAGTTAGCGCATTTTAATTCGATTTAGCCAAAAAAAAGTGCCACTGTAGTGCACCATTTGCGCTAATTGGAGGTCACAAACAGACAAACAGACAGATAGAGCTTGAGAGTTTCAGTAGTATATAGATAAGAACAAGAAGGTAACTCGGAGACTTTATAAGACATGGTTTAAACTACTTTGAATAAGTAACATGAACAGTTTTTGGCCCCTTATCTATGAAAAGAAGTGTTGGCATTGGAGAGGGTCCAGAGGAGGTTCATGAGAATGATTGTTGGAACTGAAGGGTTAGTGCTTGAGAAGCATTTGATGATTCTGGACCTGTACTCACTGAAGTTTAGAAGAATGAGTTGGGGGTCGGGGTGGAATCTCATTAAAACATATTGAATACTGAAAGGCCTAAATAGAGTGAATGTGGTGAGGATGTTTCCTATTAGTGGGTGAGTTTAGGATAAGAGAGCACAACCTAAGAAAAGATGACATCCATTTGGCACAGAGATGAGGAAGAATATCTTCAGCCAAGACTGGTAAATCTGTGGAATTCAGCGCTAGAGAGTTGTGGAGGCCAGATCATTGAGTATGTTTAAAGTGGAGGTTGGTAGATTCTTGATTAGTCAGGGCATCGCAGGTTTAGAGGAATAATAAACCAGTCTTGATGAAGGGTCTTGGCTCGAAACATAGACTGTTTACTGTTCTCCATAGATGTTGCCTGGCCTGCTGAGTTCCTTTCGCATTTTGGGTGTGTTGCTTGGATTTCCAGCATCTGCATCTCTTGTATTTATAAATTAATCGTGATAGAATGGCAGAGTAGACTTGATGGGATGAATGACCTAATTCTGCACCTGTGTCTTATGGTCTTATATGAACCACTATTTATTTACCAGAGGTTTATTGCTAGTTTACTTGAAATTTACTGGCATTCAAGTGCACTGCATTTGTGGAATCAATTTTGCATTGAAATTATGGTAATGGAACTCATGTTTTCACAGTTTTTGTATTTAATTTTAAGAACATGATACAGTTGCTGATCCCTCCAGTAATGCCAGCCACTGTCCATGAATGATACTCACCACTGTGAGCTATTGGCATTGATTTCTAGCGTTTAAGAAACCTCCCCTCTAATTATGAGGAACAATTTCAAAAGATATTCTTTGAAAGGTATTATTTTCTTCCATTAAGGAACTGAAATTCATTAACCTTAATCAAACTGAAAAATATTTTGATATATTTTCCTTGAAGGGAGAATGAATTTGAGTCTTTCAATATATTTAAGGCAGGGAAAGGTAAATTCTTGATAAGCAAGGGGATGAAAGAACAGAATGCAAAAATAAGATTAGCCATGGCCTTATTAAACAGGAGAGGCTTGAAGTGCTGAGTGGTTTTCACCTATTCCTAAAGTAAATATGTTTACATATTCACATGATCAGCAGTCTTCCGGCTGAGACATTTCAACTATATTTATCAAACTTTCCCAAAAAGACCCACTCTTAAATAAATCCAGAAATAGTTTTGTTTTTGTTTTAAAAAAATATATTTTGAACCATAAACTGATGGTGCTGGTTCTTAAATTTATCCGCATACAAATGAATTGAGCCGCGCAGAAAAAAATAAAAACTTCAAAGTGAAATAGTTCATTGTCATAATATTAGAACTTGTTCCACAGTGGGCCAGATAAACATCCGGCTTTGTTGTCCACCACAGCTAAACCTTTGGAGGTAGAAGCCTTCCAGTCAGGGATGACATCTGGCATACAAGATTCAAGATTCAAGATTGTTTAATGCCTTTTCCAACACAGAAGTGCAAAGGAGAAATAAATATTTTATTTCTCTCTGGCTCTGATGCAGCACAAAAGAAAATGCAATAATACAGTGAATTCTGGCTAATTGGGTGGGATATATTGGTTAGCTGAAGTTTCATGGAAGTAGTTAAAATGGTATAAAAAAGATAAACCACCACTTAACTGATGTCTCTTGATCGGTACCCCTTCACAGATGCTCTCTCTACCCATCCCCCATGGTAAAACAAGTTTGATTTTGAAACTTCTTGTTGTTGAGATAAAAGGCTATCAACCTGAAACATGAACACCATTTCTATATTCATCTACCAAGTATTTAAAATTTTGTTTATATTTAAGATTTTAAAACATTTTGTGGGCTAATTATTCAGAGAACTGGACTTTTATATCTTTAGCATGCTTTTTTATTGACAACTAGTTTTAAGCTTTAATACCTACTGTGATTTACGAAACATGGCAGCTATTTGCATACAGCAAGATTTCGCAAATATTGATTGGAAAACAAATAAGGGTTAGAATAGCATTGATGTTCTGAGAGAATATCAGTTACATAATGGGGGTTCACTTGGGGTTTCAGCTACTTCATGGTGGTCAGAGTGGTTTCCCTCACCTCCACCCCTCCGACTCTCAACACAGGAGCCCCTCAGGGCTGTGTACTAAGTTCCCTGTCCTTTACTCCCTGTATACCCATGATTGTGTCACCACCCACAGTTCTAATCTGCTAATTAAATTTGCCAATAACACTACATTGATTGGTCTAATCGCAAATAATAATGAGGTGGCCTACAGGAAAGAAGTCATCTCTCTGACACCATGGTGTCAAGAAAACAACGTCTCCCTCAATGTCGCAAAAACGAAGGAGCTGGTTGTGGATTACAAGAGGAATGGAGACTGGCTAAACCCTATTGTCATCAATAGATCTGAGGTTGAGAGGGTAAACAGCGTTAAATTCCTTAGCATCCACATCACCGACGACCTCATGTGACATGAACACACCAGCTGTGTGGTGAAAAAGGCACAACAGTGTCTCTTTCGCCTCAGATGGTTGAGGAAGTTTGGTATGGGCCCCCAACTCCTAACAACTTTCTGCAGGAGCACAATTGAGAGCATCCTGACTGGCTGCATCACTGGCTGTATGGGAACTGTACTTCCCTCAATTGCAGGACTCTGCAGAGAGTGGTGTGGACAGCCCAGTGCATCTGTAATTGTGAACTTCTCATGATTCAGGACATTTACAAAGACAGCTATGAGAAAAGGGCCTGAAGAATCATTGGGGGCCTGAGTCACCCCAACCACAGTCTATTCCAGCTGCTACCATCTGGGAAATAGTACCGCAGCATAAAAGCCAGGACCAACAGGCTCCAGGTCAGCTTCTTCCGCCAGGCCATCAGACTGATTAACTCACGCTGATATCAGTGTATTTCTATGTTACATTGACTGTTCTATTTATTATAAATTATTATAAATTGCTATGATTGCACATTTATATGGAGACATAACATAAACATTTGGAGTACTGTGTCCAGTTCTGGTCACCTCACTATGGGAAGGATGTGGAAGCATTGGAGAGGGTACAGAGGAGATTTACCAGGATGCTGCCTGGTTTAGAGAGTATGCATTATGATCAGAGATTAAGGGAGCTAGGGCTTTACTCTTTGGAGAGAAGGAGGATGAGAGGAGACATGATAGAGGTGTACAAGATAATAAGAGGAATAGATAGAGTGGATAGCCAGTGCCTCTTCCCCAGGGCATCACTGCTCAATACAAGAGGACATGGCTTTAAGGTAAGGGGTGGGAAGTTCAAGGGGAATATTAGAGGAAAGTTTTTTTACTCAGAGTGGTTGGGGTGTGGAATGCACTGCCTGAGTCAGTGGTGGAGGCAGATACACTCGTGAAGTTTAAGAGACTACTAGACAGGTATATGGAGGAATTTAAGGTGGGGGGTTATATGGGAGGCAGGGTTTGAGGGTCGGCACAACATTGTGGGTCAAAGGGCCTGTACTGTGCTGTACTATTCTATGTTCTATGTTCTATGTTTTACTCCTCATGTATGTGATGGATGTAAGAAATAAAGTCAATTCATTTCAATTTTCTGTAAATGCAGTGGATTCTAGTTGATTGGGACACATTAGAACCAGTATATTTTGGCCTAATTAATCAGCTGTCACAAGTAGTTGAAGTTTTATGGAAATAGTTAAAAAGGTAGAAACAAACTGCTATTGAACTGAATACAAATTATGTACTTAAATGAAATACAGAACAAATTAGTACACTATCAATACAACTCCATATTATAAAACTATTAGTTTCTAATAGTTACTGATAGAGAAGTTCATCCAGTGTACGCTGGCATATTCCTTTCAATGATTGTAAATGAACAAAGCCAGCACAGACACCTTGTGTAGATATTAGACTGTCTTCATAAAATTTTTCTAACAATTGCATCCTCCAAATCGTCATTTTTATAAAGATAATTGTTGATATTTTCAAATTCTCCGTAGTTCTTAACTTGATGATGTAGTAGGATTTTTGCATCTTCAGTCCTGGTTGTTTCTGGCAACTCCAAGCCTGAAACCGCAGTGAGGAAAACAATATGGAATTATCTTACTATTTATTTCTCACCAACTATCAGAGACACTAATCACTGCTTTTTGAACATAAGCATATGCAACTATTTAAAAGTTGTTTGCTCTGACACAGTGCAGTGTCTAACAGTCACACAAGTGGATGTGTTGACTCTAGTTAGAAACTGTTCAGCAATACTCTCCTGTCCAGTTAAATATCATAGTGTCCCAAATACACAAAGGGAATACCAGTTACCTTTTTGATTAAAATATGTCCTTTCAGAGCAGTCCCAAATGCACACTGTCCCAATTAACCAATGGCCTAAGTAACCAGATTTGACTGTAATAAAAAGAAACACAATGAATTTAAATGTATAAGACAGCTTATTTGCATACATTGATTGTATATCCATAAAGCGACACTAGACACAGGAGTGTTTCTACATAAGGTGACTGACAGGAAATGATGATGTGGGGGTGTGGAGGTGTTGATCAGCCTTACTGCTTGGGGAAAGTAACTGTTTTTGAATCAGATAGTCCTGGCATGGATGCTATGTAGCACTGTAGCATCCTTTCTGTACCTTAGAATAACATGAGTATAGTTGTATACGTATATAGTCTAGCTGTCTTCAGCCTCCTCAGAAAGTGAAGGATTTGCTGAGCTTTCCTCATTGTGTGGAATGTGTTCTGTGGCCATAGGAAGTTATATGAGATGTACACTTCTATGGGTTTGAAACTGCTCACAATTTCGACTGCTGTGCTGCTGATGTAAAGAGGTTATGGAGTGCTGGAGAAGATGGCTGGAAGATCGACAGGGTTGGACCAAAGTTTGGTAGAGGGAGCTGAATGAATGACAAGGGATTAAAAAAATGCGAGAGTCTCTGCAGGTAGCAGGAATGAACAGATGCAGCCAAATGCTGGAAGGAGTTTCAGGTCAGCATGTTTTGTGTTTGCATGAGGCTGAGGGTCCACTGCTTAGCATGGTGGGTGAGAGCACAGCCGGAGGAGCTTCGTATCCGAATAGAGTCGTGGAAGTATTAAATTAATGTCATGCGCTGGAAATACTATAGGTATGCATTCACTTCAAAGTTCAAAGTGAATTAGAACAAAAAATACAGTAAAATCAATGAAAAACTACACACAAACAGTTGTAGAGTCCTTGAAAGTTATGAAAAGTTCAGCAACCTATCAGCATAGTTTGTGGAATCAGTTTAGAGTTAACTGATTCTAAGGTGTGATTACTATGAGATGTTCAGATACTTTTGTATTCATATAAGGTCGTTCAATTTCTTTTGTAGCCGCTCCTTAAATTGTTGCATCTGCCCTCTCCCACCAGGCAGAAGATACAACAATTAACGAAACTAACCTCCCCTCTATAGATTCTGTCTAAATTTCTCACTGTCTCAGTTAAACCACCAGCATAATCGAAGAGCCCACCCACCCCATATATTCTTTCTTCTCCCTTCTTTCATCAGGCAGAAGATACAAATGCCTGAATGTATATACAAAAAGGCTCAAGAACAGACTCTACTCTCCTGTTATAAGACCATTGAATGTTTCCCTAATATGAAAAGATGGTCTCTTGATGTCACAATATACCTAGTTATGATCTTACACTTTATTATCTGCCAGCACTGCATTTTCTTTGTAGCGGTTACACTTTATTCTGCATTCAGTTATTGTTTTATCCTGTACTAACTCAATGCAGTATACAATGAATTGCTTTGAATGAACAGCACATAAGACAATCTCTTCTGTCTACTTTGGTACATGTGGCAATAACAAACCAATTCTAGCTCAATTTCTCTCTAATTTCTCTTGACTATGTGCAGAATCAGAATCTGGTTTAATATCACCAGCGTATGTCGTGAAATTTGTTGTCTTTGTGGCAACAGTACAATACAATACATAGTAATAGAAAAAAATGTGAATTACAGTTGGTATATATAAGATAGTTAAAATTAAATTAGTGCAAAAATGGAAAAAAATAGTAGTGATGTAGTGTTTGTGGGTTTAATATCCATTGAGGTATTGGATAGCAGAGGGGAAGAAGCTGTTCCTGAATTGTTGAGTATGTGCCTTTCGGCTTTGAAAGCTCCTTCCTTCCTGATTGTAGCAATGAGACCAAGGTATGACCTGGGTGATGGGAGACCTTAATAGTAGATGCCACCGTTTTGTGGCATTGCTCTTTGGCCTGGATACTACGGGGGCTACTGCCTATGACAGAGCTGACTAAATTTACAACTTAGCTTATTCTGATCCTGTGCAGTAGCCCCCCCCCCCCGCCCCAACATACCAGACAGTGATGTAGCCAGTTAGACTGCTTTCCATGATACATCTGTAGAAACTTGTACCTATCTTTCATAACATACCGAATCTCCTCAAACTCTAAATGAAGTATAGCCACTGATGTGCCTTCTTTATAGCTCCATTGATATGTTGAGTCCAGGAATTTTCCTCAGAGATACTGACACCCAGGAACTTGAAGTTGCTCACTCTTTCCACTTCGGATCCCTCCATGAGGACTAGTGTATGTTCCCTTTCTGAAGTCCACAGTCAGTTCTTTGGTCTTTCTGATGATGAGTGCAAGGTTGTTGCTGCATTGCCACCCAACCAGCTGCTCATTGGGTAGAGGACCTACGTTGTCCTCTGTATTTCATCAATGACTCCCATTCTACATGTGTGTTTCCGGTTATGACTGACGTCACTGCTGCAGCACTCTGCATCAGTGGAAAGGCTTTCACTCTTACCTGCAGCTGCAAAGTGTGGCTTTGTGATAAAGCCAGCACAATTATTGTTGGCTGATCCTAGATCCATAGATACAGAAACATTTACCGTCTCAAAGCCATTCAACCATCTAACTCAGAGTAAGCAATGATAAACCTTCTGCTTCCCAGCACTTGGTCTCTTGCCCTGAGAGTTATGACACAAAGAGATTCACATAAAAGTTGCTGGTGAACGCAGCAGGCCAGGCAGCATCTGTGGGAAGAGGTGCAGTGGACGTTTCAGGCCGAGATCCTTCGTCAGGACTAACTGAAGGAAGAGTGAGTAAGGGATTTGAAAGTTGGAGGGGGAGGGGGAGATCCAAAATGATAGGAGAAGACAGGAGGGGGAGGGATGGAGCCAAGAGCTGGACAGGTGATAGGCAAAAGGGATACGAGAGGATCATGGGACAGGAGGTCCGGGAAGAAAGACAAGGGGGGGGGGACCCAGAGGATGGGCAAGGGGTATATTCAGAGGGACAGAGGGAGAAAAAGGAGAGTGAGAGGAAGAATGTGTGTATAAAAATAAGTAACAGATGGGGTACGAGGGGGAGGTGGGGCATTAGCGGAAGTTAGAGAAGTCGATGTTCATGCCATCAGGTTGGAGGCTACCCAGACGGAATATAAGGTGTTGTTCCTCCAACCTGAGTGTGGCTTCATCTTTACAGTAGAGGAGGCCGTGGATAGACATGTCAGAATGGGAATGGGATGTGGAATTAAAATGTGTGGCCACTGGGAGATCCTGCGTTCTCTGGCGGACAGAGCGTAGATGTTCAGCAAAGCGGTCTCCCAGTCTGCGTCGGGTCTCGCCAATATATAAAAGGCCACATCGGGAGCACCGGACACAGTATATCACCCCAGTCGACTCACAGGTGAAGTGTCGCATCACCTGGAAGGACTGTTTGGGGCCCTGAATGGTGGTAAGGGAGGAAGTGTAAGGGCATGTGTAGCACTTGTTCTGCTTACACGGATAAGTGCCAGGAGGGAGATCAGTGGGGAGGGATGGGGGGGACGAATGGACAAGGGAGTTGCGTAGGGAGCGATCCCTGCGGAATGCAGAGAGACAGGGGAGGGAAAGATGTGCTTAGTGGTTGGATCCCGTTGGAGGTGGCGGAAGTTACGGAGAATAATATGTTGGACCCGGAGGCTGGTGGGGTGGTAGGTGAGGACCAGGGGAACCCTATTCCTAGTGGGGTGGCGGGAGGATGGAGTGAGAGCAGATGTACGTGAAATGGGGGAGATGCGTTTAAGAGCAGAGTTGATAGTGGAGGAAGGGAAGCCCCTTTCTTTAAAAAATGAAGACATCTCCTTTGTCCTAGAATGAAAAGCCTCATCCTGAGAGCAGATGCGGCGGAGACGGAGGAATTGCGAGAAGGGGATGGTGTTTTTGCAAGAGACAGGGTGAGAAGAGGAATAGTCCAGATAGCTGTGAGAGTCAGTGGGCTTATAGTAGACATCAGTGGATAAGCTGTCTCCAGAGACAGAGACAGAAAGATCTAGAAAGGGGAGGGAGGTGTCGGAAATGGACCAGGTAAACTTGAGGGCAGGGTGAAAGTTGGAGGCAAAGTCAATAAAGTCAACGAGCTCTGCATGCGTGCAGGAAGCAGCGCCAATGCAGTCGTCGATGTAGCGAAGGAAAAGTGGGGGACAGATACCAGAATAGGCACGGAACATAGATTGTTCCACAAAGCCAACAAAAAGGCAGGCATAGCTAGGACCCATACGGGTGCTCATGGCTACACCTTTAGTTTGGAGGAAGTGGGAGGAGCCAAAGGAGAAATGATTAAGAGTAAGGACTAATTCCGCTAGACGGAGCAGAGTGGTGGTAGAGGGGAACTGATTCTGGTAAAAGGGGAAATGATAAAAATATCTAGATTTCTTCTGTTTCAAAATTAGGTCAGATCATCATCTTATGATGCAGTACAAAAATTTCCAGATTAAGAGCTCCTTAACATATCGAGTGCACAAATGCACATCCTGTGAGTCTGAGCAACCTCAGCAAAGGTCAGTGAAGAACAGTAAGTTTTAAAAGCACAGATGACAAACACTTTATTGTTTAAGATTGTCCTTGCAGCTTTAGATCACATTGATACATAAAGGTGATTTTATCTTAGAAACAAATGTTAGCTCAAAACCTCCAAAAGCTTTTATAATAGAGCACGAAATATTAAATCTCCCTTGTGTTTAGATGCAAGTGCTTTGCACCTTGCTTCTTGTTCCCAATGTATAAAATTTCTAATACAGTATAAAGTACTCCAGGACCACCTGGCCTGGGTTGTATTTACCTATTTAAGACAATTGCCAAGAGACTATGTACTCTTCATCATCTGGAATGTTGATGATGTAGCTAGATAATTGGTATGTTGGTTTGTTGTCCCACCACATTAAATTAAAATAACTTGTCAATATGTGAGAGTTGGATTATCAACGTTTAGTACTGAAGGGTTGAGCTTCTTAACATGGAGTCTTGTACGTTGGGGATCTCAATCTTCATCAATGATTAATCATGGATTTTAATCTTCAGCAACTGGAAGTAGGAGCATTGACCTTCTGTGTCAGTGGTTAGGCATTTTTACATTCGATATCAAGGGCTTGGGGATGTTGAGCTTTCGCTTAAAAAGGTCTTGACCTTCAGTATCTGGGTTTTGATGACGTTAACATTCAGTCAAGAGGGATCAGAGGTTTTAACTTGCAGTATTAGAGAGGTTGGATATCTCCACCTTCAGTATCGGGGAGGGGTTTGGTGAAGGAGGTCTCATGTCTTGATCTTCACTTACAGGGGGTTGGTGATGCTGGCTGTCAGTAGTGGGGGTGTGGGCAGCTTGCCTGAATATCTGAGTTACAGTGGTGCTGATGTGTATCCAATTTCTACTCATGTTTCTCAATTGTTTGCTTTATATTAGATTTAGAATCATAAGACTCAGGCCCTAGACCTAGCATACCTAGGATCTGTACTTCCAAATGGCTCATCTAGTGCTGTGAGTAATATAGGAATAACAATAAATTATGAAGAACACAGCTGCAGCTCTGAATTAATTACTTGGTTTTCAAAGGGTTATTATCTCTTTTTAATATATTTCTGCAATAAATATATCCATAACTTTATTAGAGCACATACCCATCCTCAACAAGAGATAAATATCTTTTCATGCACAGGATGTAAAACAGACATTAAAGAAATGGAAATCTTTCCCACTGTGGAGTTTCATTTTAAATGTACTTATCTTCAGTCTACTATAAAATATAGATGGATTACATTAGGAACAGAGATACTTTTGCCCAGACACTGAAGCAAAGTTTTACAGTTGCTGGAGATCTGAAATAAGTTCCTGATAAGTTTAGACTTCTCAGCATATCAGGAAAGCATTGTTAATGCTTTGGATCTGTGGCTTCTCATCCTTGCAGCATCTGCTGACCCTGTGATCCAGCTGACATCAGAACATCTTTCATGAGTGGGATCGCTTGTAAAGTGTCAGACTCTGATGGTGTACCTGGTTGGGCACTGAAAACCTGTGCCAACGAACTGGTGGGAGTGTTCAATGACATCTTCAATCTCTCACTGCTACAGTCAGGGGTTTCCACCTGCTTCAAAAGGGCGACGATCATACCAGTGCCCCAGAAGAGCAGGGTGAGATGCCTCAATGATTATTGCCGAGTTTCTGTCACATATATTGTGATGAAGACCATTGGATATGGTCAGAATTAACTCCTGCCTCAGCAAGGACTGAAACCTGCTGCAACTTGCCTACCACAACAATAGGTCTACAGCTGCTGCCATCTCACTGACTGTCCACTTCACCTTGGATGACCTGGAAAACAGCAATACCAAAGCAACACACACAAAATGCTGGAGGAACTCAGCAGTTCAGGCAGCATCTATGGAAAAGAGTAAATTGCAATACCAATGCCAAGCTGCAAGTTTATTAATTACCACTCACTGTTCAGCACCATCATACCCTCAGTACTAACAACAGGCTTCAAGACTCAGGCCTCTGTACCTCCCTCAGCAACAGGGTTCTTGACTTCCTCATTGGGAGGACACAGTCAGTGCAGATCAGAAATAAAATCTCCTCCTCACTGACAGTCAAACTCAGGATTTGTGCTTAGCCCCCCTACTCTCCTCACTCTACACCCACGACTGTATGGCTATATATGCCAGCTCAAACACCATCTATAAATTTGCTGATGACACAGCTATTGTTGGCAGAATTTCAGATGGTGACAAGCAGGTATACAAGTGTGAGGTAAATCACACTTGTGGTGTCACAACAACAACCTTGCACTCAACGTCAGCAAGAACAAGGAATTGATTGTGGACTTCAAGAAGGAAAAGTTGAGAGAATACGCACCAGTCCTCATCGAGGGATCAGCAGTGGAAAGGGTGAGTAATTTCAAGTTCCTGGGTGTCAGCATCTCTGAAGATCTATCCTCGGCCCAACATCTTGATGCAATTACAACAAAGCTGCGACAGTGGCTATATTTCATTCAGAGTCTGAGGAGACATGACATGTCACCAAAGACTCTCTCAAATTTCTAATGATGTACTGTGGAGAGCATTCTAAATGGTTGCTTCACTGTCTGGTATAGAGGGACTACTGCAGAGGATTGGAAAAAGCTGCAAAAAGTTGTAAACTCAGCCAACTTCGCCATGGGTACAAGCCTCTCCAGCATCAAAGACATCTTCAAAAGACGATACTTCAAGAAGGTGGCATCCATCATTAAGGACACCCATCACCAAAGGCATGCCGTCTTCTCATTGCTAATTTCAAGAAGGAGGTACAGAAACCTGAAGACAAGCACTCAAGAACAGTTTCTTTCCCTCCGCCATCAGATTTCTGAATGGACAATGAACTCATGTACACTACCTTATTTTTTGCACTCTTAATGCACTACTTATTTAATTTAATTTTTAATATATATTTCTTATTTATAGTTTTTATTATTTTGCATTGCAATGTACTGCTGGAGCAAAATAACACATTTCATGACATATGCCAGTGATATTAGAACTGATTCTGATCTTGCTGATGAAAGGTGATCAATATAATTGTTACCTTTATTTACAGTGGTCTGGCCCAATGAGTGTTCCCATTGTTTTTATTAATGTCACCATCAGCCACTGGACAAGTAGAGCGCGTAAGTAGAGCACCTTGCATTTGCTGCAAATCTGCTAGGAGTCTGAGATATGTCTTTCAATGGAGCCCAGGCAATAGTGAGTTGAATGAAGGACAGCAAAAGTTGGTGTAAGCTACTTACTGTCTGCACACATTGCAAGGTGAAAGTTTGACGGTCGTTACATAACAGGTGAACACAATTGATAATGAATTGTTACATAACGACCTCATCTGATAGGTTACCATTATTATTTTTTATTTACCTAGCTTTGAAACAGTGATTAATATTTATGAATTGCGTACTCCTACTACGGCAGAATGCTAAGGATTCACTCAGGATCCAACCCGGTGCTTATTTCATTCTGGTATGTCCTTCAAGTAGATTGTGTTAATGCAGTACAGTCAGTTGTGTGCCTTGCATTCTGTTCTCTCAATTCACCAAGAGATTGTGTATCCATTGTGTCGACCAAATTCGTGTCCTTGCAGTTAAAAAAAGGAAATAAAAGTTGTCTTTTGATGCATTTGAAGTTTAGATATTTGTGAAATAAATGAGTGCATCTTTAGTCAAGTAGTTTTCTCAAACTATCACACAAATAATTGATCTCAAATCTGTTCAATGTAGTGGTGCAAATAATGTAATAAAATAAAGAATAATGCAAGAAGATATAATTAAGAAATTGATGAAAATAAAGGAATTCTGGATTGGCAGGTTCCAAGTGGATATTTCTTTCTTTCTTTCTATCTGTCATGCCATCATTGAAATTTCACAAATCTGTTTATTTGTCTTAAGGCCATTTTTGCAATTTTCCTGATCCCATGACCAATGTTATGGAGAACGAACAGTGGATTGATCTTGGTTGTTAACCTTCATATTTTGACTGGATATGACCAAAGGAAACATTAGAAACACTGGAGCATCCAGATAGATGCCAGTGATTTAATACTCAACTTTCTTCCATTTTTCTTGAATAATGATCAAATTTTACATACTTGGATTGGCTAATATTTGTAATACCATTGGTTAATTAAAATGTACCAGTCTCAGAGTGAATAGTAAAATTTGCCAAGCGTCAGTTGCTGTTTCAGGGGAGAATGTTCCAAACTTACAACAACTTCTGACTCTAGAAGTTTTTTTTTCCCACACATATCCCTGAAAACGTTGAGCATAAATGATTTTCCAGTCCCAATTACAATCTGCATAAATAACTTACTTCCATCTACATTGATCTATATACACATTCACATCCTTGTGCCTTCACTTTAAACATTGACTCTGAATATGAATTGCTCACAATGCTGCTTATTTAATTAACTGGGCATTGTTTTTGTGTTTCAGACCTTATCCTTTATGATAGGGGAAGCTCAAGAACCTATTAATAAAGTACGATTAGCAGAGCAGAATCACGTGAAATTATGAAATGCCAATCATTTTTGACAAGTGTTAAAAGTTTTCTGACGTTTTAACCAGATATGAGAGAAAGCTGGTAGCTGTGGTAATTTAGACACTCAGAAGTGCTTCCATAACGTGCAATGTGAGAGGTTATTAAAACAAATTTGGGTTAATGTAACTGGTGTTGATTGAAAATTGGTTCACAGGCAGAAAACAGAGTAGGAATAGATGGATTATATACCCCTTTCATTGCAGTGTTGAAGGATGACTCCATGAATATATAACTTACTAGAAGGTTAAGTGACAAATCAGATTTGTGGTGAACTGTGCTTTAAGTGGTGGAGGTACGCCTTTAACAATTTGCTAGTAGCAAGAACATTCATCTACTGTTTCTCTCTATGTATTTTCAATGCGACAGAATCATAATGTACCACGCCCAATGATTAAATTCACTGGCCACAAAGTATCAGTTAGAAGTTAAATTGTGTATGAGTTTTATTTCCTGAAGTCTATTTCTCATTTTAGTTAATCTATAATCATATTATGCATAATTTCATTACTCCAGAACAGGAATAGCAAACAATTAGGAAAGCAAATAATATGTTTGTCTTTATTGGGAGAGAAATAGCATACAGGAAAAAAGGCACCTTAATGCTATGATGCAGGGATCCATGTAAAATGCACATCTATGGAGACACAGGAGACTGCAGCTGCTGGAATGTGAGGCAACAATCAATCAGCTTAAGGACTCAGCAGGTTATGCAGCATCTGTGGGATGAAAACAAATATTGTGATACATCAAGTTGAAACTGATCAGATTGATTAGGCTTGAGAGACCTCCCAAAAAAAAATCACTTCTCACCCATGAATGCTTCATGAAACCCTTTCGTACTGCACCCCATTTGTGGTTTCTACTGCTTTCCAACTGTTTAACCACAGCCACATATCCTTCCTCAGCACTTGCCAAAATCCCCCTCTATCTGTTCCTCCTGTCATTCACCTCTGTCCTAATGTTTCTCATTCTCACCTCCTTTACTTATCAGAATCCAACTCTAGCAGTGCTTTGTGCTCCTGCTTATCTCCCTCCAGCAGCTGTCTCCTATCTTCACACTCTCCTCCCCTCACCTGCTCCATCTGTTTTCTCCCCCTTTTATTTCCTTTCTCTGTCTCTATCTATCATTCACCTGCCACCATCTTCCAACTCCATCTCTGCTCACCTCCCCTAACTGGCACTCTCTGCCTTTCATTTTACGCCCCACTCCGGTCCTCCAATCACCTCAGATCCTTTCTTGCCACTCTTTTTTATATAGTAGCCAACTTGCCTCTTCCCTCTCAGTCCTGGTGCAGCGCTTCAGCCTGAAACATTGACATACATTTCCTTTCCACCCATTGCTGCTGCTGGAACGCCTGAGTTCCTCCAAAAAAAATTGTTTCTAGTTCTGGTCTAGAGGTCTAATCCCTCTGCTGGAAGTTGGCATACATGTGACACAGTGGTACAGCTAGTAGAGCTGTTGCCATGGATTCTCCAGTGACCCAGATTTGATCCTGATTCCAGTGACTGCCTGGGTTTCCCACAACATCCTAAAGCTGTCCCGTTTGGTGGATTGGTAGCTCCAGTGTAGCTGAGTGGTAGAATCTGAGGGGAGATAATGGGAATGTGGTGAGACCATGTTTCTTGTATGAATCTATGGTTGACTTGCAGTAGTGGGAGTTTAACAAACCTGATTTGTCATATGAGGAGAGGTTAAAAAGACTGGGCCTATGCATACACGCATTTTGAAGAATGAGAGCCAACTTCATTGCAAAATGCTTATCAGTCTTGAGAGGTCAGATGATTCCACAAGCTGATGTATCTAGAACCAGTGATAACAATTTCAAAGATTCACTACCCTCAGTGTGAAGAAATTATTTCTCATCAGTTTTCTGAATGGTCAAGAGACTGCCCATTCAGAAAACCGAGGAAAAGAAATTTCTTCACGCTGAGGATAGTGAATCTTTGAAATTGACTGTCCAAGAGAGCTGTCGAGACCCAGTCACTGAGCACGATCCATGCAGAAGTCAATGAACCCATGGTTATTAGAGGATTCAAAGGATATATGGAGTTGTGCAGGAATGGTGTCACAGGGGTAAAAGCTCACCTTATTGAATAGCAGGTTAGATATCAGATCAAAATGGATTGCTCTTTTTATTTTCTTCAGCTGTAATTGCAAATACAGAAGGTTTTACAGTATTATGTGGAAGGAAGAGCAACGGCAAGAAATACTGTATGTTAGTAGAATCAAAGAAACTGGCAGAAATGCAATGCAGTTCTAATAACATTTTGAAGAGTTTGATATGCAAGCTTTCTACTGGCATTGCATTGTTAAATTGCCTTAAAAAGTCTTAAAATTGCAAAGGAATTTAATATCACACATTCACTCCAATCGTTTAAGCTCTAATTTGATAGTTCATTTAAGAAAAAGGATTTCTTGGTGGGAAGAAATCAGATCCACTGCACATGTGGCTTATAGTTACTGACCTCATGCAGAAGGGCAGAAAATACTTTTTAAAAAATCATGGTGTTTTATCAACTTCAAAGTAATTTTATTATCAAGGTACATACAGTATATATCACCATATACAACCCTCAGATTATTTTTTGTGGGTATAGTCAATAAATCCATAGAATAATAACCATAACCGAATCAATGAAACACTACAACAACTTGGGTATTCAACAAGTAGCAAACTGTGCAAACACAAAAAGAAAGCAATATGAATATATATATATTGAGAAAATGCATTGAAGAGTCCTTGAACGCAAGTCCATAGGTTGTGGGAACAATCCAGTGATGGGGCAAGTGAAGTTGAATGAAGTTATCCCCTTTGGTTCCAGAGGCTGATGGTTGTGGGTAACAACTATTTCTGAACCTGGTGGTGTGAGTCTTGAGGCACCTGTACCTTCTTCCTGTTGGCAGCAGTGAGAAGGGAGAATGTCCTGGGCTGTGGGGGTTCCTGATGATGGGTGCTGTTTTACTGCAAAAGCATTTTGTGTAGATGTGCTCAATGGTGGGGAGGGCTTTACCCCTGATGGACTGGATGGTATCACCACTCTTTGTAGGATTTTCCATGCAAGAGCATTGGTGTTTCTAAACCAGGCTGTGATTTAGCTTGTCAATATACTCTCCACCTCTCCACTACACGTTGATAGGATTTTGTCAAAGTTTTAGATGAGTTTATCTATATATATATATATATATGGTCATAAATATGGTTGACGAACTATGATAAAACATTGCTAAATCGGAAATAAACAGATGTATTTATAATCTTTCAATCAGAGGCACCTATGAAACTTTCTTAAGATGGATGTTGCTGTCATGCTTATATTAGGCAGCTTATTCTAATTTATACTTCACCTATTGAATTAAAGTTTTCTTTTTGCTGATTGCAGAATGGAATGGGAAACCTAAAAATCACAAATAAAGGCATGCGGCTGGAAGGCAAATCAGAATTTCTTCTTCCATTATATGTCAAAGAAATTCATTCACGAAAGGTAAGTAGGAAAAGTCCCATCAATGATAAATGAAACAGACTTTATTGATTGAAGCTGTTAGAACTTGTAATCTTTTTCCCCAAACGTGCTCCAAGTCAGCTGATTTAATACAAGTCCAATGTTTTATTGGATATGAAATACTCTACTAGTTTTGTAACCAAATTTAAAACAAACTGACAATACACACTGAATGAGACGAAGGGTCTCGGCCCGAAACGTCGATTGTACCTCTTCCTAGAGATGCTGCCTAGCCTGCTGCGTTCACCAGCAACTTTTATGTGTGTTGATTGACAATACACACTTCTGCTTTTTCTCAAACTTTAAGGTTATGCATGTGTGTACATAAAGCAACCTGCAACCTTGAAATGGCATACCTTATTATATCAAAGGTTTTGATGCACCATAACTGTAATCATGTCCTGAAGATGGAAATTAGGTAAATGTTATAACGTAGATAGCTTATAATGTTGCCAATGATGCCAGCAATATACTAAAGTTGCACTGTTTTTTCTCTATCTTTTTCATCACCAAACAAGCACCACAAATTACTCTTCTTTTTTGATCATCATTATTTGTGAGTAACAGAATCAGAATCAGATTTCAGTAACAGCATGGCATTTGGTTGGACTGTGGGGAATTAATGCGCAGAACAATCCTGCTTTTCATTCCTTCCCCATAAGACGCACAGCAGCATCAATTTTGGTCATTTAGAGTCAGAATCAGGTTTATTATTACTGACATAAGTTGTGGTTTTTTTGTATTGTGGCAGCAGTACAGTGTAATACATAAAAAATACTATAAGATTCAGTAAGAAATATACTTAAAAATAAATAGTGTTAAAAATAGAAAGTAGTGAGGTAGTTTTCATGTGTCCACGGGTTTGTAGACTGTTCAGTGTAGAATGATACAGATGAAATAATTGCTGTTGAAAAATTGTTTGCAATGCTTATAAAAGCCAGAAGTAATTGTTAGGAATAAACATTGAATATCATTTTTCAAAAAATCATTAAATTTGACAGCTTTCTATTTTCTCAGAAGTATGGAACTTTAGTTAATGATTTTGCTCAGTTGTTGACCATTAGAAAATGCAAACATTTGAATTGTGAGCAGCTGTCACAGGGGCTCTGGAAAGTGCATCTCCTCGATTAATTTGATTTTTCACATTAAAAGCAAATACGTTTTGAAAGCTGACATTTCCACCTGAAATGTCAAGAAAGTTAGAATCAGAATGTTTGCATAGTCTTATATTTGAGTAACACAAACACATGAATATAGAGAGGGTGAAATGGACATGAATGGATTTGTAGACAGAGAGATGCATAATCATGAACTGATTATTAAGCATTGAACAGTGTTAGCTCAGTGTATGAAATAATCCTTTAAAAGGCCAAAGCAGGCTACAATGTACCTGTCGTTTGCTTCCTTCCAATAGCAGTGACTTCGTGAAATGGACTTTGTCTCAATGCTACAAATACAAAAGAGTTAATTTTAACTTTTCTCACCAGATGTCAAAAATTGGTAATACCCTCACGGAAAAGAAAAGAAAATCTGGTATATAATAGACCACTTAACTAATAACCACTATAATCTAGAAATTAAAAAAAAACACTAAAATCTAGATAAATTTAGATCATACCATCCCCCCTGATATCAAAAAGGATAAAGTTTAAAGAGAACTGTTTAAAATGAAAGTCATTAATCTTGGAAATCAATATACTGTAGGTGCTGAAAATCTGAACTAAAAACAAAGTGCTGGATGTATTCAGCAGGTAAACCTGAAATATGAAGTCTGTATTTCCTTACACAAATTCTGTCTGAATTTCTAAATGTTGTCAGCATTTTCTGAATTCATAGCTTTTTAAATTAAAAAGTGTCATATCATGCACAGACAAACAGCTGAACCCGGATACGGAGGAATAATATTCTCTCATGTAATAAGCAAAACAAGAGTTTATTCAAAGAAATTCCAGCAGAACATCAGTGGCTTGATCGAGTGACATCATGAGCTGAATCATTCTTGAGAGACAAGTACCCTATGAGAAGCACGAACCAGGAGTCGGCTTTAAATAATCACAGTACGTGGAAAACCCGTGCCAGTCAAAATAAACTTGATAAGGTTGAACAGAACCCACAAGGGCTTAATGACTCTAGATAGGGCAACAATTAACAAATGCAGGTGCATAAGCCCACAGGGTTTGTGGCAAAAATAACTATTATTCATCAAAACTTATAAGTACAGAAACAGAATACATTGTTTTCTATATATTTGTATTTTATTCTTGGCTAAATTGCAAGAGAATTAAATTAGATGACAGCTGGAAGTGGTCATGTGGTCATTCTGCTTATTCAACAGCAGAATAGGTTTGTGCTGACTGCTCCCTTAAACTACTACTGTGTGTAGAGAATGCTCCCCAAACTAGACATTGGATGCAGGTTTCAACAAGAGTTGAAGTCTGGGCAAGCAAGGCAGCCCATACGTATCATTCAAAGTAATCATCAAAAGATAGTAGAGGTTTGTGAAATGTAATTTAAGCCTGGAAAATCTTAGGCCAATAATAGAAGATGTAAGAGGTGTGAAAACTGTTTTCTCACTTCCTTCGTCTCTGCCGCATCTATTCCCAGGATGAGGTTTTCCTTTCCAGAACATCAGAGATGTCCTTCTTCTTCAAAGAAAAGGGTTTCCCTTCCTCACCACTGATGCTGCCTTCACCCACATCTCCTCTACTTCCTGGACACCCAAGCTCACTCCATCTTCTCGCTACCTTAACAGGGGTAGAGTTCCTCTTGTATTCACTTAATACCCCTTAAGCCTCTGCATTCCCCACATCATTTGTCCATAACTTTCGCCATCTTCGACAGGACCCTACCACTAAACACGTCTTTACGTCACCTAACTCTCCGCTTTCTGCATGGATCACTCCCTCTGTGATTCCCTTGTGCATTCGTCCCTCCTCACTTATCTCCAATCTGGCACTTATCTCTTCAAGTGCAAGAAGAGCTACATCTGCACATTCGCCTTCTTTCTCACCTCATTTAGGGCCACAAACAGTCATTCCAGATGTGGGAACAATTTACCTGTGAATCTATTGATTCTGGTGTTCCCGATGGAACTTTCTCTACAAAGGTGAGAGCCGATGTAGATTGGAGGACCATTTTATTGAGTACCTTCACTCCATCTGCAAAAAGCAGGATTTCCAGGTGGCCAACATTTTAATTCCAATTCCCATTCCCAGTCGAACATGTTGGTCCATGACCTCCTCTTCTGCCACAGTGAGGCAGATTGGAGGAGAAACACCTAATTTTCCATCTAGGTAGCCTCCAATCTGATGGCATGAACATCAAATGCTCCAGCTTGTGGTAATTCTCCCACCTCACCATTCCCTCTTCTTCAATTATCCACCCTGGCAGCCCTCCTAACTCTTCTCCTCACCTGTGTATCACATGCCACAGGTATCCCTCCTGCTTCCCTTTATCCCTTAGTCCACTCTCCTCTCCTATCAGATTCTTTCTTTTCCAGCACTTTACCTTTTCCACCTATCACTTCCCAGCTTCTTAATTCATCCTCATCCCTCAACCACCTGGCTTCACTTCTCACTTTCTTCCTTGTAATCCTTCCCTTTCTCCACCTTCTTATTCTAGCATCCTCCCCCTTCCTCTCCTGTCCTGATGAAGGGTCTCTGCTCAAAAGTTCAACTGTTTATTCCTCTCCATAAATGCTGCCTGACCTGCTGAGTTCCTCCAGCATTTTGTGTGTATTGCTCTGGAATTTCCATCATGCTTGGAATATTGTGCCGCTATTATGTAATGCAGAGAGAATTTTAATTCCCTGTCAACCTACCTAACTGCATAACCAATCTGAGACACCTCTATACTGCCATCACTCATCTATCAATTAGAATTCAGAATTTTAGGTCATCTTGAAACAGTTTGTATTATTACAAACTGCAACTCTAATTTTACTTGAAAACAAGTAATATATACGCCATCCTCTCTTTTCTGCAGAGGATGGCGTATATAAAAATAGGAACAGGAAAATGGTGGAGAAAAATGTGCCAGTACAAAAGAATCCTACAGAAGGGCATTAAAGGCTACCTTTCCTTGTGGCACTGCTGAGATCATGGCCTTTTGTAGCATTGGTGGAATTATATTATATTTTAATTCTCCCAACATTCCCATCAACTCCCCCAAGATGCCCTTACTTGCCTGCATACTGAGGGCAATTTACAACAGCCAGTTCATCGACTAATCAACAGAATTTTAAGTTGTGGGAAGAAACTGGAGCATCTGGAGGAAACCCACTTGATCACAGGGATCATGCAGACTCTGCACAGATAACACTGGATGACTAGTTTGAGCACATGTCATGAGAGATGTGAGGCAACAGCTCTGCTAACTATAGTATTATGCTCCTCCACTCCACGCTGAGGTTATCCGGATACTGTTCTTTCTTTCCTCACCTGACTTGTCCATTATTGCACAATTTTATCCAATCCACATACTGCAGATTACATTAGAGTTCACTTCGTTTCCCTCTCTCCTATTTCCAATTCAATTTTTGTCTCCTTTTTCATTTAATATTCCAAATCAGAGAAGGAAGTGGTAGGGAAAACTAAAGGTAGAAAGACACCACCAATCCAATTTACATTTACATACACCAGTACGACTACCTGTACCAAAATTAGAAGAAGACTTCCTTCATGCAAGAGCCACTGTATGAAAAAATAATATTCCACAGCTATCGATTTGACGTGCAGTTGTAGTGCTCATCATTTTTTAGGCTAGTAGCTAGAAATATGCAATTACAACATGAAACATCTGTGTACAGTGCTGCACCTTTCTAGATATTACCATTTTGTAATGTGTGCAAATACTTTTGTGAACAACAGTATACCTTCATGCAGTAAAGCTTCTCATTAGCTATAATACATTTTACAGTCAGTAAATCATAACATTAATCCTCTCATGAAGAGCTGAGAGAATTCTGAACAAATTCTTAATCTGCTTTGATTAAATCATTTGTTGGGCAGTTATAGTTCAATGCAATAATGGTTTTGCTTGTTTATAAGATATTTATTTTGTTTAACTATTGTACTTATCCTTAGTGGACATGCTGTACTCTTGCTATTACCATTGGGCAGGAGGTACAGAAGCCTTAGATCCAACACCACCAGGTTCAACAACATTTATTACCCTACAACCATCAAACTCCTGAACTGGAGCATGATGGCTGTAAAATAATAATTTCAATTACCACTACTGTGAACTGGTTTTATGACCTACAGATTCACTTTCAAGGATTCCTTTCAACTCATATTCTCAATATTTTTTTTTATTTGCACATTTTGTCTTCCTTTCTGCATAGATTATTTGTCAGTCTTTGTTTAGGCATGATTTTTCATAAATTCTATTGCACTTCTTTTATTCCTGTGAATGTCAGCATTTGGGCACCACAGTAGCATAGTGGTTAGCACAATGATATTACAGCTCGGGTGTCAAGGTTCAGAGTTCAATTCCAGCATCCTCTGTAAGCAAGTTTGTACGATCATTCCCGTGTGTGCTTGTGTTTCCTCCCACAGTCTAAAGATGTACCGGTTAGTAGGCTAATTGTTCATTGTAAGTTGTCTGATGATTAGAAATCAGTGGGTTGCTGGACTGCATGGCTCGAGGGACCAGAAGGGCCTATTCCATGCTGTATCTTGACAAGTAAAAAATAAAATAAAATTAATATCAAGGTAGAATTTGGAAACATATATGCCCATTGATAATATATTTTGTTTTGAAATTTGAACTTTGTGTAGTTTCTATTAACTGCTATGAACAGAAAAATAGGGCACAAAGGTAGCACGTTACTATTACAGCTTAGAGTCATAAAGACTTAGAATCAGAATCAGGTTTAATATCACCAGCATATGTTGTGAGATTTGTTAACTTTGCACAGCAGTTCAATGCAAGACATGATAAATATTTTTAAAAACTGAATTACAGTAAGTATATATGTATATGTGTATTCAATAGTGAAATTAATGTAAGTAGTGCAAAAACAGAAATTAAAAAATAGTGAGGTAGTGTTGATGGGTTCAATGTTCATTTAGAAATCGGGTGGCAAAGGAGAAGAAGCTGTTCTGAATCACTGAGCGTGTGCCTTCAGACTTTGGTACCTCCTTCCCGATGGTAACAATAAGAAGAGGGCATGTCCTGGGTGTTGGGGGTCCATGATGTTAGAAACCACTTTCTGAAGCACTGCTCCTTGATGATGTCTTGGATGCTACGGAGGCTAGTACCCATGATAGAGCTGACTAATTTTATGACTCTCTGCAGCTTGCGACGATCCTGTGCAGTAGCTATGCCCTCACCCCATACCAGACAGTGATGCAGCCTGTCAGAATACCCTCCGTGGTACATCTGTAAATGTTTTTGAGTGTTGTAGGTGACAAATATAATCTCCTCAAACGCTGATGAAATATAGTCACTCTCTTGCCTTCTTTATAGCTGCGTTGATATGTTGGGACCAGGACAGATCCTCAGAGATCATGCACCCAGGAACTTGGAATTGCTCACTCTCTCCATTTCTGATCCCTCCATGAGTATTGGTTTGTGTTCCCTCATCTTACCCTTCTAAAGTTCACAATCAGCTCTTTGGTCTTACTGACATTGAGTGCAATGTTATTACTGTGACATCATTCAACTAGCTGGTATATCTCGCTCCTATATGCCCTCATCACCATTTGAAATTCTGCCAACAATAGTCATAATTTCAGCAAGCTTATAGATGGCTTTTAATGGTCATGGGTATAGAGAGAATAGAACAGCAGTCCAAGTACACATCCCTGAGGTGTTGATTGTCAGCAAAGTGGAAATGTTACCACCAATCTGCTCAAAATTCAGGGGAGTAGATTTAGAATGGAGATGAGGAGGAACTGCTTTTCCCAAAGAGTGGTGATCCCCACAAGGCTGTGTGCTTAGCCCATTGCTGTTTACACTGCCAGCACATGACTGTGCAGCCAGATTCAAGGAAAACCTGATCATTAAATTTGCTGATGATACCACAGTGGTAGGGCTCATCAGCAAAAAATGATGAAACAATGTACAGGGAGAAGGTCAAACACCTGGAGAGCTGGTGTAGTGATAACAACTTGATGCTTAATGTCACCAAAACCAAGGAGATGATCATCGATTTCAGACAGTCTCAGCCTGAGCGCACACCCCTCAGCATCAGCGGCTCCACAGTAGAGAGAGTGGAAAACATCAAGTTCCTTGAGGTGCAGGTCTCGGACAAACTCACCTGGTCCATGAACACCACTGGGATTGTGAAATGGGCCCAGCACAGATTACACTTTCCGAGGAAGCTTAAACAAGCATCACTCCCCACTGGCATCTTAACTACATTCTACAGAGGCGTGGTTGAGAGAGTGCTGACCTTTTGCATCACAACCTGGTACTCCAGCTGCAGTGCTGTTGACAAAAAAGCCTTGCAAAGGGTGGTTAGGGGAGCAGAGAAGGTTATTGGCATCTCCCTACCTTCTGTCCAAGACCCCTTTCAGAGTCGATGCCTCCAGAAAACACGGTACATCATTAAAGATCCCTCACACCTTCTCCATGAACTGTTTGTTCTTCTGCCATCAGGCAAACGTTACAGGAGCATCAAAACTAAAACCACAAGACTACTAAACAGCTTCCTCCCACAGGCAGTCAGACTGCTAAATAGCTGCTCTACCTGACTCTGCTTCGGACACTTTTAACATGCACTGGACACTTATAACTTGATTTTAACTGACATGTGGCTGTTGTGTTTTACTATTTATTGTTGCGTTTATTATTTAGTGTTGTGTTTGTTATGTTATGATTGCACTGCTCCTGGGAAACGCTGTGTCATTCTGCCCTGCAGAGCTGATGTATGGTTAGAATGACAATAAAGTTTTTTGAATCTGGAATCTTTGTATCTTGAATCTGTGGAATTCTCTGCCCAATGAAGCAGTAGAGGCTACCTCAGTAAATATATTTCAGACTAGGTTAGATAGATTTTTGCGTAGTAGGGGAATTAAGGGTTGTGGAGAGAAGGCACGTAGGTGAAGATGAGTCCATAGCCGGATCAGCCATGATCTTATTGAATGGCAGAGCAGGCTCGACAGGCCAGATGGCCTATTCCTGCTCCTATTTCTTATGTTCTTCTATAAAGCAGTCCTGTAAGCACACCTACACCTCCCTTGTCCATACCTTTTTGGTCCTGACTACTGGTGCTGCAGTCTTCAGTATGGGACTTGGCCCAAATGATTATGCTATATGTCTCTAAGTCTTCAGAGATAGATTACTTCAGTGCACGTGACCACAGCATTTCTTAAATAACACAAAAAATTGTCCAAGTGACATCAAAGCTTGTATAGCAAGCCATTTTACCTAGCTCATGGGCCAGTTTCCATGTTAATGGCTCTAAGTCTCCCTTTGGCCCATCTGATCTACGTCAAACAAGATGCCTCATCCAAGCTAATCCCATTTGCTGGCATTTGGCTATACCATTCTAAACCTTTCCCATCTCTGTACTTGTCCAACTGCCTTTTTAAAATTGTTATCATACCTGCCTCAGCCACTTCATTTGGCAGAGATATCACTTTTTGTGTAAAACATTTGCTCCTCAAGAACCTTTTAAATCTCTCCCCTCTCACTTTAAACCTATGTCCTCTAGTTCTTGATACTCCAACTCTGAGGGGAAAAGAATGAATACATTCACCCTATGCTGCTCATCTTTTATATACCTCTATAAGATCTCCTCTTGGTCTCATGTGCTCTGAGGAATAAAGCCCAAGACTGTTCAATCTTTCTCTATAGCTCAGTCTATCGAGTCCTGGCAGCATCCTTGTAAATCTTATTTTAAAATCTACTTGCAGTTTAATAGCATATGTCCTATAGCAGTGTGACCTAAACTGAACACAATACTCAAAATGAGGCTTCACCAGTCTCCTGTACAACTGCACCAAGACCTTCCAATTTTTACACTCAGGTCCTTGACTTATGAAGGCCAGCATGCCAAAAAGTTTCCTCAGCGTCCTTTCTATCTGTGAATTTACTTTCAGTAAATTATGTACTTGTACTTCAAGCTCCCTCTGTTATATAACTCTCCTCAGGGCCCTACCATTCACCATGAATATCATCCCTGGTTTGACTTCTCAAAATGCAACGCTTTGCACTTATTCAAATTAAACTCCATCTGCCTTTCTCAACCAGGGCTTTCGTGATTTTTTTCTCTACCTTTGTTGTGTCTAGCTTCATAATTTTTAAGGCATCTAGCTCTCCTCTATTGTAATGCAAACTATTTTAAAGCCTTCCCCATTTTCATTTTCTGTCATACGTTTAAAACTTGCCTTCACCCAATTTAGAACTTAAGCCTATGGATCAGTTCTGCCCTTTCCATAACTATTTTCAAATGAACTGAACTATGATCACTGGTCCTAAAGTGTTGCTCCATTGTCACATCCATTCTTTACTCCACTCTATTACCAAAGAGTCGGTTGAGTTCTGCCCTCTCCTTAGTAGGGCTCTTTATGTACGCCCAAGGAATATTGTTGAATGCACTTTATAAATTGCACCCTATCTAAGCCCTTATCAGTATGGCCATCTTAGTCTATGCCAGTAGAGTTTAAAACCCATACTATAATAACACTTTTATTCTTACAACCCTGCACAATCTCCCATGATATTTTTTCTCCTGATTCCTGTTGACTATCTGAGAGAACATGGTACAATACCAACAATGTGATTATCCCCTTCTTATTGCTTAGCTTCACCTATAAAATCTCACTACATGATCTCCAGCAATTTAATATTCAACTGATGCTGTGACATTGTCCTTAATCAAAAATGAAACTCCCTTCATCTTTCCTCTGTCTCTACACCACCTAAAGCACCTGTACTCCAGAACACTAAGCTGCCAGTCCTGTCCCTCCCTTACTCATATTCCCATAATGTCTATAATATCCCAGTTCCACGTAAATATCCAAACCGTATGTTCATCCACCCTATATGTCGGATCTCTTACGTTGAAATAAATACAATTTAATCCAATAGACTTTCCTTGTTCCTGGCCATTCTCCTGCCTTCCTGCCTATTGAACTTCCTATCACTGACTCCTGCATAGATTCTGCATCACTTTTCAGCCTCTCATTTGTCTTTCTGATGTTTAGGATCCCACCCCTTGCTGTTCTAGTTTAAACCCACCCTAGTAGCACTAGCAAGTCTGCCTTCTAGAATAGATTCTTTATTACTTCTAGGGAGTGTGATGCTCTCTTTGTTGTTCATGAAATAAGTTCAATCTTACTTCAGCCTCTGCTTGGGATCTGACATCATATTATGATCAGTACAAATGTACATTATAATTGGATCTGATATCTGATATTTAAGCATCATAGAAAGTTTTCTTCATGTTGATATTTAAAATATATATGTATCTTCCTGCTGTTGCTTTTAAGAAATCAATAGTACGCCAATTTTTGCCACCAAATGCATTCAGATTTGGCAAAATTTAATGTAAAAAAAATGCCGGAAATGTCAACTAGTTAAAAACAAAGCCCCGGTGGGGAGAGAGGGTTAATATTTAGGATTGAGGAGCTTTTATCAAAGCATATGTTTCCTTTCTGTCTTACTTGAAGGAATAAAAATATCTTAGGCATGATTATGCCTGGGAATTCAATTGATTTGAATTAACTCTGTTTCTTTCTCCAGTTATATTTCTGATGCTGAGTAATTTCCAGCATTTCCTGTTCTTATTTTAGATTTCCAGCAACTAGAGTATACCACTTTTGCTTTGCATAGAAATATATTTGGTTATTGACTTTTTCAAAATAAAGGATTTTGGAGAGAAGCTCTAGAGATGTTTGCTTATTTACCAGTGTGGACCTTTTCACTGACCCATTGTAATCAAGATTGAATTAACTTTACATAACTAGCTCTTCAAAACAAATAGCTCAGTAAAGTTATTCCTCATAATAAGGGTGATCAGTGGAGTATTTTTACATGGGATATTTATTTGTAGTTTCCCTATTAACTCATTACCTACCGTATCAAATAAGTAAGGAGAAAAAACTGTTTACACAAAGAGATAGAAAACTGAGTTTTAGTAAATGAACAATACATCTTGGCATCTTGCAACAGACCTTTTGTACTTTTCTGTTTGAACACCTTTATTCTTTATATAGTCAGTGCTACTAATCTGACTAGAAAGACAACATTATAGTAGAGCTACTAGGACTTGATATTTCAATCCCTGTGGTAAGTTGGCACTCTCGATGTTGGCAGTGGGTTTGGAGTGGTGACAAGGAGGGAGGGTAGGTAGGTCATCGGGGTCATCAGGTGGGCACCCTCCTTCTTTGACGTTTCGTTGATACGTCTCCAGAGGGCTCAACGGTGCTACCTGGCGTCCCAGGTACACCCCCCTCAGTTCCATACCCTCCTGTCTTCATCTTGCAGCCCAGTTGTTGTCTTTCCTTTTAATCCAAATCCAATTGCTGCTTTCTTCTGCTGCATTTGACGAGGACCTGATTGCTTGTTGGAGGGAATGACCCCTCACCCCCATCTTCTTCAATAGACTGGTCATAGATGTAGCAACGAATCCCCTGCATCCCACTTCTACAGGGGAAGTCTTGGTCTTCCAGCCATTCTGGGCAGCTTCAGTTGCCAGTTCAGAGTACTTGGTCTTTTCCCTCTCATAAGCTTCTTCGACACCATCTTCCCATGGTACTGTCAATTCCACAACATATGCCAGCTTGGCTGTTGTAGACCACAGGACCATGTCTGGCCGGAATGTTGTAGCTGCAATGTCTGGGGGAAACACAAGCTTTTTTTTTCCAAGTCCACGTCCATTTTCCAATCCCAAGTACCCTGCAGAACGCTTACCTCTTTTGATGTTATATGGTAGTAGCACAGTGAGGAAAATTTTGCATTATAATTTGCTTTTGCATTATATTTCTTGTTGAACCATTTAAATGGAAGAGGATAAAGATAGCAGGGTATGTTATTACACCAGTAAGTTACTTATGATAATGTGCTATTTTAGTCATGTTCAAATGAACAGTTTGATTAAAGTTGACACTTCAAAAGGAGATCATATTAATCACCACATATGAATCAAAAGGCTCAAAAGGCAAAAATTCTTTACTATCAAGTGACAGTTCCTCTTTAGCAGAATACTGTTTATTATTAGCCTTAATAATATTAGTTCGCCATCACTGCATCAAGTATCATGTTATTAACTGCTTCTCCACTGTCAGGAATTGACTTCCATTTAACAAAAGAATATGGTCATAACGGATGATTAAATTAAACTAACATCTTCATGAATAAAGAAGCACTGTTGGTTTTTCACAAACATAAAGGGAGAAATATGGGATCCTTAAGATGAAAAGAACTATTTGAGGAAGCACAGATGGAAAATTAATACAATTTTGCTGAAAAGTGGGGGTTAATAATGGTAACAGGTGTAAATTACCCCAATCCTGTTACAAATTTTACTCTATCCATATAATAAATTTTAAAAGAATATTGAATTCTAATTGGGATTGTGTCTTCCTGCAGTTAGGTTATTATGCTACCTCATTCTTATGCTCAAAGCTTCCTTCATGTGTATTACACAGCATTAACACTTGCAGTCATTCCTGGAACTGTCATCTAGTATCTTATCTCAAGGTATAGGACCTTTGTTCAATAAAACTGAAATTAGTAACAAATTATTCTAAAGCATTATCAGAAAATTCAGTCCTATTTGTTTTCTTAAATTAGGAACGCTATAAAGCACAGGTTAGGTGAAGTCTTTTCACAAAGGCCAATTAGTTTTCAAGCCGACAGCTGTTGGCTGCTTGGGAGAAATGAACCCTCTAAGAGGTCTAACAACTTCAACACTCTCTTTTTTGTTCCTTTCAACTGTCAGTGCCAGTGTATCCTCAGGACTTGACTGTCTCATTGCTATTTGTGAGCATTGCCCTAGACAACGTTTTACATGGAATATCAATTTTATGTAAATATGCTTTATCCTGTATTAAAATGCATCAAGTGTCTCAAAGAAAGTTTCTCTATTTTGGATTTATTTCATAAGGTAATAGAAAAAAACGTGCAAAAGACAATCTGGTGTGGTAACAATGCTTCTTCCTATTCTAACTGCGCTCCAGGCAGTCTTCACCGCCCTTCTACTATGTCTCAGTGATTCTCCCGTGGCTGTGGAGCGTCATTTGGATGGCTGCCTCCTTTATATGCCAGTGGATGCAAGTATCTGTGCTGAACATCCATGATGAGTTCTTTCCCTGAATGTATTGGTTTCTGACTGCTGTATTCCACCAGATGTAGCTGCAACTGGGACAACTGGCTGTAGAGAAGCAATCAAGAGCGTTGCCTGAGAGCTAATGATGAGAGGAGTAAGTTGAGAGGTTGTGCAGTTCTTTCATACTTAACAATGCCACTGCAACTCTCACCGAATGAGACAGAGAATGGATCTGAACCTCCATTTACACATTATGTCATAATAGGCTCTCAGTCCCTGCCAAATGAAGTCCATCCGAGTATAAGCTGTAATTTTTGACTAGCTATCACCATAAATACAAAAATATCAAATGTGCTAATGATCTGTTTGTGGTGAAATAGATTAGATTTGATTATGGGGACACTCAGTCCTCGTTTATTGTCATTTAGAAATGCATACATTAAAAAAATGATACAATGTTCCTCCAGTATGGTATCACAGAAACACAAGACAGACCAAGACTAAAACTGACAAAAGCACATAATTATAACATATAGTTACAACAGTGCAAAGCAATACTGTAATTTGATAAGAGCAGACCATGGGCACGGTAAAATAAAAATCTCAAAGTCCCGATAGCCCCAATATCTCACTCAGGTGGTAGAAGGGAGAATCTCTCCCTACCATGAGCTTCCAGCACTGCAAACTTGCCGATGCAGCATCCTGGAAGCACCTAACCACAGTCCGACTCTGTCCGTACGAAAACTTTGAGCATCCGACCAGCCCTCCGACACTGAGCACCGAGCACCATCTCTGCCGAGCACTTTGACCCCGCCCCGGCCACCGAGCAACAAGCAAAGCCGAGGATTCGGGGCCTTCCCCTCCGGAGATTTCGGATCACACAGTAGCGGCGGCAGCAAAACAGGCATTTCAGAAGTTTCACCAGATGTCCCTCCGTGCTCTCACGTCTGTCTCCATCAAATCAGAGTTGTGCATGGCATCCTACTTGACAGATAACAGAAATAGTAATTGTTGATCAAGAGCAGAGGGCACGCATGTCAGTATGAAGCAGATGGACATGACCTGCTGAAAGCACAGTGAAAAGCTGGCACTACACGTTCTGATCGGGGCCCAAATGTGTAATCACCTGACCCAGCCCAACCCTAACACCTGTAGCACTGAAGGTGGTTGGCACAGAAATGCTTTCCCAGCTTTGCAAAACATCCTCTGGGGTGTGAGGTATTATGTTTCCAGGGCTTGTAGTATCATATTAAGAGGTAAAAGATCAGCCACTACCTTATTGAATAGAGCAGCTGGCATAAGGGCTAATGCCTCCATTTCCATTTCCTATGTCCTACTTCCTTTGGTCTGACAAACTGGACAATGTGTCAAACAGTTTTCCACCACCCCCCACAGTTCCCTATTATGTTATTTGATGATCTTGTCTGATTCTATCTGATCTTACTGACCATCTTAATCCAAGATGTCCACTGTCCATTTTTCTTCACAAATACTGCCTGACCTGCTGAGTTCTTCTAGTGTCTTGTGTGTTTCTCTCGATTCTGCATTCGTTTGTGTCTCAATTGAGTGGAATCCTTGGCCAGCTGGCACTATGGATCCTTTCCCTCCTGCTTGACCACAGACCATTAGCATCAGCTGTACCCTCTTGTAAAGCCCACATTTCTCACCTAATATTCTGCCCTCAAATTATCTGTATAAGCAATTTAGCAGAAAAAGGTGCAATGATGCCTTGTGCTTTTTCATGACCAAATCACCCATTCTTTCTTCATCTTAAGATGATTCTTACTCCTCTGTACCTGGATCTACAGTACAGGCTCGTGATTGTTCTGATCCTATTCTATAAGAACCTGCAACGGTAAGGACACAGCAGCATTACCACAGTATGTTCAGGGTTCCTTAGTGGAAAATGTCCAGCATATAGGCAAGGTCTTATTAAGAGAGGGATTATTTCAATTAGAGAGGAACAAAGGTGGGAGAAGCATATGAACTTTGGAGCATTGGGGAGAGGCTGCCCTATAATGCCTGTCTCCTCCAGACTGGCTGGAGTCTGAGCTCAGGAGGGCAACACCCTTTTATTACACATCCTGTGTGGAGTGGTGAGCAGCAAGGCCTGGCCACTGTGCCCAGTAAAGCAAAGAGTCAATTTGTCAAAGTTTATTTGGTTGGTGGAAGTACAATACTGTGCAAAAGTCTTAGGCACCCTAGATTTTCATATGGTTTTGGATGTTAAGACATCCACAGAGCCCTGATCTCAACAACATCGAGACTGGTTGGGATTACCTGGAGAGACAGAAGCAAGTGAGACAGCCAAAGTCTGTGTGACTAATTCTCCAATATAATTGGAACAACCTAGTTAATACATTGTCACAAAGATTTTCTTATAAAACCTAAGAGAATTGATGCAATTTTAAAGGCAAGTGTGGTCACACCAAATATTGATTTGATTTAATTTTTATATATTCCATTATCAACTGTGATTTGCAAGGACCTCAGTTTCACGTTGCTGCCTACAGTCTGCTCCACCGCCTTCTCTTTCAGTCATGTTTGGCTGTCCTAGATTCTTGACTTCACAATCTAACTTGTTATGGTCTTGCACCACACTCCTCCCTTGGAGGGTCAGACACCCTGAGCCAATAGGCTGGTGACTTATTTCCTAATTTACTGGCATAATTTACATATTACTATTTAACTATTTATGGTTCTATTACTATTTATTATTTATGGTGCAACTGTAACGAAACCAATTTCCCTGGGGATCAATAAAGTATGACTATGACTATTGTCTACCTGCACTGCATTTTCTCGATATTGATACACTTTATTCTGTATTCTATTATTCTATTACGTTCTACTGCTTCAACACACAGTGTAATTAATTTATCTGTATGAACAATATGCAAGACCTATTCTCACTGTATGTTGGCATATGTGACAATAATAAACCAATTCTTATTCCAATATCTTCAGGACCTCTTACACAAGAACATTACAGTCATGTGGATCTATATTCCTGACGTATTCCTTACCACCTTGTGCAGAATGAAACAAAAAAAATTAAAATAATTCATTTATGAAGTTTCAGTATTTGCATCTAATATTGTGTATAGCTGAGATTAGAAAATAGGAAAGAACACAAGGTTGATTAAAAAGTATCGAAATATGCTTCAGGAAGTTTATGGGACTTCCTTGACTCAAAAAGCCTGAATAATTTAAGAAGAATCCAAAAACTCAAAAACTTTTGTTTGCATAAGGGTTGCAACTGACATTTCTTTCACAATTAGGCCTTTTAATATTTAATTATTATATCTTCTTATTCACAGAGATATGCTCTGACCGAGACCTTATCTACTTTAAATTTACATTGCTATTATTCCAGCTTGAAAGTAGTGTAATAAAATTTGCATCTCTACCTTTTCAAAACAAACTTTTTTTTCAAAAGAATGAATGCCAAAACTTGGATCTAGTAGGGACAATTTATCATGCACAGTTGTGCATGAAAACAATTTAACTTGGCTTAGATTGTGCTCATGATCATTTCAAGATGAAATTGTGCCCATTGGGAAATTTGCCCAAGCACATTTGTGTGCAGTTCACCTTGTGCAAGTGATGTTTTCTAGCATTAGCCATGCAGCTAATGAAGTAACACATCTTACATTTCCTCCCTTGCTGGCATAAATTGGAGTGCAGCTGATAACTTTTCAACAGATTGAGAAAAAAATTTCGGATCACATTGCACTTAGATGGCCAATGAAGTGTGAATTGAAATGCCTCCATTCTAACATAGCATTGTATGGTCTCAATTTTTGGTGTTCAAGATATGTAAGAACTCATTACTGGTTAGTCCTTCAAAGACGGAAGCATTTCTGTGCTATGTATATCAAAGCTGCAAACAAAGCTATCTATGTCAATGTTCATTCAACACTAACACTGGCATGGGTGCATTGAATGATACTTCATCAGGGATTATGGCAAATGATGGTGTACCCGCATATATACACACTCATGCAAACACATAAGCACAGACACGTATTGACAATATTACTGTCTTTCACAACACCCCTCACACCTATATTTATCCTTGCCTTCATGACATTTTCTGTATCTGCTATGCAGAACTTTCTTTAAAGTTTGACACATTTTCAAGGCATCAGCACGGCAGTTGACTGTTTTATTCTGCCCAGAGTGCAAATGAAATAGCTCCAGTTTGGGACATGATTCTGCATATAAACCACAGTAGCATAATTTGAATGAAATTTTGACCAGTCTTATGAATTCTCTGACTAGGCATTAGGGCTACACTGTAGCATATACTTAGCACGATAATACAGAAGGAACTCCAGACAACTACACTAAAATACATTTTTATATTGAACTAATGTTGAACCAAAAGATATATTATTCATGCAATATCAAATTATAGAATGATATAAAATTTTGGGCAACAATCAACAAGCCCTGTAGAAACATGAATATAAAAAGTTACAATGGTCTTTTACTCATGGTGCCTGACATTTCAAAGAAATGTTCATTTTTTAAAAAATCCTGGGGAAGTAATGTTTTATTCACAAGTGACTTAATAATGTGTTAACCTTTGTAGGAACATTAGAATTGCTAGATGGAGTAAGACTCAAAATTTATCTGGATCACCTTACACCATTCTGCTTTTTGCTGTGACAGGGAGGTTGCAGCTGTTGGGACTCTACAACAAACCCCTAATAATTATTTTACATTGTGGGAAACAGAAGCATTGCAAAGGACAACTCATTTTCATAGAATGTAATGAATCAGTAAGGAAAACACCTAAGGTGAAAAATTTGTGAATTGTTGGTCTAAAACTACCTATTTCTCCCTAGCATGGAATAATGACCATGTACTGTATCCTAAAATGTTACTCTCTGTAGCAAATCTATTGAATTTGCATTTGAATTCATGGATACTTTCTGCTTCCTCCTTCTCCCCAGGGAGGCTTCTACATAAATTTATCATTTACTCACTGAAATATTCACTCAGATTTAGCTGTCAAACTAACTGTGAGGATAATGGTGCTTGCCATTATTTCTGCATAAATGGTTACAGCAACTTCAGGCAAGGGGGATGTGTGGTTAAGCTCAAATATCTCAAAGTTGTTATCCAAGTTGTGCAGCTTCCTCATTAGCCTTACCTTTGGAATGCTTCAAATCATGTGTAGGTGCTGTACTGTGCATTAGATGCAACTTTGATACCACAGAAAATTGTGGTAACAATGTGATAAATGGCAATGCTCCCCAACTCTCCGTGTGCTACATTGACAACTGCACTGGTGTTGCTTTATATATCCATGCTGAGCTCCTCAATTTAATCAAATTTGCCTCTCTCTCCCTTTTCTCAACCTCTTTGTCTCCATCTCTGGAAACAAACTGTCTACCAGCATCTGTTATAAACCTGCCAACTGACATGGCAATGTTGACTATACCCTGTCTCCTGTAAATATGATGTTCCATTTTCTCAGCTTCTTTGTTTCCACCCATCTGTTCCCAGGATGAGGCCTTCCTTTCCAGGTCATCAAAGTTGGCTTCCTTCTTCAAAGAACGGGGTTTCACTTCCTCCACCTCTGATGCTGCCCTCATCTGCAAACCCTCCGTTTCCTGGACATCTGTGCTCAACGTATCTTCCCACTGTCGTAACAGGGTTAGAGTTCCTCTTGTCCTCACCTATCATTACATGAGCAATCACATTCAACACATCATTCTCTGCAACTTCTGCCACTTTCAACAGCAAACACATCTTACCTCTACCCATGCCACCCCCACCCTCCACTTTCTGCAGTGATTGCTCCCCCCATGTTTCACTTGTCCATTTATCCCTCCCCACTAATCTCCTTCCTGGCACACACCCCTGCAAGTGACTGAAAAGCTACACCTGCCCATCTGTCTCCTCCCTTCCCTTCATCCAGTGCCCTAAATGGTCCTCACTGTAGAGGCAACACTTCACCTGCAAATCTGTTGAGTCGTATACTGTATCCTGTGCTCCTGATGCGACCTCCTTTGCGTTGGTGAAACCCAACATAAATTTGAAACATAAAAACTTAGAAAACGTACAGCACAATATAGGCCCTTCAACCCTCAAAGCTGTGCCAAACATGTCCCCACCTTAGAACTACCTAGGCTTTACCCATAGCCCTATATTTTTCTAAACTCCATATAGCCATCCAGGAGTCTCTTAAAAGACCCTATCATTTCTGCCTCCACCACTGCCGCCGGCAGCCCTTTACAAGCACTCACCACTCTCTACGTAAAAAACTTACCCTTGGCATCTCCTCTGTACCTACTTCCAAGTTCCTTAAAACTATGCCCTCTTGTGCTAGCCATTTCAGACCTGGGGAAAAGCCTTTGACTATCTACACGATCAATGCCTCTCATTATCTTGTACACCTCTATCAGGTCACCTCTCATCCTCCATCGCTCCAAGGAGAAAAGGCCGAGTTCACTCAACCTATTCTCATAAGACATGCTCCCCAATCCAGGCAATATCCTTGTAAATCTCTTCTGCACCCTTTCTATGGTTTCCACATCCTTCCTGTAGAAAGGTGACCGGAATTGAATACAGTACTCCAAGTGGGGTCTGACCAGGGTCCTATATAGCTGCAACATTACCTCTCGGCTCTTAAACTCAATCCCACAATTGATGAGGGCCAATGCACCATATGCCTTCTTAACCACAGAGTCAACCTGTGTAGCAGCCTTAAGTGTCCTATGGACTTGGACCCCAAGATCCCTCTGATCCTCCATACTGCCAAGAGTCTTACCATTAATGCTATATTCTGCCATCATATTTGACCTACCAAAATGAATCACCTCACGCTTATCTGGGTTGAACTCCATCTGCCACTTCTCAACCCAGTCTTGCATCCTATCAATGTCCCATTGTAACATCTGACAGCCCTCCACACTATCCACAACACCCCCAACCTTTGTGTCATCCCTCCACTTTCTCATCCAGGTCACTTATAAAAATCACAAAGGGTAGGGGTCCCAGAACTGATCCCTGAGGCACACCACTGGTCACCGGCCTCCATGCAGAATATGACCCGTCTACAACCACTCTTTGCTTTCTGTGGGCAAGCCATTTCTGGATCCACAAAGCAATGTCCCCTTGGATCCCATGTATCCTTACTTTCTCAATAAGCCTGGCATAGGGTACCTTATCAAATGCCTTGCTAAAATCCATATACACTACATTTACAGCTTTACCTTCATCAATGTGATTAGTCACTTCTTCAAAAATTTCAATCAGGCTTGTAAGGTACGACCTGCCTTTGACAAAGCCATGCTGGCTATTCCTAATCATATTATGCCTTTCCAAATCCTGCCTCTCAGGATCTTCTCCAACAATTTATCAACCACTGAAGTAAGACTCATTGGCCTATAATTTCCTGGGCTAATCCCTACTCCCTTTCTTGAATAAGGGAACAACATCCGCAACCATCCAATCCTCCAGAACCTCTCCTGTCTTCATTGATGATGCAAAGAGGCTCAGCAATCTTCTCCCTTGCTTCCTACAGTAGCCTGAGGTACATCCCATCCAGTCCTGGTGACTTATCCAACTTGATGCTTTCCAAAAGCTCCAGCACATCTTCTTTCATAATAACTACAGTCTCAAGCTTTTCAATCCACTGCAAGTTATCCCTACAATCGCCAAGATACTTTTCTGTAGTGAACTTGGGGACGGCTTTATAGAGCACCTCCACTCTGTCCGCCAAGAGCAGAATTTCCTGGTGGCCAACCATTTTGATTCCTGTTCCCATTGCTATTCTGAAATGTTAGTCTATCTTTGCCACAATGTGGCCACTCTCAGAGAGGAGAATTCTGTCTTGGTAGCTTCCAACCTGATGGTATGAATATCAATTTCTCCTTCAAGCAAAGATTTTCCTCCCCTTTCCTCTTCTTCTGTTCCCCAATCTGACTTCTGACCTCTTCTCCTCACCTGTCTGTCACCTTCCGCTGGTGCACCTCCTTCTTCCCTTTCTCCAATGGTCCACTCTCCTCTCCTATCAGATTCCTTCTTCACCATCCCTTTACCTTTCCTATCCTCCTGAATTCATCTATCACGTTCTAGCTAATCCTCTTTCCAATCCCCCCACTGTTTTATTCTGGTGTCTTCCCCCTTCCTTTCCAGTTCTGAAAAAGGGTTTCAACCTGAAATTCCACAGATGCTACTAGACCTGCTGAGTTCCTCCAGCACTTTGTGTGTATTGCACTGGATTTCGAGCACCTGCATAATAATCTCTTGTGTTCATGATAAATATTAATTGTTAATTGTTAGCCTCTGTGATACCAATACTAACTGTTACCAGTGTGAAGCCTTACCTTATTGTATATTATTTTAAAATATGCAATATATAAAACATTTTATTCTTTCTATTTCCTTTTGTCCTCTTTCTCTTAATCCAGTCCCTTGCACTTGTAAAGTTTATGAGAAGATCAAATATTAAAATTCTCATATGGATGGAAAATCAAGTAGGAAAGATAATGATCTTCAACATACTTTCCCATTAATTCTCAATTGCTATTCACTATGCAAAAATTCAATGTGCTTTCACTATACCCCATTGCCACTCACTATATATCAATATTAAGTGTTGTAGAAGAGCATCATGTACGTTTTGGGCAGGTCCAACATGCTGTGTTATCCGTAAACTTAAGTGTTTAGTTTCTCCAAATAGAAAAACACCCAACATTAAGTTGTGTGATGCAGTGAGTTTTAATACTGGCTCTTAGTTTAATTGATTCGTGGAAAATACTGGGCTGAGGGCTGTTTCCAAGCCAAAAGTGTAGCTCACACCTAGAAAAGACAGTGTTTTGTAGTTATATCTTCATTACTAAGCCAACTATCTCAAGAAGCCAGGCAACTCATTAAATTCAGTCAATTACAGTCAAGAATGATCCAAATGTAACACCTTATTCTCTCTGTTGCATTATTATGGGTCTACATTTCAGCAACTTGTAGTCAGTGTCATGTGAGTCAATTCAACAGCCAAAGTATTCACATTGATGTCCCACAAATCGTAGTACATTGTCTCTTTGGACAATACTGGTAGGGTAGTTGCAAATTGGAGCCTCGCTTGCCATGGAAGGCTCATGTTTGGAAGTATAGGTTATGGAGTCATGGAGTAATCCAGCATGGAAAAAGGCCCTTTGGCCCAAGTGGTCCGTGCCAGCCACAATATACTCCCTGATAGTCCCAGTTACTTATGTTCAGCTCATAACCCTCCCCTTTCCCTTCATGTACATATCTAAATGCCTCTTCAGTGTTGCAATTGTACCTAGGTAACCAGCTTCTCTGGCAGTTCATTCCATATACCCAATAGTCTCTGTGTAAAGAAGTTACCTTTCAGGTCTCTTTTAAATCTCTCTACACTTAATCCGTATGTGTGCCTTTTAGTTTTAGATGCCAGCCCTGGGGAAAAGACTATGACCATCCACCTTAGTCATACTTCTCATGATTTCATAAACTAATTTGAATTCACCCCTCATTCTCCTGTGCTACAGGGAATAAAGATTCAGCATGGCCAGTGTTAGATTTGGCCATAACAAATTTCATACACTGAAGTCATAATTTCTTTCGTGAGTGTGAAAATCTAACCAGAAGCCTTCCTAAATTCAGACCCTAGAGGAGGTTCACAACAATGATCACGGCAATGAAAAGATTAACATATGAGAAGCATTTGGTGGACCTGGGCCCGTATTCATTTGAGTTTCAAAGAATGAGGGGGATCTCATTGAAGCCTATCGGATATTGAAAAGCCAAGCTAGAATGGGGGGAGTCTAGGACCAAAGGGCACAGCTTCAGAATAAAGGGACATCCCTTTGGGACAGAAATGAGGAGGTCTTTTAGCCAGATGGTTGTGAATCTATGGAACTCATTGCCACAGATGGCTGTGGAGGCCAAGTCTTTGGGTATATCTAAAATGGAGGTCTTTATTAGTAAGGGCATCAAAGGTTACGGGGAGAAGACAGAGAAAAGGATTGAGAAGGACAATATATCAGCCATGATGGAATGATGGAGAAGACTTGATGGGCCAAATAGCCTCATTCTGCTGCAAGAACAATGGTATTATGGTCTGAATTGGTGCAGAATAAGATCTGCACAGAAGTGGCATTCCTTCAAGTCAGCTTCCTCAATACAAAATATTTGGGATTTAAGTATGATGCTCTGCCTGATTTAAGAACCATACTGGAAATTTACCACATAATAAATCCAAAGTAAAAACCATTGTCCACTGTATCAAACTACTGGAGCACCATGTACCAGCCATACATATAGTCATTTCTGTTATTTATTTATCTTTCCAGTTAATGTCCATTCTTTTGAAATTACACATTTGTGTGGCCCTTTGGAATGTTTATCCTAAGGACACAGCTAAGAGTTTGGTAGTAGTCAAACTTTGAACAAATCAACAAAGACGCAATTGCTGTGGAGAAATTCAGTTTAATGGCTGACTGAGAAACATTGCTATCTTCAATATTTCTTTGTCTCTTCTTTGTCACATTCTTGAAGAGGTTCAAGGAAAAAGATTGCTATTTGATTGTCCCCTTCTTTTTGTTCAATATCTTTTTCTCTCCTTAAAGTATTTTTTTTCATATTGATTTGATTATTCTACATTACAAGGCTCAATATCCTTCTCTCTGCAGCCACACTGTCATTTATTGTAATTTATTTTTTCACTTAAGCCTTCCTTCGAGTGGACACGTTCAAGTTTCAGGCTGCCTCATGATCTGCTCTGGACCATTATTTTTCTTGTGTTCACTGACGGGGGATAGAGTTCCAGGCAACCATGGCCCAGATTATTTTTATGGAGCAACAATGCAGATTGAAGTTTGCAACAATTGTGACCTAAAATAATAATCAGTTGTCCTTGAACCTTAACTTGAATCTGAAAAATCACCCAAGACAGGTGAACATTTTGGAAGCCCATTGGCAAGCTGTTATCTGGTGTTTCCACTCTCTTAGTAAGACTACCAAAACTGTTTTGTGCTCACTCTACTCCTTAGTGCCTATACCAAAATGTTTCTTGAACCTCGATAGTACTGAGTGGATAAAGATTAAGATTAGCTTTATTTGTCACCTGTACATTGAAACACATAGTGAAATGCAATGTTTTGCATCAACAACCAACACAGTATGAAGACTGTGCTGGGGCAACCCACAAGTGTCACCATACTTCCGGCGCTGACATTAAATGCCTTGAACTCACTAACCTGAACCATATGTGTTTGGAATGTGGGAGGAAACCAGAACACCTGTTAGCAACCCTGGCAGTCATGGCGTGAACATACAAACAGCGACGGGAATTACACTCTGATTGATGATCGATGGTGCTATTAATCGATTGTGTTAACACTATGCTATTGTGCCACTAAAGTACTAGCCTTGATTCCTTAATCTTAGTTTCTGCATAAAGTAGTATGGTAAAATGGATTTTCTTTTGTGTTTTACTTTCAGTGTATTTCTAGATATACAGTAGATGCTAACATGTAGGCAACAGCAGGAGCTATTGCTTCCTTTGGGATAGACTGGTACTCACCAGCCACATTGAGGCAGCTGATGAACATACACATTTTATACAAATGATTAAATTCATCATCCCCCACCTCCTCCCTAAACTGTACTTATAATCCATGAGGGTAAATGGGAAATTTGAGATAATGTGTAAACATGTACATAGATATGTATGTAAATATATCTTAAACCCTTTTTAATAAAGCTACATGTGAGTCTTGGTGTACTGTATGTGTAAGTGGCCTTGGTTGATCAGTTTTTCTCTCAGACTAGTTCGTCATTTTGGTACAAAAGTGTTCTGTGCTAAACAGAGATTAAAACTCTTCCCACACAGTCCTGCCTTAGCTCCAGTCTGAGATGGACAAATGAACCGCCTCACTATGACATTTCAATTTTTCACATCTGTGAGTTTTTTGTAGAATGAGAATGCTAATTGATGCCAGATTATGGAAAATATTCTTCTGTGACACATATTAAATAGATTAGAACTGCTTAAATTCATTCCACTTAAGATCACTACAGCTGGCATTGACAAAAAATTTATATCTCATCAGTCTGGGCAAGATTGAATTTCAGACCATCTGTCATTAATGAATCTGGTTAAAAGCACTCCTGGCAGAATGATAAAATTGCTCATTTTTCATCTCACCATTGTGAATAGGGATATTGATGAGTAATTGAATGTTTTGTTCAGAAGGACTAAAAGTCTCTACGTCTTGATTAATGAAGGTGAACTTCCTGATGACTCAGGTAATAAGAGGGTGCAATGTTATTTGACAGTGAAAGTTATCATTTTCCAAATGCACTTTTGAAGGCCAGTGAATGGCAAGTGGCGGAGAACCTACAGTTCTCCAGTTGTTGAGATAGTGGATTGACATTGCTGTGGCATATTTAAGCAACAAGAATCTGTCTCACAGTCAAATACCTATGTCCAATGTCAAGTGCATTGAGGTTTCTAAAGAGTGCAAAGCAATGAACAATCAGCAACTTGCTTTGTCTCTGAAACACAGTGAAACAAAAGGGTCTGTCAACAGCATCTTAGTGGATCACAGGACCTTTGCTGTACATATAATGGTTCCAGTTTTGCTACTTACTTCTGCATGTCAGATCTGTAACAGGTTCTACAATCACTATCACAAGTAAATGAGCATCTTCAAAAGCTCGCAGGAGCACCTTTGCTGTGCATTAACTTCACCTGTTGTGACTCACCTTTTTGGATATATCAGAGGAGCAGTGTGCAGGATGTTGCAAACCTTTGTGGATTTCTGGAAAAAAATTCTTGCTCAGCCTTTCTCCATCTGTTAACCTCTTCATGCAGGAGTCAACTTAGGGAACTTTCTTAGTATGCATATATACAAATATTTTATTTCTTAATTATAGACCAAACTATGCACAGTACTCCAGTGCAATCTCACCTTCACCTGGTAGTTACATTTAAACTCCCCTATATTTATATTCCATTACTTTTGAAATAAAGGCCTATATTCCATTAGCCTTCCTAATTACTTACATGACCTTCATGCTCACTTTTTTGCTTCATGCCTTGGGGCCTCCAGTTCTCTGTATAATCATGCCATTTTGTCAACTTACTTTGTTTACAAATCACATTGCTTTTTCATTCTTCTTACCAAAGTGAAAACCTTACATTTTCCTGCATTATATTCCATCTGCCAACTTCTTAGCCATTTTGTAACCTACCTATACCCTTCAAAAACCCACAAATTTGATATCATCACCAAGCATTGCCACAGTATACTTGGTGGATGCTAGCACTGCTCACTGTGGTCTCCTACTAGTTAATGTCGGTCCCAAAATGACCTATTTATCCTGATTCCATTAGCTAATCCTATTTTAATACCTCTATATTACTCTAATTCCTGCACTCTCTGATCCTGTCGAGTAATGTTTAACATTGTAAGCTAAAGATTAGCTTTATGTCACTGTTACAATGAAACATCAAAGCATATCGTACAGTGAAATGTGCTGTTTTACATCAACAACCAATACAGTCTGAGGATTGCACTGGTGCAGGCCGCGGATTTCACCATGCTTCCAGCACCAACATTGTAGGCCCACAACTCACTAGCCCTAATCTGCTAAACAGATAATGTGTCTGGACTACAGTGTGTTTAGGTTTGTGTACAGGGAGATTATCGTAATGCGCACAACAACAGTAACTGCTTTCAATTACAATCTCTCATGCTGACACTCACTGAAAATAGATTAGTATTAAATATGTTGTGTATTTGGCACCACAGAGGAAGGGATAAATAAAAACTGTGTAGTAAACATCAGATAGAATAGTAGATGGTGTAAGCAAAGCATCATAAGATCAGATCAGTACTTGTGTGATGCTTTACCCCATACTGCTGCCTTCAGCTCCTGATAATAGTTCTACCACTGATACTTCTGGTAATGATGCCCTTCACCATTCCCCTTTCCCTTTTCCCACTCTCACCTTATCTCTTTATCCTCCCATCAGCCCCCTCTGGTGCTCCTCCCCCTTGTCTTTCTTTCATGGCCTTTCGTCCTCTCCGATCAGATTCCCCCTTCTCCAACCCTGTATCTCTTTCACTAATCAACTTCTAATTTTTTTACTTCACCCTCTCCCCCTCCCAGTTTCACCAATCACCTTGTGCTTCTCCCTCCCCCATCCCCACCTTCTAACCTTGACTCCTCATCTTTTTTTTTCTGCAATCCTGATGAAGGGACTCAGCCTGAAACATTGACTATACTCTTTTCCATAGATGCTGCCTGGCCTGCTAAATTCCTCCAGCATTTTATGTGTGTTGCTTAGATTTCCAGCATCTGCCGATACTCTTCTGCTTGATACTTGACTGATACCTGCTGTGTCTGCTCCCATTTTCACTCCATCTCCCACCACTGACCACTGCAACTGTCCCCCCCCCCGCCCCTTGACTATTTCTGCTCATTGAGGAACCTGGAACTAGATAACGAAATAAATATTATAATCTAGCCTTTGAGAGTGAATTCTACTTTAGTAAAATGGAACAGTTCTCTGTAAACAATAGTTAGTCCCGAATGTGATTTTAAAATTTGAGATATGTAGTTTTTTTTTACTACAGAATGGGAAGTAAAACTGAGTATATGGAATTCTATTTCAGATTGGTAATGATCTCACTGATGCATGGAACCAGATAAGGAGGCAAAAGGACCTTCATTTTTCCTGTATTCTTCTGGCTGTAGAATACCCCATGTAGCCTACAGTGTACCCAATGCTGTGGTTTTATCTACTAAAAAACATCTTGTTTCTGTCTCTACATCCTGTGTGTCCTTTGTCTTCAGAATCAGAGTCAGATGTATTATACCTGACATCTTGTAGCAGCACAAAAATATAAAGATATATCAATTGCAAAGAAAGTGAGAAAATGAATAATGAGGTGATGATCATGAATTCATGGACCATTCAGAAATCTGATGTAGAGGGGAACCTGTTCTGCAAATATTGAGAGTGGTCCTTTAGGGTTCTGTACACAAGGGCATGGTTAAAATGGTATAAGTCCTCTATCATGGTGATAATTTGGGACAAAGGCCTTTTGTTTGTGCTGAGTTAGCCTGTTCTACTCCTTAAAGGAGGTCCTATCAGTGGGGGTTTACAACAGTTGTGATGTGCTCAGCTTAAGTTCCCAGCAGCTCTGGTGGAAGTCTGCTTTTTTTCAGCTGGAATCACTGAAATGGTAATGCTTTGTGATATTTGTGGGGGTCCAGCTGCATAGCCCTGCAACTCAGCTGGAGCAAATCTTCCCCAGCTGACATCCTCACAACTAAAGTCCTCCCCACCATTGAGCATATTTACACGTCAGAGAGAAGTAGCATCCATCAGAAGACCATAAGACCATAAGAAATAGGAGCAGTAGTAGGCCATTTGGCCCATTGGGTCTGTTCCACCATTTCATCATGGCTAATTTAATTTTCTCTCAACCCCTATCTGCTGACCCCCTTCTCCCCACCCCCCATATCCTTCATTCCCTGACCAATCAACCTCTGCCTTAAATATACATAAAGACATGGGCCGTCATCAAGGACACCCACCACCCAGTCCGTACTCTCTTTCCGCTATTACTCATAGGCAGGAACTACAGAAGACTTAGGTCAACTCATAATCTCATTATTATTTATTTTTAAGTTGCACAGTTCGTCTTCTTTTGTACATTGTTTGTCAGTCTTTGGTTATGTATAGATTTTTCCATAAATTATATTGTATTACATTATTTTTCTGTAAATGCCTGCAGCAAGAAAATGAATCTCAAAGTACTGTGTGGTGACGCATATATACTTTGACCATAAATTTCCTTTTACGTTGATACTTGGATAAGCCCACATGTCATAGTCCCATTTGCTTATGTCACTCTCTTTCAGCATCTAGTCACCAGCAGGAGAGCAGACCAGAAAATGATTGATCTTTTGTTAAGCACCACTGGAGTACCAAGGCTGCGTTCTTCAATGTAATTACCTTTCCTCATTCAATAACATTCCTGATGCCAGAAATCATTGCTTTCTATTTTTCGCCTGGATTATTATCCAAGCACAACTTCAAAGAATCACTATTCTAGAGTCATAGAGCTATGCAGCATAAATACAAGTCCTTCAGACCAACAGATCCATGCCAAACATGGTAACCACCCATGTGGTCCCCATTACCTGCATTTGGCCGATATCCCTCTGAGCCCCTTGAATGTAGTGGTAAAGTATGGATCTATTTCTTTTAGAGCAATAACTCCCCTTAGCACAATGTGTTGGCTGATAACTTACCTACGTGCATTGATCTATTGTCTACGCATGAGCATCAATCGTTCGTTCTCTCTCTCTCTCTCTCTCTCTCTCTCTCTCTTTCTCTCTCTCTCTCTCTCTCTCCCCCGCCCCCCAATGTAAATACACCAGGTAAAGCCATTTCCCGTGTGTGCTTTTATTTAATTGCTAATGTAGTTGCACACACACAACAAATTGACAACAAGAACAAACCTGAATGTTGGAGAATATCATCAACTGTACCAACATTTATAGGACAAAACAGTGAGAAGAACGAGTTAAACAGCATGAAGAAGGCTGTCACGGATGCTAACAAAGGCATGAATGAGTGACTGCATGGTACACAATGAAAGACGCAAAACTAGCAAAGTTAAAGTGAAAATAATGAGGAAAGTTGATGAATTTAATGGTGCTAATGAAGGCTGGGAGTCGTATATTAAGAGGGTTGAACTGTATTGTAATGTGAACAACGTGGATGAGGGGAAAAAATCATGGTTCTAAGCTTAATGGGTGCGAGAACTTACAGTCTCTTATCCAACTTAGTAACCCCCAAAAAGCCAGCAAGCAAGACGTTTGGCAAAATTGTTTCAATTTTACAAAATCAATTTGAGCCCTTAACTGCTGGTTATAGCTGACAGACTTAGATTTTACAAAAGGAACCAGGCAAAGGATGAAAGCATTTCTGAGTATATTGCAATAGTGGGCAAACATTCTCAGTACTGTGACTTTAGAGATGGACTTTCTGATGCAGTAAGGGACAAGCTTGCATGTGACATGCATAGTCAAAGCACTCAGAAGAAGCTACTGTCAGAATGAGACTTAACCTTAGCACGGTCATTGACCATTACAATATCATTAGAGATGCTGCAAAGGATGCAGCAGAACTACAGAAAAAGTGTTTAGAATGTGAAGTGCACAAAATGTCTCTTAATCGCGCAAAAAGCCAAAAATGCTATTGATGTGGCAAATCCTCCCATGATGCAGGCAACTGTTGGTTCAAAGAAAAAGTTTGCAGAAGATATCACAGACAAAGTCACATACAGTGAGGGTGCAAGGTGACAAAAAGCAAAAACGAGTGAAATGTTTCAAACTAAACAGGTGCATAAAGTAGCCAAATGTGAAACAAAATCAGACAACACAGAGTCCGACAAAGTTGAGCTGTCATGTTCAGAATTGCACCATATTACTGAAGCAGATCACAAGATCATATGGTTCACAATAGATGTATCTGGTTTAAAACTGAGCTGGATACAGGGTCTGCTTTGTCTATAATTTCAGAGGCTGACTCCAACAGACTGTTTTCTAAGCTACTATTAGAGAAGACCTCATTGATGCTAAAGACCTACACAGGCAATAAAGTGTCTCCCAATGGCAAACTGAGAGTGAGTGTGAGGCTAAACACAGCAGTTCGAGCTTTATGTATTGAAAAGTGGAGGGCCAGCACTTTTCATGGATGAATAGTTGAGAAAGATCCAACTGGACTGGCACAAAATCAAAGTTCTCAAAGTGCCTCCAACAAGCAACTGCAGCCCAAATGATAGCATTAACCAGAAACTGTCACCACAGCTTAATACTAATGAGGTGTTTGGGAAGTGTATTGGTAAACTCAAAAGCATGAAGGCCAGAATTGAAGTGCATGAAGCAGCAACACCAAGATTCCATAAAGCGTGTCCAGTGCCTTATGAACTACATCCTAAAGTGGATGCTGAACTGCAGAGATTGAAGGCATCTGGAATTCTCTCCAAGGTTGAGTGAAGTGATTGGGACAAGCCATTGTCCCTGTGATCAAGAAAGGTAAAGCTGGAGCTGCTTGCATATGTGGGGATTTCAAAGTGAGCATCAACCCAGTGCTGCAAATTGTGTAGTTTCCCCTGCCACAAATAGAAGGCATTTCAAAATCAGAATCAGAATCAGGTTTATTATCACTAGCATGTGTTGTGAAATTTGTTAACTTAGCAGCAGCAGTTCAATGCAATACATAATATAGAAGAGAAAAAAATAAAAATAAATAAAATAATAATAATAAATAAGTAAATCAATTACAGTATACGTATATTGAATAGATTTTTTAAGAAGTGCAAACCACAGAAATATTGTATATTAAAAAAAGCGAGGTAGTGTCCAAGGGTTCAATGTCTATTTAAGAATCGGATATCAGAGGGAAAGAAGCTGTACCTGAATCACTGAGTGTGTGCCTTCAGGCTTCTGTACCTCCAGCCTGATGGTAACAGTCAGAAAAGGGCATGCCCTGGGTGCTGGAGGTCCTTAATAATGGACACTGCCTTTCTGAGACACCACTCACTGATGATGTCCTGGGTACTTTGTAGGCTAGTACCCCAGATGGAGATTACTAGATTTACAACCTCCTGCAGCTTCTTTCTGTCCTATGCAGTAGCCCCCTCCCCCCATACCAGACAGTGATGCAGCCTTTCTCCTTGGTATATCTGTAGAAGTTTTTGAGTGTATTTGTTGACATGCCAAATCTTTTCAAATTCCTAATGAAGTATAGCCGCTATCTTGCCTTCTTTATAACTACATCGATATGTTGGGACCAGGTTAGATCCTCAGAAATCTTGACACCCAGGAACTTGAAATTCCTGGATAATTTTTGCATCTTTGGAGAGGTTTTCAAAGATTGACATGTTATAAGCCTATCTGCAAATAGAGATTGAGGAGTCAAGCAGGAAGTTCCTCGCAATCAATGCTCACTAGGGACTATTCCAGTGTAGTAGTCTTGACTTTGGCTTTGCATCAGCTCCTGCAATTTGTCAAAGAGCAATGGACCAAGTGCTCCAAGATATTCCAGGAACACAATGCTACCTTGATGATATCATCGTGACTGGCAGGAATGATGAAGAACACCTCCAGAACCTTGGTGAAGTTCTTACCAGGCTGAGTGAGTATGGTCTGCGTGCAAAGAGAGAGAAATGTGAGTTTTTCAAGAATGAAGTCTCATATTATGGGCATGTCATTGACAAGCATGGCTTACACAATTCACAAGAGAAGATTGAAGCAGTGCTACAGGCACCCAAACCAGAAAGTGTCTCCCAAACATTGCTACAGTGCTGCATGTATTGAACGCACTGCAGCAAACAGGGGCAAGATGTGAATGGTGAGAAAGATGTGAAAGAGCATTCAATGAAGCAAAGAGACTAATAACATCAGATGAATTGCTCACCCATTATGATCCATCCCTGTCCATCAGAATGGCATGCAATGTGTCCCCTTATGACATTGGTGCTGTTTTTATCACACACAATGAAAGATGACTCTGAATGTCTGATTACATTTGCTTCAAGATCACTGACAAGTGCAGAACACATCTAGGCATAGATCGACAGAGGTGCCCATAGTCTAGAATGGGGAATAATGAAGCTCCACCACTACCTCTACGGACATAAGTTTATGCTAGTGACAGATCACCTGCCCCTTGTGTCCATTTTCAATCCCAGGAATGGAACTCCAGTGATGACTGCTACCCGGTTACAACATTGGACACTTTTCCTAGGAGCCCACTCTTATGATATAACATTCAAGGGTGCCAAACAGCAATGCTGATGGATTGTCATGTCTTCCACTATTGGCAACTGAAGAAGAGAAGTTTTCATTCTGTGACGCAGCAGAAGTGTTCCACACCGTATTGGCGGACCAGTTGCCAGTAACAAAATCTGAAATACAAAGGGAAACAAGGAATGATCATGAAATCACTGTGCAAGGATGACCAGCTCATGTTAACCCTATGATTCCAAAGTTCTCTGAGAGGAGACCAACCGTCAGTATGCCAATGGACACTGATGTGTGGATTTCATGTTGCAGTTCCCTCTAAACTGCACACCAGAGTGTTAGAGAATCTACATGATGAAAATCAAGATGAAGAGTATCACCTGGAAGTGCATGATCTGGCCAGGAATGGACAGATTGAAGACTTGACTAAAAGCTGTTCGGGATGCGAAAAGATTCAAAATACACCCCACAGGTACCGTTACTCCTGTGGGAGTGGCTGTCATCACCATGGCAAAAAGGACATATGGATTTTGCTGGGACATTCATGGACTCCATGTTTCTGATTGCTGGGGATGCTCATTCAAAGTGGCCAGAGGTTATACCGATGAAGTCAACCACATTAGAAAAGACTGCTCCTACCCAGAGGTACAATCTTCACCAGAAATGGCTTACCTGAACAAATTGTGGGTGACAGCAGACCACAATACATATCAGAAGAGGTCAGACTATTCATGAAGAAAATGGCATCAGACATTTCAAGCCAGCTCCTTGCCACCCAGCAATAAGTGGGTTAGCTGAAAGATTTATCCAAACCTTGAAGAAGTCCATTAAAGCTTTGGACAAGAAGGACATTTGTCTACAGCACAAGGTGGACAATTTCCTTTAGATGTATAAGAAGCCTGTTTATGCAATGACAAATCAAACACCTGCAGTACTGTTCATGAGCCGGAATCTGAGATCTCGCATAGACCTCCTGAAACCAGATCTACGGAGGGAAGTGCAGAATAAACAGATCAGCCAGTTGCTAAGTGAATCAGCAAGGCATTTTAATGTTGGACAGGAAGTCCCAGCGTGTGATTACTGAATAAGCAACTGGGCACCCAAAAGGAGAGCTTCAATAACTGGACAACGGATGTACACAGTGGATGTTGGAGATCCTACATAGAGACGTCATGTGGGCCAGATATTGGATGCTCAACTGAAGAACACACCAGAGTCAATTGCACCCAATAAGATGGGCTCATTACAGCCACTGGACTTACCTCTCAGTGATGATCATGTCACTAAGGGCAGTGTGACACTGGCAACCGAGTATGTTTTCTTTGACAAGATACCTGCCAAACCTGATGCCACTCCACAGGTCCAGAAACTCCATCCTAAAAGAAACGGAGCACCACCCAAAAGGCTGAACCTTGACTATAGTGAAGTTAGTTATGGACTGTTACCTTGAAAGCATGTTTATTTGTATATGGTTTGTGAGAGGGAAATTAAATGTTTTGTACATATACCATTCAGCTATGTGGAGTACTTCGCCATGTATTCAACCTGAGCCTGAGGCTCTGGAGGGTTCCTGTGCTGAGGAAGACGTCCTGCCTTGTCCCTGTGCCGAAGACGCCGCGCCCCAGCAGCCTCAATGACTACAGACCGGTGGCATTGGCCTCCCACATCATGAAGACCCTGGAGAGACTTGTTCTGGAGCTGCTCCGGCCTATGGTCAGGCCACACTTAGATCCCCTCCAGTTCGCCTACCAGCCCCGACTAGGAGTTGAGGATGCCATCGTCTACCAGCTGAACCGTGTCTACACCCACCTGGACAAGCCAGCGAGCACTGTGAGGGTCATGTTTTTTGACTTCTCCAGTGCATTCAACACCATCTGCCCTGCTCTGCTGGGGGAGAAGCTGACAGCGATGCAGGTGGATGCTTCCCTGGTGTCATGGATTCTTGATTACCTGACTGACAGACCACAGTACGTGTGCTTGCAACACTGTGTGTCCGTCAGAGTGATCAGCAGCACTGGGGCTCCACAGGGACTGTCTTGTCTCCCTTTCTCTTCACCATTTACACGTCGGACTTCAACTACTGCACAGAGTCTTGTCATCTTCAGAAGTTTTCTGATGATTCTGCCATAGTTGGATGCATCAGCAAGGGAGATGAGGTTGAGTACAGGGCTACGGTAGGAAACTTTGTCACATGGTGTGAGCAGAATTATCTGCAGCTTGATGTGAAAAAGACTAAGGAGCTGGTGGTAGACCTGAGGAGAGCTAAGGTACCGGTGACCCCTGTTTCCATCCAGGGGGTCAGGGTGGACATGGTGGAGGATTACAAATACCTGGGGATACGAATTGACAGTAAACTGGACTGGTCAAAGAACACTGAGGCTGTCTACAAGAAGGGTCAGAGCCTTCTCTATTTCCTGAGGAGACTGAGGTCCTTTAACATCTGCCGGACAATGCTGAGGATGTTCTACGAGTCTGTGGTGGCCAGTGCTATCATGTTTGCTGTTGTGTGCTGGGGCAGCAGGCTGAGGGTAGCAGACACCAACAGAATCAACAAACACATTCATAAGGCCAGTGATGTTGTGGGGATAGAACTGGACTCTCTCACGGTGGTGTCTGAAAAGAGGATGCTGTCCAAGTTGCATGCCATCTTGGTCAATGTCTCCCATCCACTACATAATGTACTGGTTGGGCACAGGAGTACATTCAGCCAGAGACTCATTCCACCGAGATGCAGCACTGAGCATCATAGGAAGTCATTCCTGCCTGTGGCCATCAAACTTTACAACTCCTCCCTTGGAGGGTCAGACACCCTGAGCCAATAGGCTGGTCCTGGACTTATTTCCTGGCATAACTTACATATTACTATTTAACTATTTATGGTTTTATTACTATTTATTATTTATGGTGCAACTGTAACGAAAACTAATTTCCCCCGGGATCAATAAAGTGTGATTACTACTACTACTACTAATATAACATTAATCTAAAGGGGGAGGAAGTGTCATGTATGGATCGATTTCTTTTAGAGCAATAACTGCCTTTAGCACTATGTATGGACTGATAACTTAACCTACGCATATTGATGTGTTGTTTTCCCATGTGCATTGATCGTTTTTGCTCTCTCTCTCTCTCTCTCTCTCACTACACCAGTTAAAGGCATCTCCCAAGTGCGTGCTTTTACTTAATTAATATGTAGTTGCACAGACACAACAGTAACTGTACAAATGCTCCTTAAATGGTACTGTTTTAGGTGCCTCAACCACTTCCCCTGGGACTTCATTCCATATACTCACAATCCTCTGCATGAAAAAGTTGCTCCTTAAATGCCTTCTAAATCTTTCCCCTTTCATTTTAAATCTATGACCCCTAGCCACAACTACCTTAGAGTCTCCTACCCTGGATAAAAGTCTGCTACTGTCTAGCTTATCTGTGCCCTTCATGATGTTATAAACACCTATAAGGTCATTCCCTCATTCTCCTACACTCAAAGGAATAAAGACTGAGCATCAGTAATCTTGACTTGTACCTCAGGGTGCTTAGTCCTGGCAATATCCTTGTAAATCTTTTTTTTTTGCACTCTTTCCCATTTAACCACATCTTTCCTATAACAGGGCAACTAAACTGTACACAGTATTCCACATGTGGCCTCACCAGCTACTTATACAACTTCAACCAACTGCTATACCTAGTACCCTAACTGATGAAAGCCAAATGTGCTAAATGCCTTTTTCAACACCCTGTTTACCTGGGATGCTGCTTTGAATGAACTATGCACTTTTAGTCCTAGGCCCCTCCCATCTGTTCCATTATCCTCCCTAGTGCCAAAGTTCCAAGAAGTTCTATAGATATATTAATAATAAAAGGGTGACTAGAGACAGTAAGCCCTTAGAGTTCAGTAGGGTCACTATATTTGAGCTACAGGTGATGTGAGGGATTTTTAACAATTATCTTAAAACTAAGAGCATTATTGTTACTGGATCTAAAGTGCTTCTGGACTGCCATTTCAGTTATTTGCCCTGCCTTGTTCCAAAAGGAAGAAGTCTAGTTTTACACTAGCCCCAGTAGACCCTCCAGGCAGTCAGAAAAACTTCCTGGATGCCTTTCACAAATCACACCCTGTCCAGACCCTTAGCACTCTGGGTAAATCTTTAGTTGATATCGGGGAAGTTAAAATCTCCCTCTGATTCAAGCCTATTATTCTTATAACTATGAGCAATTTCTCTACATATTTGTTCAGTATTGTCTTTTATACATCTAATTGCAAAAGCACCGAAAGCCTCCAAAATGAAAGGGAACTGTAGTATGCATGTTACAAGCCACGTGGCCCACCAAATTGGTTTATGCAAGGACTGCCAATTAAGCTGTCTTTATATACCAGGGACTTAGTACTGATCTGAGGCTTATTCAGTTCTTTTTTTTCCTCAGTGAAGCTACTTTGAAGGAAACCAGATTCTTTAAAAAGGCAAACAACAGGAATTCTGCAGATGCTGGAAATTCAAGCAACACACATCAAAGTTGCTGGTGAACGCAGCAGGCCAGGCAGCATCTGTAGGAAGAGGTGCAGTCGAGGTTTCAGGCCGAGACCCTTTGTCAGGACTAACTGAAGGAAGAGTTAGTAAGAGTTACTCTTCGTCCTGACGAAGGGTCTCGGCCTGAAACCTCGACTGCACCTCTTCCTACAGATGCTGCCTGGCCTGCTGCGTTCACCAGCAACTTTGATGTGTGTTTCTTTAAAAAGAACAGGGTTGTTCATTGTTTCAAACTGACAATCTCAGGTCATGTTTCTTTTTCACCAGCGACCAAGTGTTGTGCAAGGCAGGCAGTTTTCCATATATTTCATTTTTATTTTGACGTAGAAGGAAGCCATTCAGCTCATCGCATTTACTTAGAGCCAGAGAGCAATCCCATTCACCCACTGATTTTCTATGGAAACTATTCACCCCACATTCCCATCAACCATCCCCTTTCCACCCCACGATTCTGCCATTCTCCTGCATACTAGGGAGACTTTCAAGTCATCCATCTACTTACTAACCTGTATGTTTTTGGCATGTGGGAAAAAAACAGAGCAGCTGGAGGAAACGCACACGATCACAAGGAGAACATGCAGCCTCATACAGGTAGTACCTGAGATCAGGATTGAAACTGGGTCACTAGTGCTGTGAGGCAGCTTTACCTTACCAAACCCATAACCAGCTCCAAATGGATCCTTCTAACCAAACTCTACATTTTAAAGTGATCACTTATCCTGTTTATCATCAAATGTTTCAAGAAGTTCCCTTAAACTTAGGATGATGGCCAATTTATCCATTTCCAATCTTTCTCAAATATGTGAAACTTTATTTGTTATGAGGGAACAAGACTGCCAAATTTACAATCAACTCTGCAAACATTCATTGGAATATTTTCAAAGGCAAGACATTTTGTTTACCCTAATCTTTATAAACATTTGCTTTGTGTGTTAAATCTTCATCCATGCCTTCGTAACCCTAAGACATGACTGTTCCTATTAATGCCAGTATAGCCTCCTGCTTTTTAAACCAATATAAGTTTATGATCAATAAAAATTCTGCAGCCTGTCCCCTAACAGGTGTTGTTCACCTGTTATCTCAGTGGTCACTGACCTACACTGGTGACTGATCAATCAACTTTTCATTTAAAAATTCTCATTCTTGTTTAAGGCCCTTACAACATTTTTGCCTCTCTATAAGCAGTAGCTGGGATGTTGGCTACAGAATGCAACAAAAAATAGAAAAGGCCTGTCAAAAGGTCAATGTTATGATAGTCATGGGAGATTTTAACATGTAGGCAGATTACGAAAATCAGTTTGGTAATGGATCTCAAGAATCTGAATTTGTTGAATGTCGATGGCTTTTTAGAACAGTTTGCCATTGAGACAACTAGGGGATCAGCTATACTAGATGTTGTGTAATGAACTGGAGGTGATTAGGAAGCTTAAGATAAAAGAACCCTTAGGAAGCAGTGATCAAAATATGATTGTGTTTAACTTGAAATTTGATAGGGAGAAAGTAAAGTCTAATGTAACAGTATTTCAGTGGAGTAAAGGAAATAACAGTGGTATGAGAGAAGAGTTGGTCAAAGAAAATTTGAAGGAAATGCTGGCAGAGATGACAGCAGAGCAGCAATAGTTTGAGATTCTGGGAAAAATGAGGAAGGTGCAGGATAGATGTATTCCAAAAATGAAGAAATACTCAAATGGCAAAATAGTACAACCGTGACAGAAGGTAGAGGATTGGGAAGCTTTTAAAAGCCTACAGAAAGCAACTAAGGGAATCATCTGGAGGGAAAAGATGAAATATGAAGGAAAGCTAGCAAACAATATCAAGCTGTATAGAAAAAGCCTTTCTGAATATATAAATAAATAAAAGAGAGATGTGAGTGGATATAGGACCACTAGAAAATGAGGCCTGAGAAATAATAATGGGGGACAAGGAGATGGCAGATTAAGTAAGTGAGTATTTTTCATCAGCCTTCACTGTGGAAGACAGTAGCAGTGTGCCAGGTGTTGAAGGGTGTGACAGAAGAGAAGAAGGTACAGTTACCATTACAAGGGAGAAGGTGCTCAAAATGTGGAAAGGCCTAAAGGTACATAAGTCACTCAAACCAGATGAACTACACCCTAAGGTTCTGAAAGACGTTGCAATACAGATTTTGGAGGCATTAGTAATGACCTTTCAAGAATCATTGGACTCTGGCATGATTCCTGAGGACAGGAAAATTGCAAATGTCATTCCTCTCTTTAAGAAGAGAGGGAGGCAGCAGAAAGGAAATTATAGACCAGTTAGCCTGACCTCAGCGGTTGGGAAGATATTGGAGTCAATTATTAAGGATGAGGATATGGAGTGCTTGGTGACACAGGACAAGATAAGACAAAGTCAAGCAACACACACAAAATGCTGGTGGAACGCAACAGGCCAGGCAGCATCTATTGGAGGAAGTACAGTCGACATTTCGTGCCGAGACCCTTCATCAGGACTCTGAATTTCCAGCATCTGCAGATTTTCTCATGTTTGCGTTTTTGAGACAAAGTCAACATGGTTTCCTTAGGGAAAATCTTGCCTGATGAACCTGTTGGAATTCTTTGAGGAGATTACAAGTCGGATAGATAAAGAGGATGCAGTGAATGTTGTATATTGGGATCTTCAGAAGGAATTTGACTTTATACTTTATACTTTATTGTCGCCAAACAATTGGTACTAGAACGTACAATCATCACAGCGATATTTGATTCTGTGCTTCACACTCCCTAGATTATAAATATTAAATATTAAAAACAGTTAAAATTAGTAAATATTAAAAATTTTAATTATAAATCATAAATAGAAAATAGAAAAATGGGAAATAAGGTAGTGCAAAAAAACCGAGAGGCAGGTCTGGATATTTGGAGGGTACGGCGCAGATCTGGGTCAGGATCCGTTCAGCAGTCTTATCACAGTTGGAAAGGAGCTGTTCCCAAATCTGACCATACGTGGTGCTACACATGAGGCTGCTTACCCATGGTATTACAGGAAAGTTAATAGCATGGTTAGAGCATTAGCTGGTTGGTAGGAGGAAGTGAGTGGCAATAAAATGATCCTTTTCTGATTGACTGCCAGTGTCTAGTGGTGTTCTACAGAGATCAGTTGTTGGGAACACTTCCTTTTATGCTGTATGTCAAGTATTTAAATGATAGAATAGATGGCTTTGTTGCCATGTTTGCAGATGATACGAAGATTGTTGGAGGGGCAGATAGTGGTGAGGAAACAGGAAGGCTTCAGAAAGAAATAGACAGATTAGGAGAATGGACAAGAAAGTGGCAAATGAAATACAATGTTGGAAAATGCATGGTCATGCACATTGGTAGTAGAAATAAATGTGTAGACTATTTTCTAAATGGGGAGGAAATCCAAAAATCTGAGATGCAAAGGGACTTGGGAGTCTTTGTGTAGAACACCCTAAAGGTTAACTTGCAGGTTGAATTGATGGTGAGAAAGGCAAATATAATGTTAGCATTCATTCTGATATGTCTATCCACGGCCTCCTCTACTGTCAAGATGAAGCCACACTCAGGTTGAAGGAACAACACCTTATATTCCATCTGGGTAGCCTCCAACCTGATGGCATGAACATTGACTTCTCTAATTTCCGTTAATGCCCCACCTCCCCTTCGTACCCCATCCGTTATTTATTTATTATTATTATTTTTTTCTCTCTCCTTTTCCTCCCTCTGTCCCTCTCACTATATTCCTTGCCCATCCTGTGGGCTTCCCCCCACCTTTCTTTCTCCCTAGGACTCCCGTCCCATGATCCTCTCCCTTCTTCAGCTTCATATCCCTTCTGCTAATCAACTTTCCAGTTCTTAGCTCCATCCCTCCCCCTCCTGTCTTCTCCTATCATTTCGGATCTCCCCCTCCTCCTCCCATTTTCAAATCTCTTACTATCTCCTCTTTCAGTTAGTCCTGACGAAGGGTCTCAGCCCGAAACATCAACTGTATCTCTTCCTATGGATGCTGCCTGGCCTGCTGCTTCACCAGCATTTTTTGTGTGTGTTGCTTGAAATTCCAGCATCTGCAGATTTCCTCGTGTTTGCGATTCATTTTAAGAGGTCTAGAATATAAGAGCAGGGATGTGATGCTGAGGTATTATTTGGCACTGCTGAGGCCTCACCTTGAGTATTGTGAAGAATTCTAGGCTCCTTTCAAAGAAAAGATGTGCTGGCATCGGAGAAAGTTCAGAGGAGTTTCACAAGGTTGATTCCAGGAATGAAAGGGTTATCTTGTGAGGGACAGTTGATGACTCTGCTCTTGTGCCTTGAAGCATAGAAAACCAACAGCACAATACAGGCCCTTCAGCCCACAGAGTTGTGCTGAGCATGTCCCTACCTTAGAAATTACTAGGCTTACCTGTAGCCCTCTATTTTACTAAGCTCCATGTACCTATCAAAAAGGCTCTTAAAAGACCCTCTCATATCCGCATCCACCACCGTTGCCGGCAACTCCTCTGAACTTTCTCCAATGCCAGCACATCTTTACTTTGAAAGGAGCCCAGAATTCTTCACAATACTCAAGGTGAGGCCTCACCAGTGCCAAATAATACCTCAGCATCACATCCCTGCTCTTATATTCTAGACCTCTTAAGATGATTCCAAGAATGAAAGGGTTATCTTGTGAGGGACATTTGATGACTCTGGGTCTGTACTCACTGAGATTTAGAAGGATGAAGCAGGATCTTATTGAAACCTTTTGAATGTTGAAAGGTCTAGCCAGAGTAAGATGTGGAAAGGATGTTTCCCTTGGGCAAGAGGCACAGCCTCAGGATAGAGGGGTGTCCATTTAAAACAGAGATGCAGAGATTCCACACACTCATCACTCTCTGAGAAAAAAAACTTACCCCTGACATCTCCTCTGTACCTACTCCCCAGCACCTTAAACCTGTGTCTTCTTGTGGCAACCATTTCGAGCCTGGGAAAAAGCCTCTGACTATCCACACGATCAATGCCTCTCATCATCTTATACACCTCTATCAGGTCACCTCTCATCCTCTGTCGCTCCAAGGAGAAAAGGCTGAGTTCACTCAACCTATTCTCATAAGACATGCTCCCCAGTCCAGGCAACATCCTTGTAAATCTCCTCTGCACCCTTTCTATGGGTTTCACATCCTTCCTGTCATGAGGCGACCAGAACTGAGCACAGTACTTCAAGTGTGGTCTGACCAGGGTCCTATATAGCTGCAACATTACCTCTCGGCTCCTAAATTCAATTCCACAATTGATGAAGGCCAATACACCATACACATTCTTAACCACAGAGTCAACCTGCGCAGCTGATTTGAGCGTCCTATGGACTCGGACCCCAAGATCCCTCTGATCCTCCACACTGCCAAGAGTCTCACCATTAATACTATATTTTTCCATCATATTTGACCTACCAAAATGAACCACCTCACACTTATCTGCGTTGAACTCCATCTGCCACTTCTCAGCCCAGTTTTGCATCCTATCAATGTCCCGCTGTAGCCTCTGACAGCCCTCCACACTATCCACAACACCTCCAACCTTTGAGTCATCAGCAAACTTACTAACCCATCCTTCCACTTCCTCATCCAGGTCAGTTATAAAAATCACGAAGAGTAGAGGTCGCAGAACAGATCCCTGAGGTACTCCACACTGTTGACCTACCCTTCTGAGCCACAGGGCTGGACTCTGTTGCTTCCCCCAGCTAGGCTGTCCCCCCCCACCCCCACCCCAACAGTACTCAAACAGGAGTACTTTCTGTCAAGAGGTACAGCCACAGGGGTACTCTCTAGTACTTGACTCTTCCCCTTCCCTCTCCTGACTGTGATCTGCTTGTCTGTCTTCCGTGGCCCCGGTGTGACCACCTGCCTAGAACTTCTTTCTATCACCTCCTCGCTCTCCCTGACCAGGCGAAGGTCTTCGAGCTGCATTTCCAGTTCCCTAACTTGGTCCCTTAGGAGCTGCAGCTTGACACACTTGGTGCAGATATGGCCATCCGGGAAGCTGGGAGACTCCAGAACCTCCCACATCTGACTCCGAGCACAGAAAACTGGCCTCACACACATACTTCCTCTTTTCCGCAAATAACACTGGTAAACCTAACCCGCCTCATCCCGTTACTGCCTAAGCCTGTTGAGTCGAAGCCCTATCACTCTGCTGCCTCTCACTCCACTTCCCACTGGATATGGTGGTCTTTTTAAACCTTTCGCGCTCTACTGGCTGACGTCATATGCTTGCTTTAATATTAAAGAATTTTAGCTCTGTTTTGTTGTCTGTCTGTTTAAAAAATACTTCAAGAATGGAACGAAGATAAAAGTTATTTATTCAGGGTCCTGATGATTTGATTGGACAAGCCATTGGCATTTAAGTTTCAAATATGTATTAGTCATTTTGTTACATGTCAGTCTGCAATTAGCTGGCAAGAGTTTGCTCCGTAATCCTACAAACTAAATAGGTAATGCCAAAATTATTTTTCTTGCAGAAACTCCTAAACTTCACAGTTTAGGGTAGAATAGGTAAAGGCCTGATTTAGATAATGTCACAAATGAAAACTGGCTTTTTACCTTTCAAGATGTAAAAATTTTGAAGATCAGTTTTGAGGAAAGATCTAGAACATGGAACTTAGAACACAGGATGTAGAAGAGCCCCTTCAGCCCACCATGCCTGCACTCACCATAATTCCAGTGTAAATAATCCCATCTACCTGGATAATATCCCTCTATTCCTGTCTGTCCATGTGTCTGTCTGAACACCTCTTAAATGTTGCCAACATATCTGTACCTACCACTTCCCCTGACAATGTGTTCCAGGCGTCTATCACTGTTGCCGTGTCAGATATGGCCCAAGTGCTGGGTGAGAGACACTGAAGCAGGTCGATAGTTCATAAACTTAAATACGAACAGTGCTAAAGGGAAAATAAAACAATAAATGCTGGGCCAAATAAGGCCATTAACTAAAACTCTCAAAAGGAAAATGAAGCTCACACTGCAGCTGAAAAGAACATCTAAATATTAAACGAATACCGCTAATCTTCAGAGTCAGTTGATTTCAAAGTCCAATAGCTCAGGGAAGGCCGAATGCAAAACAGCAGTGAAGTGTTGCTATGCTTTGTCCAAGTCTCGACAAGCACTACGATGACAAGAATGGAGTTAAATACTATCACGATTAAATAATAATTACCTGACAGGTGCAAATTCACAAGCGCAATTGCCGTATCTACTGTGCTGCCGAATCCATGGTTGTGACAATCACACTCTGCATAAAGAGCTTGCCTTGCCAAATCTCCATTATTTCCCCCCTCACAGCTTAAACTGGAGTATTTAACTGTCAAATGCCCTGGAGTATTTGACATTTTCACCCTGAGAAAGAGACACTGACTCCATGCCTCTCTTAATTAAATAAATTTCTCTCAGATCACTCTTAAGCCTCCACCACAGTAGAGAATACCTTCCAGGATTGTACAACTTCTCTTTGTAGCTGATACCCCTGATTTTCTCTCCCCATTCTTCCTCATTCATACCTTCTCTTGGGTAGTTTCTCTATATCTATTTTTAAAATTGTTTTTTTTTCTCTATTAATGGAAACAGAAATAAAACAGTATCTATCTCCTGCTGTTTTTGCTGGATGGTTACCTTGTGTTAATTTTGTCATTGGCCTATTGACTTGTCAACATTGATCACACTATTTATTGATAAAAGACTAAGAGATTTCCAGAAAACTTAAGTGTTTTATGTTTCCACTGTTTTTTTTCTACTGATGATGAAGGTGACTTGCTGACTTAATTTATATCCAGTACTTGTGTTTTTAAGCCTCTTATCCACAAGTACCTGTATGTCAGAAGTGCAGCTTTTAAAATCAGATCAAATATTCCTTTGAATCTAAGTCTAATTATCAGAATTTACACAAAATGAATATTCACAAGCAAACCAGAATTTGTTTCAGCATATATTGCCTCTCAACTTTCACCCCAAATTGTAGAAGCTAAGTATGGTCCAGCATTGAAAGAGAACATTTAACTAATATCTGTGTTCTTTGAACATTGACACTTTAAACAGAGGAATCAGTTTCTTTGTATTTAGTCTGTCAGAACCCTTCATGACCCATAAGTGTCTTTTCTGGTTAAAAGAGAAGAAACTCAGCTTCTGTCGTCTATCTTGCAACTCTAATCTTACATCCTTTGAAAAATTCTCTTCTGGGAACTTACAAAATGGCACTGTGGTGCAGCAAGTAGAGTGGAGTACAATCCTCACCTTGGGCGCTGTCCTATGTGGAGGTTTCCTCTCATATCACATAGATGTGCATACTGTTATATTAATTGCCCTCTACAAATTTCCTCCAGTGTATAGGCGAGTGGTAGAATCTGGGAAGAGCTGATGAAAATACGGGGAGAATAAAATGGTACTAGTTTACGATGATGTGTAAATGGGTGGTTAATGGTCAGTAAGGAGCTGGTGGGATGAAGAGACTGTTTCCCTGTGGAATCTGTCTAACTCTATGACTCTAAAGCCTTCAAATACTACAGGACATGTGTTTCCTAGAATATTCGGTCAAGTTGCACTGGATTCAGGCTGCACCTTTCCGGCATTCTAGTTGGACTTCCCTTTTGTATCTCTGTTGATCCACCGTGCATGGCCAGTATTGGTGTTATGTTCTTTCTGCAATGAGGAGCAGTCCACAAGTTGTGACTGGGTCACAGATATTACAGGCTTAGGAAGTGTTTTCTTTGTGTTATTAGGAGACAATTTCTCTGTTTCCAATTGTCTCAAGTATGTTAAATATTTTTAAATTTATCACTCTTTTGAAGAGGTAACAATATTTAGTATTGGGTGTAATGCAGTCGTTTGTGGACTTCAGTAAAGCTTTTACTAAGTCCCGTATGAGAGACTGGTCCAAAAGGATACAGCCCATGGGAAACTAGACAAGTTGGCAAATTGAATCCAAAATTGGCTTGACAATAAGGGATACCAAAAGATGGTGGATTTTTTTTTGTGATTTAGAGCCTATGATCATGATGTCACAGAGATCAATAATGGGACTGCTGTCTTGGTTATATACGATTTATGATTTGAATACAAGTGCAAGAGGTATGATTAAGAAATTTGTAGATGACATGAAAATCAGCAGTGTTGTTGATAGTGAGTATAACAAGACAGAAGACCAGGCACTTTACCACTGGCCTTAGTGGAAATTATGCCCTAATCACATGAGCAAATCAGCTGGCATTTATAATGACACCTAAAAAATGCTAACAGGGTGCTTGGAGTCAGTATTATGACTACTTTTCTTGCTGATATATGATTAAGAGGATCTGGGATCCTGACTGAAGTTGTGTCTGGGGAAACTGAGGGTCATTCTGGAAACAGAGTAACTGAAATGTGAGTGACAGATCACAGGTTCTGAAAGAGCCATGAAATGACTATGAAAGGGCCATGAAATGGGAGAGAGGAAAGATCTGGAAATGAAGATCAAGGGTCTGCTAGGTCTCAGAATAAGCATCCAATACATTTCAGGAAGTTCTGTCTAGCTGATTCCAACAAGTTGCAGAAGGAGAGGGAAAAAAGAGCAGACCAAATCTACATTTGATACTTTACAGACACTTAAATCCTCACCCTACACTTTTCCACTCTGCCAGTTTGCTTCGTTTGTCCTTTTATGTAACCCCCATTTCATCATCCTCACATCTTGTCATCACTACATTACAGACAAAGGGTATTTCCGGATGGTTGCTGGCCAAATGATCAAGGATTTGATGACTAGAACAACTAGATATGCACTCTGGCTGGGAACATACAAAATTTGCCCTTCAATGTATTGCTAATGAGCTTATTGCTTTAGAAATGTTTTAATAGCTATCATTTTCCACAAGAAAAATCTTGTTAGTTTATTTTCTCTCACTTCAAAGTTTATTTTCAACACTGAATATACAATCATTGAAGTACTCATCTTTCCCAACATTTTTTGAGCAATTCTGTAGTTCATCAGCAAATTTGATGACATAGTATAGTGTATTCGATATTTCAGTAATACTTGAGTAATATTGAAAATATACTTGTTTGATTAAGCATTCTTTGTTTTTATATAATTTGTTATGGGTTATATGTAAGAATTACATTAATGGCATTTGTCGTTATGCCACCACATCATATGTGAGTTACTCACTAAAAAAATACCAAGTTGAAAAGTATCCTGGCTCCTGAGTTTTTTCTTTCGACTGGAGTTACAAAACATAACAGTGGTGATGAGGAAATTTTAAAAAGAACCCAAGATGACTTTTTACCTGTTGAAGCTCAGCCCATTTTTCTTTGGAAGGGGAGGGAGACATTTGAGTTAAAAACAAAGCCAGATAATGGATGAAATTAACACGCAACAATTATGACCACGGTTCATAAACAGTAAGTACAAGTGATAATAATAAATAAGAAACAGAAATGGTAGCTACATCGGAAAGATAGATGTGCTCGATTGCCCAGCAGATAACTGGATGATGGATTGCATTCGACTGCAACTACACCGTGCAACGTAAGGATCTGCTGTGGGCTTGTTCTTGCAGAAACATGGTTCCAGGACAACATCCAAGCACCGTCCATCTACAGGCCAGAACACTCAGGAACTTAGGCTATACTATATTTAATTTTCTTTGTAACTGTATGTTTTTCGGCTATCATAATTATATGTGCTTTATGTGCTGTGTATTTGGCTCCTTGGCCCCCAGAGGAATGCTGTTTCGTTTGACCCTATTTATATGTATGGTTAAATGACAATTAAACTTGAACTTGAATGTGGAATTCTCCTGGATGTTGTGATATTCTTCAACGTCACACGGACATGAGGGTTGGTTAATTAGCCGCTGTAAGTTTGCTGTAGTATGTAGATGAGTGGTGGAATCAGGGACAATTGATGGAGTGTGGAGAGAATATTATGGATTAGTATTGGATTTATTTAAAAATAGGAGATCATAGTTGAATCTGACTTGGTCGGACAAAGAGCATATTTCTATGTTGTATCTCTCATTGAATTTAATTCATGAAGTTTCACTGGCTGGAATACAGTGAATTCTCTGGTCATGCTGAGAAGATGGGAAACATAAACCTGAGTTGTATTGAAAGAATTTAATAATCTAACATACCATATGCAATTTCTACTATAAAATTGTTACATATTACTGTATAATAGAAAAATGTAAGACTGGACTGAAACAAGATTACAGGTGTTCCCCGCTTTTCGAATATTCGCTTTGCGAAACCTCACTGTTACGAAAGACCTACATTAGTTACCTGTTTTCGCTAACAGAAGATGTTTTCACTGTTACAAAGAAGGGCAGCGTGCAAAAAAAAATCAGCGCGCGATAAAAGGCGCCCCGAGCAGCCGTGCTCCTCCGGATCCGGAACTGCATTCTTGCCGGCGTTGCTTAAACACGTGCCTGTGAGCAGCCGTTTGCAAGATGAGTTCTAAGGTATCGGAAAAGCCTAAAAGAGCTCGTAAGGGTGTTACACTTAGCATAAAACTAGAACATAATTAAGCGTTTCGATCGTGGTGAACGAAGTAAGGACAAAATGAGTTTGGCTTGTGGAAACTGATGAAGATGATGTTGAAGAGGTTTTGGCATTCCGTGACCAAGAACTGATAGGTGAGGAGCTGATGCAATTTGAAGAGGAAAGGATAACAACCAAAACCGAATTCAGTAGCGAAAGTGAAGTCGTCCAGGAGCTGAACGTGAGGCAAGTGCGTGAGATTTTTGCTGCAATGATAAAGTACGACTTTAATTGTGAAAGGGTACGTCGGTTTGGGGATATTTTGAGTGCTTACAAAGAACTGTATGATAGAAAAATGCGCGAGGCTAAACAGTCAAGCAAGTCTTCCACATCAGCCACAGCAGACGATGAACCTCGACCTTCGACATCGAGGCGGGCAGTCATAGGAGAAGATGAGCTGCCTGCCTTAATGGAAACAGACGACGATGAGATAACACCCCAGAGTCCCACCACCCCAACCCCTGGGCCCCGGATAGATACCGATTCGCGGAGAATGCAGCGGTAGCTGGAACGTACACAACACATCTTTAAGAAAAAGGGTGAAGTAAACGTGCTAATTAATTAGGGACCACCTGGCACGTAAATGTCAGCCCAGATCAGTGGTGATTACCGATTGCATCGCCTCTGATCTGGGCTGACAATTACATGCCGGGCGGCACCAAGTTAAATAGCATGTTTATTTCGGCTTTTTTCTTAAAGATGTGCTGGATGCATCCCGGCCATCGCTGCACCCCTGCATGCTTCACGGATCGGTATCGGTTCACTGCCCGGAGGGTGGGGGCCACTGCACCACCCAAACTCCGACGACTCAGCCTAGCACACCATCAGTGTGCTCGCTGTCTTCCCGATTCCCGTAAGTGATACTACACTGTACATACATTATCTCTATATTATATCAGCTGTGTATTTTTACGTGTTATTTGGTAATTTTGGCAGCTTCATAGCTTAAAGGTTACTGGAGACAGTGTTTTTGCCAACAGCGCTAGCGTAAGATTTTCTGCCGAGAGCGCTTACGTGAGATTTTCGCTATGGAGAACAGTGCCGGCAATGATTGTGGAAAAGCATTTCTACTTTATATAGGCTGTGTATTTATCATATCATTCCTGCTTTTACTATATGTTACTATTATTTTAGGTTTTATGTGTTATTTGGCATGATTTGGTAGGTTATTTTTGGGTCTGCGAACGCTCACAAAATTTTCCCATATGAATGAATGGTAATTGCTTCTTTGCTTTACGACATTCCGGCTTACGAACCATTTCATAGGAACACTCTACCTTCGGATGGCAGGGGAAACCTGTAATAGGAAATAGTGACCTGGATTTATCTAAAATTCCACGAGTTTCCCACTATAATCACCAAGAAGCATTGAGATCCCAGGAGAATGAGGAATTCCTGATTTTATTGGCTAAGTATCGCTGATGATTTTGTAGCTGTGTCCTTTTCACTGGATTCCTCATGGAACCAAGAAGGCTAGGAGATTTATGAGACTGCTCTGCACTTACACTGTGTAAGCTGCTCTTTGATCCTGCACCAGTTTAGACTCAAGTGCCGTCAGAATGTGGATTGTAGGCTGCAGGGAGGAAAAGGTGTAGGAAGTTTCCCTGTAGGGTAATGTAATTGGTGGAAATGAACATAATTCACAGCCACCGACATTGATTTGGAGTTCACTTTAAAAGGCTGGTCTGATGTGATGACGTAATTATATGAAGTATTTTTACTGCAGATTGTGTTCAGTGTTTGGAGTCAATAAATGAGTCATTATGGTTTTCCTAAGTATAAAATGCCTTACCGTTTTGATTTGCGAAATCCTTACGTTGGTGATTCCAATGTTCTAGCACAATTCCAGACTTATTGAATATGTCGGACAACACAGTCGCTTTGAAACTGCCGGAGTTTTGGGAACACAATGCCATTTCCTGGTTTGTACAAGCCGAAGCCCAATTGGTGCTACAAGAAATCTCCACCAACAGCACCAAAATTTCCGTGTGGTGGCATCGCTCAGCAACTCCAGGGCTGCAAGAGTGGTGAAACTACTAGAACACCAGCCTGAAACCGATAAATACCAATTGCTGAAAACTCTCCTTTTACAGATTCTTGGACTATCAAAGACTGAGAGCTCCAAACAATTGCTCTAAGCCTTCAGACCTAATAGACCACGTGCTGTCTCTCTTGGGTAATCCCCATCCTTGCTTTAATTTAAAAAAGCTCTTCATGCAGCAAACGCCTGATCAAGTTCACATAGACCTTGCTAATGCACCCTTGAAGGACTATAAGTCAGCGGTCCCCAACCACTGGGCTGCAAAGCATGTGCTACCGGGCCACTAGGAAACGATATGAGTCAGCTGCACCTTTCCTCATTCCCTGTCATGCACTGTTGAACTTGAACATAGGGTTGCCAACTGTCCCGTTTTTGCCGGGACATCCTGTATAGTGGGCTAAATTGGTTTGTCCCATACGGGACTGCCCTTGTCCCATATTTCCCCCACTAAGGTGGAGCGTTCCTATGAAACTTCTTGTGCCAAAATGGCGTAAAACAAAGAAGCAATTACCATTAATCTATATGGGAAAATTTTTTGAGCGTTCCCAGACCCAAAAAATAACCTACCAAATCATACCAAATAACACATAAAACGTAAAGTAACAGTAACATATAGTAAAAGCAGGAATGATATGATAAATACACAACCTATATAAAGTAGAAATAATGTATGTACAGTGTAGTCGGGAAGGTGAAGCCAGAACCGATTTGTGGGAAAAAATCAGCACGTACGCGCATGCGCACACAGGTGCCCATGCAAGGCCTCATAGTCATGGTAGTCTTTCTCGGGGTAAACCACAGTGTCCCGTATTTGACTGCTACTTTTGTCCCTTATTTGGGAATGAGGAAGTTGGCAACCCTAACTGTAAAAGACATGTTGAGGTGAGCTTAACCCTACTTGAACACCCCCCAACCCCCCGGTCGGCTGGTCTGCAAGAATATTGTTAAACCGGTCCATGGTGCAAAAATGGTTGGGGACCCCTGCTATAAGTAGGTTGCTAAAATGGCTGACCGTCTACACTCGGCTAGGTAGTGGTGCATCATTCATCCCCCCTTCTCTACCTCAGTAAGCCTGGTCAGTAAGGCCCCTAACATAAGGACACCCAAAGCTGTAAAACAGATAACGCCGGGCCGATGTTTTTTCCACACTCACTTTGGTTCAACAGCACCAGCTAACTGAGACATCAGAGGTTTGTGAACACCATGGGTCCCAGCTTCCAGGGTTGTCTACTGTTCATGATGGACGTCCTTTCAGGGCAATGCCTCCTGTGTGACACAGTGCTCAAATGAGTGTACTGCCAGCATAGCTTACTGATTAGAAGGCAAGGAGAGGCAAAACCTTGCTGAAGGCTGCCAACAGCAGCACGATCCAGACTCACGGGATATGACAGGTGACCCTCTGCTTTGGTGGGCGAATTTACACATATGACTTCGTCCTGGCTGAAGTGGCTAGACCTCTGCTTGGTGCAGATTTCCTCTGTGCCCAAGGACTATTACTCTGATGTGATGACGTTATTATGTGAAATATTTTTACCACACTTTCTGTTTGGTGTTTGGAGTTCAATAAATGAATTATTATGGTTTTTTTAAACATAAAACACCTCCACTATTTTGATTTGCGAAAACCTTCCACTCACATATCTATTCTCTGCCTCAACAAATCTGGTAGGGAAACTCAGTTAAGGTTCACAGATCAAGACAACTGAAGCCTCTTTTCAAATATTTATGAAAGTCCAACCAAACAAAATAAAATAATATAAATACAAAAAATGACATGAACTTATCAAATGTATGGTATGAAATATTGGAAGCTGTAGAATTTAATTCGGCTGGCTGGTGGCGTAGTGGCATCAGCACTGGACTTTGAGGCAGATGGTACTGAGTTCAAACCCAGCTTGGTCTCAACCTGGACAGCAGCAGTATTTACGTGGAAGAAAAGCCTAGCAATCTATTTCCGTATCTTGCCGTGAAAATCCTATGGATTCTATGGTCCATGAGGTCATGAACAGTCGGACTTGACTAAAGGACTGAACCACAAAGAATTTAATATGACCTCTTTGATCCTTAAATATAATTCTTTCTCTCCACAAAAATGGTCAACCCTTTTACAGTTCTCTTGCAAGCTGCCCTTTAACTCTAAATACAATTTATCCTTTGACTCTGCATGATTTTGGACAGAGCTCACTATGGCTACCAGTCTGGATGTCCTGCTTATGACTCCTTATGAGACCTTTCCCCTCCCTCTGAGCTCAGTGCTTATACTCAGAAATACACATCAGTGACAATTAGATTGCCATCATCTTCCATCTTCTTTGCAAACATTACTTGGGTCCAGGATGCTGGAAAGGAAGCAGTGAAAGGTCAAATGTTGCTTCACCCGCTGCTGCATGGCATGGAAAAGTATCTGATTCGAACTGTTTAATTGAGTTGTTTGTTCACACCTAATACAGAGGTATCTGTTCTATCAATCCCTCGCAACCTTTTCTGCCGCAAACTTTTTTCACTCTTTCCAAGCTCTACTAAACAGCTTGGACTTTAACATTAATTGTTTCTCTTTCCATGGGTGATAGATTACACATTATGTGTCTCTTGCTATTACATTTAATAAATTTCAGAATTCTAGCATCTGTAGTTTTTATTTTCATTTTCATTAGATACGCGTGGACCATTAATGCCCAAAAATATACAGTCTCAGTGATGATTGTTTTGAATGCTGACATATGTGTAGCATTCTGTGTAAAAGAATTTCAAAGATCAGAATCAGGTTTATTATCACTGGCATGTGACGTGAAATTTGTTAACTGAGCAGCAGCAGTTCTATGCAATACATAATCTAGCAGAGAGAGAAAAAAATAATAAAAAATAAAATAATTATAATAATAAATAAACAAGTAAATCAATTATAGTATACATATATTGAATAGATTTTTTAAAACCCTGTAAAAACAGAAATACTGTGTATTAAAAAAAGTAACATAGTGTCCAAGGGTTCAATGTCCATTTAGGAATCTGATGGCAGAAGGGAAGAAGCTGTTCCTGAATCACTGAGTATGTGCCTTCAGGCTTCTGTACCTTCTCCCTGATGGTAACAGTGAGAAAAGGGCATGCCCTGGGTGCTGGAGGTCCTTAATAATGGAAACTGCTTTTCTGAGATACCGTTCCCTAAAGATGTCCTGGCTACTTTGTAGGCTAGCGCTGAAGATAAAGCTGACTAGATTTACGACCATCTGCAGCTTCTTTCAATCCTGTGCAGTAGCCTCCCCATACCAGACAGTGATGCAGCCTGTCAGAATGCTGTCCACGATACAACTATAGAAGTTTTTGAGTATATTTGTTGACATGCCAAATCTCTTCAAACTCCTAATGAAGTATAGCCGCTGTCTTGCCTTCTTTATAACTACGTATATCGATATGTTGGGACCAAGTTAGATCCTCAAGAGATCTTGACACCCAGGAACTTGAAACTGCTCACTCTCTCTACTTCTGATCCCTCTGTGAGGATTGGTATCTGCCCTTTGTCTTACCCTTCCTGAAGTCCACAATCAGCTCTTTCGTTTTACTGATTTACAACTGTCTGGATTAGTGAACCTTCATTTTTGCAGTCTGAAGTGGTAAGATCTTTATTTTTCATGGTCAGGATTTTACGGGGTATTGCAGACAGTTCTATGGTGAACTTTTAGCATTTAACCACAAAAGGATAGCATTTTTGAGATTTTCATACATATGTATTCAAAGGGTCAAGGATCATGGAATGACTTTATTCACATTTATATTACCATGTTTTAGGAATTTGCCATGTTGTGTTTGTCAGGGCGTGACATGCAACAGCAATATTCAATGATTGAAAAGAATAAAGAATTATATGAAAAATTAAGTTAGGGGTTGAAGTATGGATATGGTGTAAAATGTGCCTAAATGCATAAATACCAGTATGCATTTACAATGTAAACAGCATTGTAAATAGTGATTTAAAGTGTTAAGAGTGCAGTGGAAGCTGGAGGGGGTGATTATCTGGGGGGAGCTAACTAATGTGTTTTATCAAATTAACTGCCAAGGGGGAAAAGAGACACTTAAAATGGTGTGAAGCTTTTGTTTTAATAGGCTGATAGTGCTTTCTTTCCAGAAGGAAACTTTTGGAAAAGGCAGTTTGTTGGGTAGGTAGTGTGCACAATGATTTTTCCTGCATGCTTCTTTGTCCTGGACACGAACAAGTCCTGCAGTGATGGGAGGCTGCAGCCAATTACCTTTTCTGCTGACCTGACAGTTCTCTGTAGTTTTTGTGTATTGTGAGAAGATGCTGCACCAAATACATATGTCAGGTCAAGAGTTTATTGTCATTTATCTACATGCATGTATATAACGTATATACCCATATAATGTATATAGAAACAAGACAACTTTTCTTCGAACCAGGGTGTAAAGCACATAATACATAACACACAATACTTCTGAAGTTAAGGATAAAATCTACAGATGAATCATGTATAAATAACAAACTGAAGTGTATTAATATTAAATATTGTAAGGTCATCATCATCATCAGGTGCCATGCCCAGTTTGAGCTTTGACTGCCATGGCCCACACACTCATGTATTCATTTCCAGTTCTCTGACTGCTGTCTCCATCATCATTTGTCTTTGCCTTCCTCTTGCTTTCTTCCCTTCAATCTTTCCCATAATTACCGTGCATTCTAACTCCTCTTTCCTAATCACATGTCCAATGAAGTCACGTTGCCTTTTCATGATCTCATACATTATTTCTCTTTTTGTGCTTGCTATGTTCATAACATCCTCGTTAGATATTCGTTTCATCCATGATATTCTTTGCATCCTCCTCAAAAACCACATCTCTGCTGTTTCAATTCGTTTCCTCATGTTACTAGATATTGTCCAACATTCTGAGCCATATAACATAACTGGATAAACGTAACATTTCAGTACTTTGAGACGGATTGTCATGCCTAGTTTAATGTTGATCAGTATATTGTTCATTCTCATAAAGGTGTCTTTTGCCATCCCTATTCTTCTTTTGATGTCCAAGTCACACCTGCCATCTGATGTCACCCAGCTTCCAAAGTAGCAAAAGTTCTGTACTTGTTTTTTGTCTTCCCTGTTTATTTTCAGCCTGCAGATAGGATTCTCCTTCTTTTTGGATATCACTATGCATTCTGTCTTTTTGTAATTGATAGATAGACGATTTTTGCACTTTCTTCAACACCTATATCAATTAAGTTTTGTAGTTCTTCCTCCATACTTGCAATTAGCACAGTGTCATCCACATATCTAAAATTATTGATATTTTCACCGCCAACTTTGATTCCCAAGATGACTCTTATTTTTTGTAATATTGTTTCACTGTACACATTAAACAAATCAGGGGAGAAAACACACCCTTGTCTAATGCCTCTCTTGATTTTCGTAAACTGACTCACTTCTCCATCTATTCTTACAGCGGCAGTTTGTTCCCAGTACGGAGATCTTTCGAATCTAGATCTAGAGTTTTCTGTAATATTTCAAATAACTTACTGTGCCTCACTTTATCAAATGCTTTTGTGTAGTTGATAAAACAAACAAACAAATCTCTTTGCACTTGAATAGCTCATTCTGATAGTATCCTTAACATCAATATCGCATTTCTTGTACCTTTATGTTTCACAAAACCACATTGTTCTTTACCTATTTCAGCTTGCATCTTACTTTCAGCTCTTGTCATCAAAATTCTTAGCAGTATCTTGGTGATATGACCCATTAAACTTATGTTTAATGACTGTCATAAAGCTCCACTTTCCCCAAAGCTCTGAAAGTCCCCAATCAGTGCCTCATCACTGGTTGCAGTTTAGAGTCATACCCAGGACAATCAATTGTAAGGTATAGAACAAATTAACCAGTGACACCATAAGTACAATGTGGCTGGGAGTTCAAAAGCCTAATGGCCTGGGGGATGAAACTGTTTCTCATCCTGACCGTTCTTGTTTTTATACTTCAGAGTCTTCTGCCTGATGGTAGAAAGTCAAAGAGGGAGCTGGGTGAATGGGTGGAATCTTTAATAATACAAAGGGCCCTGAATATGCGGCGCTCCTGATAGATGGCCTCGATGGATGGTAGGGAGACCCCTATGATCCTCTCAGCTGCCCTGACAGTCCTTTGTAGGGACTTCAGGTCCCTACTATGTCCTAAGCTCACTGAAAGATTTCTGCTACCACATCTGCAATTAATCACACACTGCACTCTATTTGCAGTCCATTGAAGAAACATAATCTGCTAGGGTTCCTGTTTTGTGGTTTTGGATCTATAAATATATTAATTTCAATAGACATTTTATAGCTGCAAGGAAAGAAGTAAATTACTTTATTATTTAAAAATAGTTGAGTTTTCAGCAATGTTTTAAAGCATCTTAAGTATTTCCTGAAAACAGTTCAGGTACGCTTAATTGCTAATTTCATGTTTAATAGTTTTGGAGGTTTCTGAATGCAGAGTTAGTACCAATGAAAAAGCCTGACAGCTTTAACGAATGACAAAGTTGGGAAGGTTCTTTGTTGGCAAGAGTGGGCATTGATCACAATTTAAACCATTATATGACCTATCAATTTTTTTTTAAGAAAGCTGAATATATTCTATATAAAATTGCAAAGAAGGGTTTTCACATCAGGCTCAGTATTTTTTCTATTTTCCTGTTCATTCTTAATTACAGAGAATGTGCTTAAAATAATTAATGACATGTGGAACATGTTGACATAATTTGTGGAATGCAATAAGGTACCAAATGAATTCAGGTTGGTTATTTTGAAAACAATCTGCAATGCACATAATGTATGTCTAAATCTCTTTCCTTTTTAACCTCTTGCAGTCTCAGTATTTGTCAACTGACATGTAGAAAACAACATCTTCTAATTATTAGTGAAAATACATATTTATTTCACTTTTTTTAGCAATCTAGTGGAAAGTTGACATTCTAATTATCACTATTGAACAGTTGCAAGCACTTTCACATTTTTAGTATATGAGGTGAGAAAGGTTGGAATGAACAGTCGAAAAATCAGGCACCAAAGCCTCACACTGAGCACCAATACTGAAGCAAATGTACATATGTATGTCACTGCATGGGGTATTTGATTATGTGTGCACCATATGGGTGTAATTCAAGAAGAATCTTGAGTTAACCGGATGTATTAGAGCAACGTTGTTGAATTCATCTAGTGGACGATGTACTTACAGTGGTAGGGAGAGTCTGCAAACTCATGATTAGTTGCAGTAACTTTACTGTGCAGACTTAAAATGATAGGACTCACCCAAGTTTAGACTTATAGGTAAGAGGAATAGATGTTAGTACATGTTGATCATCAAGTATAAACTCCGTGATTCTTAAAGAGAGAACATTCCAAATAGGTAGATCAGAGTCAATCCAGCCAGACTTAGCATTCTGGACAAAGTGCATGAACTCTTTTAAGCAAACTGATTAGGAATATTCTTATGGGGAAGCAACTTTGCTGAAGTTGAAGACAAGATAGAAAATGTGCCTGCTCAAAACAATGCTCTCTCAACAGAAGAATACAATCTTACTAATACCTGGAGGCACATGACAAGCAGGGTATACAAAGGAGATGCAGTAGATTTGGGGTGCTTGGATTTTCAGAAGGCCTATGACAAAGTGCTGCATGTGAGGCTGCTTAGCAAGATAAGAGCCCATGGGGTTACAGGGAAGATACTAGCATGGGTGGAGCATTGGCTGATCGGCAGAAAACAGAGAGTGGGAATAAAGGGATCCTATTCTGGCTGGCTGCCGATTACCAGTGGAGTTCCATAGGGGTCGGTGTTGGGACCGCTGCTTTTTATGATGTATGTCAATGATTTGGACTATGAGATTAATGGATTTGTGGCTAAATTTGCCGATGATACAAAGATAGGTGGATGAGCGAGTAGTGTTGAGGAAACAGAGAGCCTGCAGAGATACTTAGATCATTTAGGGGAATAGGCAAAGCAGTGGCAAGTGAAATACAATGTTGGAAAGTGTATGGTCATGCACTTTGGTGGAAGAAATAAATGGGCAGACTATTATTTAGATGGGGAGAGAATTCAAAATGCAGAGATGCAAGGGGACTTTGGAGTCCTTCCAGGATACCTGAAAGGTTAGCCTCCAGGTTGTGTTGGTGGTGAAGAAGGCGAATGCAATGTTGGCATTCATTTCTAGACGTATAGAATATAACAGTAGGGTTGTGATGTTGAGACTGTAGAAGGCATTTGTGCGAACACACTTGGAGTATTGTGTCCAGTTCTGGGCTCCTTATTTTAGAAAGGATATACTGACATTGGAGAGGGTTCAGAGAAAATTCATGAGAATGATTCCAGAAATGAAAGGGTTACCGAATGAGGAACATTTGGCAGCTGTTGGCTGTATTCCCTGGAGTTCAGGAGAATGAGGGGGGGGGAGATCTCATTGAAACATTCCGAATGTTAAAAGGCCTGAACAGATTAGATATGGCAAAGTTGTTTCCCATGGTAGGGGAGTCTAGGATAAGAGGACACGACTTCAAAATTGAAGGACATCCATTTAAAACAGAGATGTGGAGAAATTACTTTAGTCAGAGGGTGATAAATCTGTGGAATTTGTTGTCACGAGCGGCTGTGGAGGCCGAGTCACTAGGTGCATTTAAGGTAGAGATACATAGGTTCTTGATTAGCCAGGGCATCAGAAGTTATAGGGAGAAGGCAGGGGAATAGGGATGACTAGAAGAATTGGATCAGCCCATGATTGAATGGCGGAACAGACTTGATAGGCCGAATGGCCTACTTCTGCTCCTATGTCTTATTGTAACAAAGTCAGATCCAATTGTAACATGACGAAAGGGAATTGGATAAATGGATAGAAACAACATGGCTTCAAGGGACCAGATTTTTTCCTTGAATTCAGAATGATGAGAGGAGGTCTTAGAACATAGAACCTAGAAATCCTACAGCAAAGTACAGGCCCTTCAGTCCACAAAGCTGTGCTGAACATGTCCTTACCTTAGAACTACCTAGGCTTACCCATAGCCCTCTATTTTTCTCTGTTCCTTGTACCTATCCAGGACCCTCTTAAAAGACCCTATCTTTTCTGCTTCCACCACCGCTGCTGGCAGCCCATTCTATGCACTCACCACTCTCTGCGTAAAAATCGTACCCCTGACATCTCCTCTGTATCTACTTCCAAGCACTTAGAACTATGCCCTCTCATGCTAGCCATTTCAACCCTGGGAAAAAGCCTCTGACTATCCACACGATCAATGCCTCTCATTATCTTGTACACCTCTATCAGGTCACCTCTCATCTTCCGTCACTCCAAGGAGAAAAGAAGTTCACTCAACCTATTCTCATAAGGCATGCTCCCCAATCCAGGAAACATCCTTGTAAATCTCTTTTGCGACTTTTCTATGATTTCCATGTTCTTCCTGCAGTGAGGCCACCAGAATTGAGCACAGTACTCCAAGTGGTGTCTGACCAGGGTCCGATATATCGGCAACATTACCTCTCGGTTCTTGAACTCAATCCCACAGTTGATGAAGGCCAATGTACCATATGCCTTCTTAACCACAGAGTCAACCTGCATAGCAGCTTTGAGTGTTCTATGGTCTCGGACCCCAAGATCCCTCTGATCCTCCACATTGCCAAGAGTCTTACCAATAATGCTATATTCTGCCATCACATTTGACCTACCAAAATGAACCGCATCACACTTATCTGGGTTGAACTCCATCTGCCACTTCTCAGCCCAGTTTTGCATCCTATCAAAGTCCTGCTGTAACCTCTGACAGCCCGCCACACTATCCACAACACCCCCAACCTTTGTGTCATCAGCAAATTTACTAACCCATCCCTCCGCTTCCTCATCCAGGTCATTTATAAAAATCATGAAGAGTAGGGGTCCCAGAACAGATCCCTGAGGCACACCGCTGGTCACTGACCTCCATGCAGAATATGACCCATCTACAACCACTCTTATAGAATCATATAAAATTATGAAAGGGATAGGTAAGATAGAGGAAGCAAAATTGTTTCCATTGGTAGGTGAGACTAGAACCAAGGGACATAGCCTCAAGATTCGGGGGAGTAAGTTTAGGATGTAGATGAGGAAGAAGTGCATTTACCAAAGAGTGGTGCATCTGTGGAATTCTCTGCCCAATGAAGCAGTGGAGGCTACCTAAGTAAATATATTTAAAACATTTGGATAGATTTTGGCATAGTAGGGGAATTAAGGGCTATGGGGAAAAGACAGGTAGGTGGAGATGAGTCCATGGTCAGATCAGCCATGATCTTATTGAATGGCAGAGCAGGCTTGATGGGCCAGATAGACTACTCCTGCTCCTATTTCTTATGCTCTTATGTTCTTATGTAATGGGGGTATATAATGTTGGCAGACCATTGCACACTACACTGAGCAGAAGATAGTCCATTAATTGAAATCATAGATACTCCCACAACTTTAGTTTCAATAGAGAGTTACAAATTCAAAATAAGGAGCTAAATATCAGGTAAGATCATTAATAATTATATAGCTATTGAAGAAATCATCATGGCACTATAATCTTGATGATCTCTTGAAAGATATGCTTTAGAGTTAACAAATGAAAAAATTCAATCCATGTTACGAAATGTACAGCTTCAGCTTTTAAACATGCGTGCACATTTAATAAACATGTCTTCCAAAAAATGTTAAGAAATTTCAGCCAATGGAATAATAGAAAATGTAGAAAACATAGAAAATAGATGCAGGAGTAGGCCATTCAGCCCTTCGAGCCTGCACCGCCATTTATTATGATCATGGCTGTTCATCCAACTCAGAACCCTGCACCAGCCTTCCCTCCATACCCTCTGATCCCCCTAGCCACAAGGGCCATATCTAACTCCCTCTTAAATATAGCCAGTGAACTGGTCTCAACTGTTTCCTGTGGCAGAGAATTCCACAGATTCACCACTCTCTGTGTGAAGAAGTTTTTCCTAATCTCAGTCCTAAAAGGCTTCGCCTTTATCCTCAAACCGTGACCCCTCGTTCTGGACTTCCCCAACATCGGGAACAATCTTCCTGCATCTAGCCTGTCCAATCCCTTTAGGATTTTATACGTTTCAATCAGATCCCCCCTCAATCTTCTAAATTCCAACGAGTACAAGCCTAGTTCATCCAGTCTTTCTTCATATGAAAGTCCTGCCATCCCAAGAATCAATCTGGTGAACCTTCTTTGTACTCCCTCTATGGCAAGGATGTCTTTCCTCAGATTAGGGGACCAAAACTGCACACAATACTCCAGGTGTGGTCTCACCAAGGCCTTGTACAACTGCAGTAGTACCTCCCTGCTCCTGTACTCGAATCCTCTCGCTATAAATGCCAGCATACCATTCGCCTTTTTCACCGCCTGCTGTACCTGCATGCCCACTTTCAATGACTGGTGTATAATGACACCCAGGTCTCGTTGCACCTCCCCTTTTCCTAATCGGCCACCATTCAGATAATAATCTGTTTTCCTATTTTTGCCACCAAAGTGGATAACTTCACATTTATCCACATTAAATTGCATCTGCCATGAATTAGCCCACTCACCCAACCTATCCAAGTCACCCTGCATCCTCTTAGCATCCTCCTCACAGCTAACACTGCCGCCCAGCTTCGTGTCATCCGCAAACTTGGAGATGCTGCATTTAATTCCCTCATCCAAGTCATTAATATATATTGTAAACAACTGGGGTCCCAGCACTGAGCCTTGCGGTACCCCACTAGTCACTGCCTGCTATTCTGAAAAGGTCCCGTTTATTCCCACTCTTTGCTTCCTGTCTGCTAACCAATTCTCTATCCACATCAATACCTTACCCCCAATACCGTGTGCTTTAAGTTTGCACACTAATCTCCTGTGTGGGACCTTGTCAAAAGCCTTTTGAAAATCCAAATATACCACATCCACTGGTTCTCCCCTATCCACTCTACGAGTTACATCCTCAAAAAATTCTATGAGATTCGTCAGACATGATTTTCCTTTCACAAATCCATGCTGACTTTGTCCGATGATTTCACCGCTTTCCAAATGTGCTGTTATCACATCTTTGATAACTGACTCCAGCAGTTTCCCCACCACCGACGTTAGGCTAACCGGTCTATAATTCCCCGGTTTCTCTCTCCCTCCTTTTTTAAAAAGTGGGGTTACATTAGCCACCCTCCAATCCTCAGGAACTAGTCCAGAATCTAACGAGTTTTGAAAAATTATCACTATTGCATCCACTATTTCTTGGGCTACTTCCTTAAGCACTCTGGGATGCAGACTATCTGGCCCTGGGGATTTATCTGCCTTCAATCCCTTCAATTTACCTAACACCACTTCCCTACTAACATGTATTTCGCTCAGTTCCTCCATCTCACTGGACCCTCTGTCCCCTACTATTTCTGGAAGATTATTTATGTCCTCCTTAGTGAAGACAGAACCACAGTAATTATCCAATTGGTCTGCCATGTCCTTGCTCCCCATAATCAATTCACCTGTTTCTGTCTGCCGGGGACCTACATTTGTCTTTACCAGTCTGTGTTAATAATATCTGTGTTAATGCTGTAAAAGCACAAAGAAAAGCACTGAGAAAACAAAAACAGGAGCCCAACACAAATAAGAAAAAAACAGTAAAAGCAGAGTAGGTCAGCCAGTAGCTGTGCAGAGAATGAAAGTTAATCTTTAAGGTCTACGACCTGTTGAAGACTTGGATCATTAACTCATTTTCTCCCCACGAATGCTGCCTGACCTGCAGATTATGTTTGGCATTATCGTTTTTTTTTAATTTCAGATTTTCAACATCTGTACTTTTTTTTTACCTAAATTTAATAACAAATGTGAGTCACATAAGAATGTTTGGTGCTAAAAGCAATTATCCCAGGAAGAGTTACTGAAATCGAGATCTTCCATCACAAAGGCCAGTTTAGAACTCTGCCGGATTTAAGCTACATAAACAAAGGGTACCCTTAGAGTATAAGACTCTACAAAGGATGACATTCCAGAACAAATACAGTTAAACAAGTTCTTGATGTAAAGCGAACATTTATTATAGAAAGTCACAAAGGCAGCGTTTGTACAATACCATATCTGATGAGAAGCACGAGGAGCAATGCTTAAACATGTATGCCACTGGCAACAATAATAAAAATAGCAGCAATTTTAAAATTAGAGTGAATGCAAACGATCAGTATATCAATATGAACACCGATATAGCTGCTGGCTACTTAATTATGAGCTTCATCAAAAAGTTTGGCAAAGTACCATTAACAAATAGCACACAAGATTTGAAGAATATTGTGTCAAAGCACTGAAACCATTAAGGTTAATTTATTATAGTACTCAAGAATTGAATTTACCAGTTATAGTGGTTGTTTCTACAAACTGACCAACCTTATGAAGAAAATAAGGCTCTAAAAACTCAAATCTGATTGTCAGTGAACAACTAGCCTTAATTCTGTGTAGCCGTGGGTACATAACCATATTGTTGATAGGTTCAAAGGCACATATGTTGGCATTATGGAGCACAAACATAATAACTTAACTGAAACTCCAAGGCAATGCACTGTAGTTTTAGGCTTGTCTTTTATATGGTGAAATCTCTATTCTAGAAAGATTTGAACAATCTCAAATATTGCTGAGGTAGGAAATGTAGAGGAGGGTTAAAGAAGGGAAGAAAGAATGGAAGTAGAGAGGGAAGAAGGAAATGGATAAAAGATATTGAAGACAGGAAAGAAAGAGTGATTGGATAGCATCCATTGCTGGGGTGTCCAAATCAAACAGACTGTCCAATCTTTCAGAAATTATAAAGTAATCTCAGCTGAGACGTAGGCAATTAATAAAATGGAATATTAATTGGATCTGTGCGCTGAATTGATAGGGCCAAGGTCTTTACCAAAATTAAATTTTTACATGCAAACATATTTCCAGAAGGCGTTCGAGAAGTTGCTGCATAAAAGTCTTATCATAAGATAAGGATGCATAGAGCTGGGTGTGATGTATTATCATGGATAGAGGATTGGTTAACTAATAGAAAGCAGAGAGTTGTTGAGATACATGGGTATTACTCTGATTGGCAATCAGTGGTCAGCCGCAGGGGTTGGTGCTGAGCCCACAACCATTCAAGATACACATTAACGATCTGAAAGGAGGGACCGAGTATAATGTGTCTAAGTTTGCTTAATGATACTAAATTGAGTGGGAAAGCAAATTGTGCAGAAGATATGGAGAGCCTGCAGAGAGATATAGGTAAGTTAAGCGAGTGGGCAAGGGTCTGGCAGATGGAATACAATGTTGGTAAATGTGTGGTCATCCACTTTGGAAGACAAAATGGAAGAGCAGATTACAATTAAATGGTAAAAATTGCAGCATGCTGCTGTGCAGAGGCACTTGGGAGTGCTTGTGCATGAATCACAAAAGGGTGGTTTGCAAGTGCAGCAGGCTATCAAGCAGGCAAATGGAATGTTGGCCTTCATTGCAAGAGGGATTGACTTTAAGAGGTTAAGAGGTTATGCTGCAACTGTACAGGGTACTGGTGAGGCTGCACCTGGAGTACTGTGTGTAGTTCTGGTCTCCTTACTTGAAGAAAGATATACTGGCTTTGGAGGTAGTGCAGAGGAGGTTCACCAGGTTGATTCCATAGATGAGGGGGTTAGACTATGAGGAGAGATTGAGTCACCTGGGATGGTACTTGCTGGAATTCAGAAGGATGAGAGGAAATTTGATAGAAATACATAAAATTATGAAAGGGTTAGATAAGATAGAGGCAGGAAAGTTGTTTCCAGTGATAGGTGAGACTAGAACTAGGGGACATAGCCTCATGATTCGGGGGAGTAGATTTAGGATGGCGATGAGGAGGAACTGCTTTTCCCAAAGAGTGGTGAATCTGTAGAATTCTCTGCCCAATGAAACAGTGGAAGCTACCTCAGTAAGTATATTTATAGACAAGGTTGGATAGATTTTTGCATAGTAGGGGAATTAAGGGTTAAGGGGAAAAGATAGGTAGGTGGAGGTAAGTCCGTGGCCAGATCAGCCATGATCTTATTGAATGGTGGAGCAGAGTTGATGGGCCATATAGCCTACTCCTGCTCCTATTTCTTATGTTCTTATGTAACTAATGTAAGTATAGAAAAACAATTTGGTCTGAGAAACAAGATTCATAAGACGCTGCATTCAGGCCACCACGGAGAAAATGTTAAAGGGAGCCCAACATACTCTGCAATTCAGTTGATGCTTGAAAAATAGCTATAGAGGAGGAAAATCTCTGAACACCTGGATGGAGACTTTGTGAACATGACGTTGACCTTCAGAAGTACAACCTTGCCTTTTTGTATAAAGAAGTACTTTATTTGAGCATGAAGGTGAATAGAACTATTAGAAACAAATATTGACGTCATTGTCAAGGCTAAGAAGTCAGAGAATATCATCACAATTTAAATTTTTCTCAGGTTTGGCCTCAGCCTGCTTGTCATGATACTGATATCTCCACAGCTGCTGAAGAAGGATGAACTGACGTCATTAGAGAAAGAAAAAGCAGAAGATGAATTGCCTCTGTGAGTGGAACTTTCTGGTGCAGAACAGCACTATATGCACATTAAAGTTTGCCTGTGATGGCTTCAATTAAGGAGCAGAGCAGCTATGATCAGGAAGAGCCCGCTGCCTTTGTGTTCTGTAAAATGTGAAAGAAAAATCATAGACAAATTAAAAAAGAACTATAGAGAATCACATTTGAAATCACAAGTTTCTTCCAATCTTGTTAATTTGACCATTTGCATTGGTTTACAACCTCCAAGGTTTCCAGTAAAGATACTAATGTAAGCATAGAGAATGCACTAAACACCTTAATATGGTAGAACATGATTATCTGGAACTGTGGTAGTGTTAATGAAAATGATGTAGAAATATCCAGTATAAAATCAAAACAATATATCTTGAGTAGCTGTTCTGGATGATAATATTAAGCATTTTCATCACAGGTATTATGAGCCACCGATAAACCAGGACTGTGTCAAATGGGACTACAGAGAATTAATAAAAACCTAGACAGGATAATTGAGGAGCTACATTCATGAAAGCCGTAGCCCATTACTTACAGTGCAGCAATATCAAGCTCGAAGAAGCAGTGAGCAAATGCACAATCTGTGTAGATTGCCAACAACAGCCCCCATAGCACCTCTCCAAATGTGAAGTTACTCATAAAATCATTCCAGTGTGTCCTTATATATGAGTGCAAAAAAACAAGGTGGGAACAATTTCCTGATGGAGGACAGTAATACAAATCTGATTGAGATAATGTATATGGGGTCATGCACTACTACTAAACCCACTGTTAAGGAACTTGGTTCAATTTTAGAGACATATGGCCTTCCCAAGAAGACTATATCAGATAATAGTCTGCAATTTCAATCATTTATGTAAATAGTATGTAACAAAATGTGATTAATGATCATTTTTTATTATCCAGTCTCAAACAGAGAAGCTGAGGAATCAATATTAACAGTGAGAAAAGCAAATGGTGTTGGGGCGATCAAGTGTTGCTATGGAATATCAATGCTGAGTTTGCTTTTTTCTCATCATTCACAGAACCGCTGCCACAGGAAAAATCTGAGTTTGATTGGGCCAGATCTGCATAGGAAGGTGGAAGAAAGGCAGCTGAAACAAAGCCAATTTTATTACATATGTTACGAAGGAAAAAGGTTTGGGCTGCTTGACAAGGTCTGAATAGAGTCCATTAGCTGGCTGGAATGAGAAGATGGTATACTTAATGTGGTATCCTCCTGGTGGCCTCCCTTGTGTGTAGCTGTATCAAGCTTTGTACAGGCCTGTGCATACAAACATCAGGTGTTGCCCATGTGCTGAGGTTCTACCTGTCAGAATGCTCTTTCAGCGGCTTCATGACATCCCACCTATCCCTGGTTGAAAAACTCCTGCAGAGGGGCATCCCTGATCACAAGTCAGTCAGGCAGTGGTCCTTATAGAATTTTCCAGAGGACCCAAGAGTGAAAAAGACAGTGTAGTCTGTCACGATGTTCCCCCAAATATTTTCCAGTTACCATGAGAAATCTCAACTAAGCATCAAATCCTTGTTCGGATGGGCCTTATCAATCCCTCATTTGTAGCCCAATCTCACCACAAGGCTTCCTTGAGGTGGGTGCACTGTGAATAAAATCCACTTCCTTCAGGAGTGTGTACTTGTCACAACGATTTTAGGGTTGTGTACTAAGAAGAATAGTCACTGCTGTTGGAAGGTCATCAGTTCTGAGAATACATAGTCTGTGTGTCTGAAACTTGCTGGTTTTCCAGTTAAAGAGGTTTCTATGATTGATTGTGGCAAACTGACACATTCTAAGGTGCAGTACTACTTACTGAGAGAAGCACTGAACATTGGTTCATCAACCATGGAAGCTTTATGGGTAAAGCACAGAAACACAGGGAGGGGAGGAGAAGATGGTGGCGGCCGCTCCAAGATGATTTTGTATTTGTGAAGTAGGATGCCGTGCACAATCCTGATTTGATGGAGACAGCCATGAAAAGCACGGAGGAACATCTGGAAAAACCTATGAAATGCCCGCTTTGCTGCTGCTGCTACTGTGCGATCGAGAATTTCCAGAGGGGAAGGCCCCAAGTCCTCGGCTTTGCCTATTGCCTGTTGCCAGGGCTGGGGTCGAAGCACTCGGCAGAGATGGTGCTCGGTGCTCGGCATCGGAGGGCTGGTCGGAGGCTCGAAGTTTTCGTACAGACTCAAGAGTCAGCTGTGGTTGGGTGCTTCCAGGACGCTGCATCGGCAAGTTTGTGGTGCTGGAAGCTCATGGCAGGGAGAGTCTTTTTTCTTCCTTCTACCATCTGCATGAGATGATGGGACTTTCGAAAGACTTTGAGACTTTTTTTTTACCGTGCCCATGGTCTGTTCTTTATCAAGTTATGGTATTGCTTTGCACTGTTGTAACTATATGTTATAATTATGTGGTTTTTGCCAGTTTTTTATAGTCTTGGTTTGTCTTGTGTTTCTGTGACATCATACCGGAGAAACATTGTATCAGTTCTTAATGCATGCATTACTAAATGACACAAAAGAGGACTGCGTGTCCTCATAATCTAATCTAACCTACAGCACAATACAGGCCATTTGGCCCACAAAGCTGTGCCGAACGTGGCCTTACCTTAGAAATTACCTAGGGTTACCCGTAGACCTCTATTTTTTAGAGTTCTACCACTGTTGTGTACATAGAGTTTGGTTCATGTGTAAAAATAATTCAAAATTATTGCTAGTGGAGTGCTTGAGAATGAAAAAATGATGCCACTCTGCCATAATCTATACATTTGAAGTGAAAATGATCATCTGTAAGGTGCAGTGAATGCACTGTCTTGTCTTGCATAACTCTATGAATAAAATATATTTCATGTAAAAATGGTCTTTCTATTTATATTTTTATGATTACATTAGTTTTCTTTGTTTTTCAACTCTAGCATCTTTTAATGTATTTTTACTTACAGTATAGTTCCTTCAAGACAGTTGCTCAGGTGGATATGAGATGAAAAGTAACTGTTTTAACTGTGACTAACATATCAATTAGATAGCAATGACTGACATTCTTGAACAAGATCTAATGCAAGAGTCAGTGCCTAAGTTAGAGAAAGGCAGGGATATATTAAAAATGAAAGAAAAAATTAAAATGAAATAATTTCTGATTTATTTACTTCGTCAGTTGCTTTCAAGAACTGTCATTCACTGTATGCCAATTTATCCTTTCCACCTTTAAAGCTATTCTTGTATGTGAAATAGATAGCTATACCTTACATTTTTTTGGTTCTAGTATCTGGATGTATAATTTGAATTCTGAATGAAAGCTTATTAGTGAATACAGTAGCCCAGATGTTCCACAGAGAATCTCATCATCTTCTTTTGACGTCTTTGTTGAGAAGCTGATACATTTCCTGAGAAACAGCATAGCACCGTTGCAAACATCTATTACCCTGAACATTATTAGCTGAGATTCTGTCATTCTGTGGTTAAATGTGAGGTAGAAGAGCCCTATGACATTCAGAACATGCAAGTCTCCAAAATTGTTTTGATCAATACCATTTCTTAAAGTTAGGATGGAACCAGGAAATAAGTGATATTTGCATTTAAAAACAGCCAGTCTGGACATTGATAGGTGTCATTCCTGGTAAGATGATCATCTGAAATTCTGGCTGTATGATGCGCAGGTCAGTCAATGCTTATGAGGCTTCTACAAATGCATTGGAATCAGAATCAGAATCCAGTTTAACGTCACTGACATATATCATGTCTTTTTTTGTTTTGCAGCTGCGGTACAGTGCAATACATAAAAACATTTAAATATGTACAGGTGTCCCCTGCTTTTCGAACGTTCGCTTTACGAAACCTCACTGTTGCAAGAGACCTACATTAGCTCCCTGTTTTCGCTAACAGAAGGTGTTTTCACTGTTACGAAAACAGCAGCGTGCGGAAAAAGCAGCGCACGATAAAAGGCAGCGCGCGAAAAAAAAATCAGCACGCGCCCCGAGCAGCCGCTCTTCCCAGGAACTGCATTCTCGCCGGCATTGCTTAAACACATGCCTGTGAGCAGCTGTTAGCAAGATGAGTTTTAAGGTATCGAAAAAGCCTGAAAGAGCTCGTAAGGGTGGTACACTTAGCATAAAACTAGACATAATTAAGCATTTTGATCGTAGTGAACGAAGTAAGGACAAAGTGAGTTTGGCTTGTGAAAGTTGACGAAGATGATGTTGAAGAGGTTTTGGCATCCCATGACCAAGAACTGATAGGTGAAGAGCTGATGCAATTGGAAGAGGGAAGGATAACAATCGAAACCAAATGAGTAATGATAAAGTACGACTTTAATTTTGAAAGGGTACGTTGGTTTAGGGCATATTTGCAAGATGGTTTGAGTCCTTACAAAGAACTGTATGATAGAAAAATGTGTGACGCTCAGCAGTCAAGCATACTGTCGTTTTTCAAGACTTCCGCATCAGCCACAGCAGACGATGAACCTTGACCTTCGACATCAAGGCGGGCAGACATAGAAGAAGATGACCTGCTTGCCCTGATGGAAACAGACGACACCCCAGTGTCCCACCACCCGAACCCCCAGGCCGCGGACAGATACCGATTCACAGAGAATGCAGCGGTGGCCGGGAGGCACACAGCACATCTTTAAGAAAAAAGCCAAAATAAACATGCTAATTAATTAGGTGCTGCCTGGCACGTAAATGTCGGCCCAGATCAGAGGCGATTGCCAACGTGCTGTGTGCCTCCCGGCTACCGCTGGACCCCTGCATGCTTCGCGGATCGGTATCGGGTCACTGCCCAGGGGGTGGGGGCCACTGCACCACCCCAGCCTGCGACAACTCAGCCTAACACACCATCATCAGTTTGCTCGATGTCTTCTAAATTCCCGTAAGTGATACTACACGGTACATACATTATTTCTACTTTATATCGGCTGTGTATTTTTACATGTTATTTGGTATGATTTGGCAACTTAATAACTTAAAGGTTACTGGAGAGTGCTTGCGCGTGTTTTTGCCGAGAGTGCTTGCGTTGTGTTTCTGCCGAGAGCGCTTGCATGAGATTTTCTCTACAGAGAACAGTGCAGGCAATGATTGTGGAAAAGTATTTCTACTTTATATAGGCCGTGTATTTATCATATCATTCCTGCTTTTACTATATGTTACTGTTATTTTAGGTTTTATGTGTTATTTGGCAGGATTTTGTAGGTTATTTTTGGGTCTGCGAACGCTCTCAAAATTTTCCCATATAAATAAATGGTAATTGCTTCTTCGCTTTACGACATTCCGGCTTACGAACTGTTTCATAGGAACGCTGTACCTTCTGATGGTGGGGGAAACCTGTATATCTAAATTAAATAAGTACTGCAAATAGAGAGCAAAACTAGTGAGGTAGTATTCACTGGTTGGTTCATTATCCATTCAATAATCTGAAGGTGGAGCAAAAGAAGCTTTTCCTACTTTTTCCATTCTCCAGTTCTCCACCTGTGTAACTTGCCTTTTGCGATTTTATCCACGGCAGAGTTTGATTTAGATATAGAGTGGGTTTTTACATATTGCTACAGTTTACTCTTGATAATTTACTCATCTGTTTCATGTTTAAAACATTGAATTATCTAATAATTTAAATTGACTGATATAAATAGCATTGCAATTCCACAAGGATATGTGAAGTTAATGCTTAAAAAGGGAAAGTGTCTGATGATTTGAATGAAATGACTTTGAGTTACAAGGGGTAGATTGGAAATCCTTTCTGGTAATTTTACATGGCATTCTTCAAGCTCACCTCAGTATCATTTTTATCCCTCCCCACCCCATTTTTCCTTTCTTGTCATTATTTCTCAGGACAGCCCACTGATGTTGCAGTCTGACAGGAATGTAACCGTGAATGCTCGCAATAACCTTGGACAGATTACTGGACAGCTGACAGTTGGTGAGTTTGCTATTCTGTGCTTATATTTTTCACTTAGAGTCACACCATCTGTAAGCTAATTGGGTTATAGGCTTTTTAGATCAAGTATCTGCAGATTAATGCCAGCACTTACTTCAGTCTCTCAAGTCTCATCACATTTATATTAAAGCATATCAAAGGCTTCAGATCTAACATATCTTTTTTTTTTCAAAATAACCAAATGATTTCTTTCAATTTGAGTTATTTCAGCTTTTGATAATTTCTTTCACAAGTCTTACTATTGACTTCATTTCAAATAATTTCTGCTATTTAATTAAAAGATATCTTTTTATCAGTCTGCACTTCATAGCCACCAATGTAATAGCTTTCACAGCATGTTTATCCAGTAGATTTATAATGTGATACTCGCTTTATCTTTAAATTCCTTTCTGTACAATGATATTAAATGCACTATTAAGCAATTTGTAGTTATCTGAAAGAAGATCGAGATTTCATTTTGCATACTTTGCTGTTGATTTTTTGTAAATCATTAATTACTTTCTTAAAGTTCTCTTTTTTAATCTTCCTCTGGCTTACATCTCAGTGATAAAATATGCAGAATCTTCTTTCTTCAGTGTGAATACATAATTGTGAGCAAAACAAGGTGAAATTTTCAACACATTGTAGGCTTATTGATGGAGGTTTGCAAAGCTCACATCATTAAGGATAAATTTACCCTATAAACAAGATGGTGTTCAGAGAAATGCACAGTACATCTTCGTAAAATCACATATTCTCAACTTAAAGCCTTGGATTGAATTCCATTGATGGCTCAGTTGCTGAATTAAAAAAGCCAAAAGGCCCTAGGCTTGATTCTTGGTTAGTACAAGTCAGATGATCTCTGCCTGGTGACAGAATACAAGAATTGACCTTGAAGCTCCTTGGCTGAGGAGAAGAAAATCTGTTGGAGTACTGACAGCTCATCTCTATCTGGTGGTTTATTGTAAAGTACACATTAGGAGAATTTCACGTGAGATCGAGAAGTGTTCAGCTGCAGTTTCATTGCATAGCCAAAAGAAGCAAAACAATTGGGCTTTTTATTCATTCTCACATTTTCATGGGAAGAGGATACTGTCAAGCATTTCCTTTAACGACTTCAAATGCCTGTTTTTAATATTATTACCGACCATTAATGTTACCAATTAACCATGTTACACAAGAAAAATTGAAAGTGTGCCATAAATATTTGAGTTCTTACATACCATGAAATATTTTTCTTTTGCAACAGTAGTACATTAAATTACTACAAAATACGAGTTGAGTATATAGCGCAAAAAAAATGGAATAAATGTCATTTAAATCATGAACCATTCAGAAATCTGATGGTGGAGGTGAGAAAGATGTTTCTCAAATTCTTTGGGCTCTAGAACCCTGAGTGTGGGTGTCACCCCACTGATTAAAGAGAAAAAGGCATGTCCCTGATGGTGAGGATCCTTAGTCACGGATGGTACTTCTTCAGGCACTACCACTTCAAGATGTCCTCAGTAGTGGAGAGGGTTCTGCCCGTGAAGATCTGGCTGAGTCTACAACTGTAAACAGCCTCCGGCAATCCTGTGGATTGGAGCCTCCATGTCAGACTATGATGCCATTAGTTGCTCTCCGCCATACATCTACAGAAATTTGCAAGAGCCTTTGGTTTATGGGAATCTATTGAGTCCATAAAGTAGCAGAGGTTTTTCAGTCATTTTTTCATATGTGCTAATGAATAAATCAAGGTTCCAGTGGAATATAGTAACTAAATTAAATGTCTGATCAAGCTTTGATCAGATAACCATGATTAAATTATAGCCTGTCATGGATATGTATGTTCAATTCATTTCTTTGTCTATAGGTCAGAAAGCTATATAATCATCCAGTCACACAGCATGATACACCACTGAGCTTTGAGCCAGGAAATTCCCCATATCTGCTCATCTCAGCCAAAGGCATGGAGGAACATTTTAACTGACTTTATTTTCCTGGAGTAAGGAGGAGATAAACAACTGACTTACTTAACCATCGACTCCTGTGCAGTTGTGCTTTAAATCAAACAAGCGACCCTGTGGAAAGTGGCCTACCAAACCATACAGACTCAACTGGTAGATAAAACTGGTTATTCTAAATGAGTAGCCAGGAAGTAGACAGGGAGGAAAAGTGAAGAAGTAAGAAACTAATTACAACTTGGATTACATAAATTTGTAAATATAGAAATAGCATATTATTAAAGTACATCTTATTTTAAGTGTGCAAAATCATAATCAGCTTATGATTCAGAAAGATATTAAATAATAAGTATCTTATTATAAATGTCCTGTGTTACTAATATTCAGGATGGAAACAAGCTCTTTGCTTAGCGATCAACCATCATGCATTCATTTACATTAATCCTAAACTGTTAGTATTTTTCCTGCCATTCCTGGATTTTAACACCTGATTACACACAATGGACAATTAACAGTGACCAATTAACCTACCAAATTGAATGTTTTTAGAACGTGGGAAGAAACCAGAGCACCTGGAGGAAGCTCACGGAACCAGAAAGAGAACATGCAATTTCCACATAATCCGCACCGGGAGGCCGAATTAAACCTGGTCAGAAGAGCTGCAAAGCACCACTGTGCTGCCCTCCACCCTCAGGGATAATGATTCATAAACAAAAATCTTTTGTATTGAACCCATATCAATCTGAAAAATAGCAACTATTATCAGCTAGAGGTGGACAATGGAAAACAGAATCATTTAATTAAAGCAAAATAAATGCTGAAGTTTTGTAAAGTATGACATTTCAAGGTTAAGAGCTTAAAGTCATTTGTAGATTCCTATTTAGTGTTTTGTAGTGCTTTTGAATTACTAAGGGGTAGGTAATGAAAGATTTTGGGATGCAAGATTAATTCTAACTACAGGCAAATTATTTTATGATTATGTTAATCACCTCCCAGTAGAAAATGTAACTGAAAAAGGCAGATATCCGAAGAAGTAATTACAGAGGCTCCATCCATTGTCTCAGGAAAAGCTTGGGGCAAGGTCAATGGAAGTTTTGAAAACAAATTGTACGTGATCTGGATCTAGATCTGGCAGAGTTTAATTGAAAATTGCTGGTCTACCTGGCAATGCTTTCAAATTGAGACATAAGGCCAAAAAAGGATTTCCTTATCAAGTTCAGCTCTAACCTTTGATTTTAGTTAGGTGCAGAACACATTCCCAACCTTAGCTGAGGTGCTAGTCACATACAATATTGTGTTACTATGGGAAGTAAACCCATAGATAAAAGAAGATCTGAGATGTGTAAATCAGTCAAGTAGTAGACTTCAGCACAGAATCCTTAGGGTATTTGTTTTTGAAATTCTCTGGCATTAAAAGACCTGTGAGATGAAACTGCACTAGGTATTCATGCCTCTTTCCTGAAATACAGGGGAATGAATTCTTTCTACACACAGCAGACAAAGGCATCACATACATAGATGCCTTGAAAGCTGGGCCTTCAGCATGGTTTCACACAGTAATTTCAGGAGTTATTGTGATTTAGGTGGGCTATTTAGATGTAATAGAGCAGAATTCCTGACAGCTTTATTTAGGTTTTCATCTGAGTAGCCTCCAACCTGACGACATGAGCATGTCTCTAAGCTCTGGTCACTTCTCTCTCCTACCCCTCTCTCTATTTTCATTCCCCATTCAGGCTCCCTTCTTACCCCTTCTCCTCACCTGCCTATCATCTCCTTCTGGTCGCAAATATGAAGAATTCTGCAGATGCTGGAAATTCAAGCAACACACATCAAAGTTGCTGGAGAACGCAGTAGGCCAGGCCGCATCTATAGGAAGAGGTACAGTCGGCGTTTTGGGCCCAAAACATCGACTGTACCTCTTCTTATAGATGCTGCCTGGCCTGCTGTGTTCCCCAGCAACTTTGATGTGTGTTGCATCTCCCTCTGGTGTTTCTTCTCCTTCATTTCCTTCCATGATGCATTCTTCTACCCTATCAGATTGCTGCTTCTTCGTCCTTTATTTTTCCACCTGTCACCTCCCAACTTCTCAGTTCATCCTCCCTCTTCCCCACCACTGACCTTCCCCCTGACCTGGCTTCACCCATCACCTTACAGTGTGTACTCCTTCCCCTCCCTCCACCTTCTTATTCTGGCTTCTTCCCCTTTCCTGTCCAAACGGGCCTCGACTCAAAACATCAACTGTTGTATCTGCTCCATAGGTTCTGCCTGACCTGTTGAATTCTTCCAGTATTTTGTGTGTGTTATTTCTGGCCCCTTAGTTCTGTTTGTGTAGATTTCCTGGTGGGCATCAATGAAACTGTCTAATGGACATGTGAAAAAGGAATTTGTTATGGAAGCAGCTTAGAATAGGATTGATGGGGTGTAAAACAGAATTAATTGGTTGTCCCGTGTGCTGAGAGGCATTGAAGAGAAAAATTAAAAACTCTGCTCTTAAACGCATCTCCTCCATTTCACGTACATCTGCTCTCACTCCATCCTCCCGCCACCCGACTAGGAATAGGGTTCCCCTGGTCCTCACCTACCACCCCACCAGCCTCCGGGTCCAACATATTATTCTCCGTAACTTCCGCCACCTCCAACGGGATCCCACCACTAAGCACATCTTTCCCTCCCCCCCCTCTCTGCATTCTGCAGGGATCGCTCCCTACGCAACTCCCTTGTCCATTCGTCCCCCCCATCCCTCCCCACTGATCTCCCTCCTGGCACTTATCCGTGTAAGCGGAACAAGTGCTACACATGCCCTTACACTTCCTCCCTTACCACCATTCAGGGCCCCAAACAGTCCTTCCAGGTGAGGCAACACTTCACCTGTGAGTCGGCTGGGGTGATATACTGCGTCCGGTGCTCCCAATGTGGCCTTTTATATATTGGCGAGACCCGACGCAGACTGGGAGACCGCTTTGCTGAACATCTACGCTCTGTCCGCCAGAGAGAGCAGGATCTCCCAGTGGCCACACATTTTAATTCCACATCCTATTCCCATTCTGACATGTCTATCCACGGCCTCCTCTACTGTAAAGATGAAGCCACACTCAGGTTGGAGGAACAACACCTTATATTCCGTCTGGGTAGCCTCCAACCTGATGGCATGAACATCGACTTCTCTAACTTCCGCTAATGCCCCACTTCCCCCTCGTACCCCATCTGTTACTTATTTTTATACACACATTCTTTCTCTCTCTCCTTTTTCTCCCTCTGCCCCTCTGACTATACCCCTTGCCCATCCTCTGGGTCCCCCCCCTTGTCTTTCTTCCCAGACCTCCTGTCCCATGATCCTCTCACATCCCTTTTGCCTATCACCTGTCCAGCTGTTGGCTCCATCCCTCCCCCTCCTGTCTTCTCCTATCATTTTGGATCTCCCTCTTCCCCTCCAACTTTCAAATCCCTTACTCACTCTTCCTTCAGTTAGTCCTGACGAAGGGTCTCGGCCTGAAACGTCGACTGCACCTCTTCCTAGAGATGCTGCCTGGCCTGCTGCGTTCACCAGCAACTTTTATGTGTGCTGCTTTAATGGCTTTTTAACTGTCTTGTATACTACAATGATTTACAGTTTCAAACATTTATTTATTTATTAGCATTTTGGGATATGGGCATCGTTAAGAAGGCCACCCATTTATTGCTGTATATAAACACCTTTCAGAAGTTGGTGGTGAGTCATTTTCCCAAACCTCTGCTTTCCCTCTGATGGAGGTATTCCAATAATGTCATTGAGTATGGAATTCCATGAAGTCAATCTGAGTGATGATGTCATTCCAATTTAACATTGTATGTGACTTCTGAGGAGGAGCCAACAGTGGTGTTATTCCCATATGCCTGATTAATTGTCACCTCAGTAGGTAAAGGTTGTGAATGGTCAGAGTTGCTCTAAAACACATGCATGAGCAACTGCAGTGCATTTTGTACATGTTATACACTTCTGCCACAGGAATAAATGTTTAGCAAAGCGATGGGGTGCATTTTTCTATAAGAGTATTGTAGAACTGAGTATTGTTGGAACTGCATTTTTTAGATAGTCCTGACTTCTGAATGTCAAAAGAGGAGTCACATGCTTCAAGAATTAGGGAACGCAGTGATAGTAATATCATGGATTGCCAGGTTGTTTTATGTCGGAGATGTTCTTTGCCTGGTTGAAATGTTATCTATCACGTGTCTGCCGTTACAGAATGGTTTGGCGGTCTTTCAGCTGATCCATTTGTTGCTGAGTTGTGAACGAAATAGAAAATCATGCTACCATCAGCAAATGTTCCAACTGCTGCCCTTGTGATAGAAAGAAGGTTCCTGAAGAAGCAGCAGAGAATGTTTGGGCCTCAGATGCTGCCCTGCTGAACTTCAATAGCACTGCTCTGGGGCTGGGATGACTGATCTCCAGCAATCACAACCATCGTCCTGTGCTGTGTGGCTCAGGGTTCCATGTTGACACACTTGATCAAATGATGCTCTGATGTTCAGGGCAGTCTCTCTCAGTTTCTCTCTTGAATCCAGCTCTCCAGTCCATAACTGGATCAAGGATATGGCAAACTCTGGGGCCAAACACTTGTGAACAGATTTTACTTTATGCATTTGTGAGAGCTGAGTGTTTCTAGCAAAGCCTGTATTTATTACCCATCTCTAATTGCTCTTGAGGAAATGGTGGTGCTAGATCAGAAGTTGAGCTATTGCATAGTGAATTACCGCATTTACATCCAGCACTGATGAAGGAACAATGATGGATTTCCAAATCAGGATGATGAGTAACTTGGAGGAATACTTGCCATTGGTTATGTTCCGCTTTATCTGCTGTCTCTGGGCTTTCTTAGGATTAGTGGCCAAGAATTTGGGAGATGCTATTGGCCTTAGGAATGAATGATTAGGAATGAGTGTTTAGAAGGATGATGGATAAGATGCCAATTAAACATTTTGCTTCAACCTGGATGAGAAAGAGCTAACAATAGAGAGGGAGCAATGAAAATTTATCAGACTGATACTTGGAACAGTGTGTTTGTTATATCAGGAAAGATTAAATATGTCAGGCCTATTTCCTCTTGCTTTTAGACTAATGAGTACTCAAGAGCAAATATATGTGGAGGTTGAAGCTTGCCCCCAGTCAAAAAATAAGGAGCAGACCATCTAGAACTGAAATGAAGGGAAATTTATTAACACTATGGATGGTAAATCTTTAAAATTCTCTCCCTCTGATAGTTGTGCAGCATCAGTCATTGTGTTCAGAGCAGAGACTGATAGACTTCTGGATATTAAGGAGGGTTACAGGGACGGGGCAGATAAATGTTTAAGATCGAAGATCGGCCATGATCTTATTGAATGATGGAGCAGCTTAAGGGGTCCAATGACCTCCTCCTGCTTCTATTTCCCATTTTCAGAATTGGGAAAATTAACATACAGTGGATTTGGGTTGATTGGGACACATCAGTACCAGTACATTTTGGCCCAAATAAGCGGCTGCTCCAATTAGCCAAAACTTCATGGAAATAGTTAAAAGGTCTAAAAATGACAAACTACCATTTAACTGAGTAACAATTGTGTATTTAATGGAAATACAGAACAAATCAGAACTCTACCAATACCTCTACAGTATTATAAAACTCTTTTGGTTCCTAATAGATACAACAGAGGAATTCACCTACCGTGTTCTTTTGATTGACTGTAAATGAGCAAAACTTGCACAGACACCTGCCACAAGTAATGGACTGCCTTCATACAATGCTTTAGATGATTGCATCCTCCAAGTCTTTATTTTCATTGTAACATTCAAGATTATTGTTGATACTTCATAGTTCCTAACCTGTTGAGGTCGTGAAATCACTGCATTTTCATTCTGAGCCACTTCTGACATCTCCAAGCCTCAATGCTTGAAACCGCGGTGAGCAAAATGGTTCCGAATTGTCTTCCTGCTCACCAACTATCAGTGACAAAGGTTTTTGAACACCAACACACACAACTTACGCTATTTAAAATAAGATCACTCTCAGCACAGTGTAGAGTCTGCAAGTGCACGTGACTGATGCTAGTCAGAAACTGTTTGGCAGTAGTCTTCTGCCTCCGTTATGTGACATAGTGTCCCAAATAAATGAAGGGAGTCCCAAATGTTTCCTGAATTTAGTTTACGTCCTTTAAAAGTTCTCCCAAATAAAAGGCTGTCCCAATTTAACTGGAATCTACTATGCATGCTGCTGACCTGTTATAAGATCCCAACTGGTGTTTTAGAAGATGAAGCTGCTGGGTATAGCATTTATTTGATTTCATATCTTCATAATATGATTCTCTCATTTTGCTGTTAGGACATCTTGGGATAGGAAATATGCTCTGCATTGCGTAGTTGCTGAGGTTTCAATGGCAAAGTAGATCACTGAGGTTGGCTGAAATAGTGCTTGCATTTTACCAGTGCCTACTGTACATGCCCTCTTGCCATGCAAAATAGTATTTTAGACCACATTAAATGATACTGCAGCCAGGGGCGTATCTACACAAAATAGCGCCTATGGCAAGCACTGTAATTGCGCCCCTGTCCAAACATCTGACACCCATCTTTTAGATAACTTTACTGTAATGTCAGCTCAAAAATACAAGTCAAGCTCATTAATCTTTTAATTGAGAAATTATGGCAATACATGAAAATTATAACTGCACCTTCCTTGCTTTCACTGATGCAAATTAGTCTATGATGTGATCAAAGTCAGTTTTTTTCAGTTTCTTCTCTTTCTACGCTCAGCAGAGCAAGATCACAGAGTCTGCCTTGACCCATGGAGGCTCTCAAATATGAAAGTATTAGTTTTAACTTGCTGAATGATCTCTCACAGCTGGCGATGGAAACTGCAATGGTCAGCATTATCTGAATAGCAATGCGAAGATTGGGGAAGACGCTCTCATCTCCATACTGAACAATAAATTCAAGAAGCTCTTCAGGTTTTGATAATTTCATGTTGACCCGCTTTGATAGCAACATTCTGCAATCCAAAATTTCTTCATATAGCTGCTGTCCATCAACATCAGAGCTGTACAATTCGCTCAAATTTTTGCACTTATTTTTTCGGTCGTTATTGTCAGCGCCGTAACACAGTCCCTCGACGTCAAGAAGGAATCTAAACTTGGCGTCAGTGTCGTGCAAATGAGCTAACCTTTCATCCATTTCTCTGTGAAGACAGTCGAGTGTTCACTTCATGACTCTTTCCATTTCCTCCTTAGCTGTTAACCCAGTGTCTCTCGAGTTCTCACCAGCCATTCATTTCTTTCGTCTCTGACATCTTTCAACTTCAATTTTCCATTCTTGACAGAGACCGACTCCTTCTTTGAGTGACTCACTGATCAACACTTCTCTTTCATCATAAAAATGATCCCGGAGGGCTTTCAAATCCAGGACATCATCGTGGAAGTTCATGCTGGGATCCTGCAGCCTCTTTTGAATACGGTCAATGCGAATGAGTACTTTGTTCCAAAATCCTAGCAAAATCAGAAAATCGTAACTTAACATGTGGTTGTACAGGTGCCTTGCATCACTTCTTGTTTCACTGGTCTCGTTTTCATTGTCTATCATGTCCTGGAGATCTTAAAGTATCTCCTCAAGGTATTTGTTGACGGGCTTCACTGCTTCTGAACTTGCACTCTACGTGGTTTCGGACTCCGGCTTAACAACCACAGGAAAGGTGTTTTTGAGTTTTTCCCAGCGCTGTGTTGAACGAGAGAAAAATACGTAGAGAGCTTTGATGGTTCCAAAAAACGTGACCATCATTGTATCCTGCTTGGCTGCATGTACACCCACCAAGTTGAGTGAGTGATTGTCGCAATTCACAAACACTGCCAGGTTGTTTTTCTCACTTATTCTTTGATGAATATCACTTCCGTGTCCAGCCATCACAGCAGTGTTGTCATAGCACTGTGAACGACAAACTTGTAGCTCCATTTCGTCCTTCTCTCACTGTTTCAAGATGTTTTCAAACAAGCTCTCAGCATCCTTCTGGCTTATCTGGATAAAACCAAGAAAGGACTCTCTAACACAGACTGTTTTCCTCTCAAAATCAACTTCCACATACCTCACTACTTCTGACATCTGCTCACGGTGTGCCTGATCAGGAGTCGAGTTGAACATGAGACCATGGTACCTGGCTTTACAAATGCTTCTCAGTAAACTCTGGTGAACAGTGGATGCCATCATGTGGATGAATTCGTTCTGGACACCCGCTGAAAAATAAGATGTAGATCCAGGATGACTTTCTCAACGCGTCAGGCAGAACTGTTTTTCCAGTATCCTTGTTGAACTTCAGAAGTCCAATGTCATGCTGTTCAATCACTTCTGGTATGACAGTTCGAGGTTCTTTGACACCATCCAGTTCACTAGGTTCAGTATCGTCAGGTTCAATCTCATCAGGTAAAATCTTGTCAACAAACTCAACATCACCCCCACCACCATCATCTTCCCCTCCTGCCATGTCCACATTCTCTGTGACAGCCTCACTCTTAATCTCGTCATATTCGGATTTATCTGACTTGACTTCCTCCTCAGCTTGTCATGTATTTGTACTTGATCCACCTTCGAATTCTAACAAACTTGTAGCAGGTGCAGGCGACTCCATGGAACGTGTCGAACTACTTGTTCTGGGCTTTTCAAAGAAGGGCATGAAGAACTTGCTCGACTTCTTGGCTTCCTCCGCCTCCAACTTTCGTCTCTTCCATCCGGTCTTTTTACACAGTGCTCTGAAGTAAGGCCATCCTAGTGCTTCTCACCCATGATAATCAAAGACATCTGAAGAAAATTCTTTTTTCACTATTCGAGGATGGCTTGTCTGACTTTAATAGAAACTGCTCAGTGGGGCCCCCCTTCAAGTGGCGCCCAGGGCACGTGCCATACCTGCCATACCTTAGATACGCCACAGACTGCAGCCTAAAAGGCCAGGTGCTGCAGGAAACCTCACTCCAGTGCTTAATGTTTGGATCAAGCTAATTGACAGCAAAAGAAACAAGAGGACAAAGCAAGTTACATGAATGACATTTCCTTTACTTCAATATTCAGGATTCAAGATTGTTCATTGTAATCCTTCTGTACACTTGTGTAAAGGAGAATGAGATGATTGCAGCATGAAAAAACACAATAAGCAGAAAGAGCACAATAAAAAACAATATAAAGGCAATCAAATAAAGCACATCGTATGTACAAGTAATTGTTTGAGTGTGGCCCTGTGCATAAGATTAGCTTATATACTGTACATGGACTGCAGGTATAAAAGATGATGCAAGATGCAGGGGGATCTGTACATGAGGTGACTGACTGGAGATAGTACAGTGACAAAGTGACTCTCGGCAAGAGGAGCTCTTCTAGGTAGCAGCAGGACATATGGACACACAGCAGGGCAGTGACTGTCAGTGTAGTTATGAGGCGTGAAGTGTAAGGGTAAAGTGGCACTGCATTGGGGTGATGAAGGATGCTGAGGGGCTGATGTGTAAGACGTGGTGGTGGGTGTAGTTAATAGGCGGAGGTGTTGATCAGCCTGACGGCTTGAGGGAAGTAACTGTTTTTGAATCTAGTGGTCCTGGTGTGATCCCGCTGATTTCATCCTCAAATCTATTGTATATACTGCAGTAGAAATCTGTTGTGTATACAGAACAGCATATACAATTGGCAGACAAAAGGAGAAAAGAGCAGAGAAAAAAATGATATTAAGGTGTTGATTTATTGATATATGTATATTCTCATCATTTTAACTGTGCTGTCATTTCTGTGCCCAAAGTGGCTGCCATAATGATGTGGGTGTTTCATAAATGTATGTCAGGTGGAGTTCTCTGATGTCATTGAGTTCCCCTGCTATTTTGTCTCAAAAATTGGAAATCCTGTCAAACATCAAAATTGTTCATTAAAGCCCTTAGCCCAAAGCAACTGGCTTCTGCCATAGTTTTAAAATATAATTAAAGCGTGGTTTGCCTGTAAGCAATCTGATCATAAGATCTGCGTGACATTGTGATTTTTGGATTTCCAAGGTATAATGAGATTGTTTTCTGCTGATTTAATTTGCTTATGCACCCTGAACCATCAGCAAGAATTGACAACTATACATTCCTGCTTCTTTGTATGTGTTGCCCAAAGAATGTAATGCAGAGCACCAGCAATCACCGCATGGAGCCAGCTGAATTTGAAGGCTAGGCAAAGGAGAAGCTGGTATCAGGTGTATCGATATTTCAGTGGAACAAAGGAAATTACAGTGGTATGAGAGAGGAACTGGCCCAAGTAGATTGGAAAAGTAAGCTAGATGGAGGGACGGTAGAGCAGAATTGGATGGAATTCCTACACGAAATACGGAAAGTGCAGGAAAAATATATTCCAAGAAAAAAGAAAATCATGAATGGAAAAATGGCACAAATGTGGCTAATGAGAGAGTTTAAGGCTAAAATAAAAGCAAAAGAGACGGCGTACAAGAAAGCAAAAATTAGTGGGAGAACTAAGGACTGGACAACTTATAGAAACTTACAGAAGGAAACTAAGAAAGTCATTAGGAAAGAAAAGATGAATTATGAAAGGAAGTTGGTAATTAACATAAAAAAGGATGCTAAGAGTTTTTTAAATATATGAAGAGTTAAAGAGTGACACTGGTAGATATAGTACTGATTGAAAATGATGCTGGAGAAATTATAATGGGTGACAAAGAGATAGCAGAGGAACTAAATGAGTTACAGTCAAGATTACGAGAGAGAAAGTGCTTGGGAAACTAAATGGACTAAGAATAGATAAGTTTCCCACACCAGATGGGGCGCACCCACATGTTCTGAAGGAGGTGGCTTTGGAGATTGTGGAAGCATTGGAAATGATGTTCCAGGAATCAATAGACTCTGGCATGGTTCCGGAGGACTGGAAGGTTGCAAATGTGTTTCCGCTGTTTAGGAAAGGAGGGAGGCAGCAAAAAGAAAAATTGCAGACCTATTAGTCTGACATCGGTAGTTGGAAAGTTATTGGAGTCGATCCTCAAGGACGAGGTTATGAAATACCTTGAGGTGCATGACAAGATAGGCCCAAGCCAGCATAGTTTCATGAAGGGAAGTTCGTGCCTCACCAACCTATTGGAATTTTTTGAGGTAATCTCAAATAAGATTAATAAGGGAGAGGCTGTGGATGTTGTGTATTTGGATTTTCAAAAGGCCTTAGTAAGGTGCCGCTTAAGAGGCTGCTTAATAAGATGAGAGCCCATGGAATTACAGGAAAGATATTGGAATGGGTGGAGCATTGGCTGCTAGGCAGAAAGCAAAGGGTGGGAATAAAGGGATCCTATTCTGATTGGTTGCCAGTTACTAGTGGTGTTCCGCAGGGGTCGGTGTTGGGGCCGCTTCTTTTTACAATGTATATCGATGAATTAGATTATGGACTGAATGGTTTTGTGTTTATGTTTGCGGATGACACCAAGATAGGTGGAGGAGCAGGAAGTATTGAAGAAACGGAAAGGTTGCAGAGAGACTTGGTCAGTTTAGGAGAGTGGGCAAAGAAATGGCAGATGAGATAAAATGTTGAGAAATGTACGGTTGTATATTTTGGAAGAAGAAATAATCGGGCAGATTATTATTCGGATGGGGAGAAAATTCAAAAATTGGAAATGCAAGGGGACTTTGGGGTCCTTGTGCAGGATACCCTAAAGGTTAACCACCAGGTTAGATCAGCAGTAAGGAAAGCAAATGCTATGATGGCATTTATTTCAAGAGGAATAGTGTATAAGAGTAAGGAGATGTTGATGAAGCTCTATGGGGCACTGGTGAGACCTCATCTGGAATACTGTGTGTAGTCTTGGGCCCCCTATCTGAGAAGGGATGTACTGATGTTGGAGAGAGTTCAGAGAAGATTTACGAGGATGATTCCTGGAATGCAGTGGCTGACATATGAGGAGCGTTTGTCAGCTCTTGGACTGTATTCATTAGAGTATAGAAGAATGAGAGGTGATCTCATAGAAACATTTCGAATGTTGAAAGGGTTGGACAGAGTAGATGTGGAAAGTCTGTTTCCCGTGATGGGTGAGTCCAGGACAAGAGGCCACAGTCTTAGAATTAGAGGGTACCCATTTAAAACAGAGATGAGGAGAATTTTTTTTAGCCAGAGGGGCGTGGATTTATGGAATTCGTTGCCACATACAGCTGTGGAGGCCCGATCATTGAGGGTGTTTAAGGAGGAGATTGATAGGTATCTAATTAGCTAGGGTATCAAGGGGTATGGGGATAAAGCCAGAAACTGGAACGAGATGGGAGAATAGTTTAGCTCATAGTGGGTGGCGGAGCAGACTCGATGGGCCGAATGGCCTACTTCTGCTCCTTTGTCTTGTGGTCTTGTGGCAGAAATAGGTGGTAAAGGAGATAAACATCTATGAATTCCACACAAACATTGGAGGCAACGCCAATCCGGTCATTGTTATTTCAGAGAAAGAGTTGAGAATTGGTGCCAGAATAGTAAAACGGAGATACAGGAAGCTGCAGGTGCTGCAATCTGTGCAACAATCAAGCTGTTTGAGGAACTTTGTGGGAGAAACCACATCTATTGGAGCATTAGGGAGGGGTGAGCAATGTTAACTGTTCGATTCCCCTCCCCCACAGAAACTGCTTGATCCACTGATTCCTCCCAGTAATGTGTTTGTTAGAGTTGGTCTAGAACAGGGACTACTCCGTGCAGCAAGCAAAAAAGTAGGTATACTGCAGCTAGGGTCCAAGCAAGTGTCCATAGCTACATCTTTGACTTGTGGTGAGTGAGAGGAATCATAAGAGAAGTTGTTGAGGGTAAGAAGATGTTTTTCAGGTGGATATAAGTGTTAGTGGATGAGGATTGTTTAGGTCTTTATTCTAGAAAGAAGCAGAGGTCCCTAACATATTTGTAATGTGGGACGGAAGTATATATATAGAGACTGCTGTCTATTTTGGACACAACACATCCTTTTCTAGGTTTCTTTGGCTCCACCTCAGGAGACAAATTATACCCCAGTATCTACCATAAAACCACAGACTCCCATAGCTCGCTGCACCGTGGGTTTGCTTGTCAGTGCGCTGAACTGAGGCTGTGGCTTGCAACTAATGGGCTCCTAGAGCAGCTGCAACAATGAACGGGCTTCATGCCCATGGACTCACTTAGTTCTGAGTATTATTTATTTATTTATTGTTTGCTTGTTTGTTTGCTTGCAGAAATTTGCCTTTTTACAGCAGTTACAAGAACAAAGAAACACATTCAAACACATTAATTAGGGCCGTCAAACACACAATGTGCAAAAAAATTACAATCATGCAAACAAACAATAAATAAATAAATAAATAATACTCAGAACTAAGTGAGTCCACGGGCACGAAGCCTGTTCATTGTTGCAGCTGCTCTAGGAGCCCGTTAGTTGCAAGCCACAGCCTCAGTTCAGCGCACTGACAAGCAAACCCACGGTGCAGCGAGCTATGGGAGTCTGTGGTTTTATGGTAGATACTGGGGTATAATTTGTCTCCTAAGGTGGAGCTAAAGAAACCTAGAAAAGGATGTGTTGTGTCCAAAATAGACAGCAGTCTCTATATACTTCCGTCCCATATTACAAATATGTTAGGGACCTCTGCTTCTTTCTGGAATAAAGACCTAAACAATCCTCATCCACTAACACTTACATCCACCTGAAAAACATCTTCTTAACCTCAACAACTTCTCTTATGATTCCTCTCACTCACTACAAGTCAAAGATGTAGAGTAGTGGCATCAGCGCCGGACTTCGGGACGACAGGTCCCGAGTTCGAATCCAGCCGGCTCCCCTGCACGCTTTCCATCCATGCTGGGTTACGAGCTGGTGATCTTTTTGGAAACTCACCCGGCAGAAGGCAATGGAAAACCACTGCTGTAACTTGCCTCGTACACGATTTCCCAATACGTCAGAGAGACGTGGAGGGAAATCGTCTGCTAACCGAAGAAACTGTGGATGCAATGTACCTTTCCTTATACAGGTTTACAATCCCTTATCCGAAATCCTTGGGGCCAGTTGCATTTCGGAATTCAGAATTTTTCGGATTTCAGAACCCTCCCCCATCCCCCCCCCCATACCAAAAAAACATATATGCTCAAGTCCCTTATTTAACCTGTCTCAGTGTGGTGGACTTTAGGACCCAGCAGCGCAACAAACCTACGCACATCCTCCCAAATGCAATGTTGGCATTCATTTCTAGAGGAATAGAGTATAGGAGCAGGGATATGATGTTGAGGCTCTATAAGGTGCTGTTAAGACCTCACCTGGAGTACTGTGGGTAGTTTTGGGCTCCTTATTTAAGAAGGGATGTGCTGACGTTGGAGAGGGTACAGAGAAGATTCACTAGAATGATTCCGGGAATGAGAGGGTTAACATACGAGGAATGATTGTCCGCTCTTGGACTGTATTCCTTGGAGTTTAGAAGAATGAGGGGGCACCTCGTAGAAACATTTCGAATGTTGAAAGGCATGAACAGAGTGGATGTGGCAAAGTTGTTTCCCATGATGGGGGAGTCTAGTACGAGAGGGCATGACCTAAGGATTGAAGGGTGCCCAGTCAGAACAGAGATGCGAAGAAATTTTTTTAGCCATAGTGTGGTGAATCTACGAAATTTGTTGCCACGGGCGGCAGTGGAGGCCAAGTCATTGGGTGTATTTAAGGCAGAGATTGATAGATATCTGAGTAGCCAGGGCATCAAAGATTATGGTGAGAAGGCAGGGGAGTGGGACTAAATGGGAGAATGGATCAGCTGATGATAAAATGGCGGAGCAGACTCGATGGGCCGAATGGCTGACTTCTGCTCCTTTGTCTAATGGTCTTATGGAATACTTTAAATCATCTATAGATTACTTATAATACCTAATACAATGTAAATGCTATGTAAATAATTGTTATACTGTATTGTTTAGGGAATAATGACAAGAAGAAATTTTATTTCCAACAAAAACATTCAACAAAGCATAAAAATATACAGCTTCAAACAAACCAAATCAAACACATGGTAAATGACTTATTGAAATAAGTGTAGAATGTCACTGTCACTATAAAACGTCAGTAACTTGTCTTTCTGTTTATGTAAATCAGATACAGTGGTAGTTCTGACACTATTTTCTTCAGTAAGACGCAGCACAGAAAAACCACGATCAAGTTTCTGTGTAACTCCACTTTCTGTGTTATTGATAGAGAAGATTCCTTCTCTTTTCCTCATTGTTACCCATAGGGGTATCTGCAGCTCTTTTTGACATTTTCACAGTGAAATTAAACACAAGGTCAACAGTGAACAGAAAATATCAGCGAAAAGCAAATGCACATGTAACCAATACGAGCGCTGAGCCACAACTGACGTCTGGCGGCCTCTGCTAGTGCTGCCACGTCACACCCGAGTGACATCAGCTGCTGGTGAAAAAAATGTCAGTTTTCGGAGCTTTCTGGATTTCAGAATTTCGGATAAAGGAGTGTACACCTGTGTAGTATACATGCCTTGATAATAAATGTACTTTGAACTTTCAACTTTGAGCTGCCTTGATTACATTTTCTCCCACCCCATCCTCTGTAAGATGTCATTCCCAGTTTTCGTTCTCTGACCCTACCACATTTGTTTCCAAGTTAAGGAGTTCCACTCTAGGAATCACAATCAGAATCAGAACCAACTTTAATATCACTGGCATTTGTCATGAATTTTGTTGTTATGTGGCAGCAGTAAATTGCAATACATAACAATAAAAAAACTATACATCCTCCCTGATTGTAGCAATGTGAACAGGACGTGGCCTGGGTGATGAGGGTCCTTAATGAGTGATGCTGCCTTTTTGAGGCACTCCTCCTTGACGATGCTTTGGATGCTGGGGAGGCTAGTGTCCATGATGGAGCTGACTAAGTTCACAACTTTTTGCAGCTTATTCTGATCCTATGCAGTATCTCTCCCCCATACCAGACAGTGATACAGGCAGTTCAAATGCTCTCCACAGTACATCTGTAGAAATTTGCGAGCGTCTTTGGTGACATACCAAATCTCATTAATCTCCTCATGAAGTATACCCACTGTCGTGTGTTCTTTGTAACTGTGTAAATATGTAGGGCAACAGGATAGATCCTCAGAGATGTTGACACCCAAGAATTTGAAATTGCTCACACTTTGCACTTCTGATTCTTTGATGAGGACTGGTGTGTGTGCCCTCGGTCCAAAGTCAAACCTTTGGTCTTCCTGATGTTGAGTGCAAGGTTGTTGCTATGACAGCACTTAACCAGCTGATCAATCTCACTCCTGTATGTCTTTTTATCTCCATCAGAAATTCAGCCAATAGTTGTGCCATTAGCAAATTTATAGATGACATTTGACCTGTACTTAGCCACACAGTCATTGATGTAGACAGTGTAGAGCAATGGGCTAAGTACATATCCCTGAGTTGTGCCAGTGTAGATTATCAGCGAGGTGGACATGGAGGACTTTCGAAACACCTATGTTCTTCTGGAAATAAGGATTGTCCTCTTCCATAGTTGACCAGCACCTCACGCTCATGTCTTCCATTACCCAAATGTATACTCTTCTCCCCATTTCCATCCAGTCCTCTGCTTTCACTCCACTTGTATCCACATTCATGCACCTTTTGCCACTCTGTCTTCTCCAGCAGGATCTCCCCACCAGTCTTCTCTCTCTTCTTTGCTTTCTGCTGGAATCCCTTTCTGTGACTCCCTTGTCTACTACCTTCCTCCCCATCCCTCCTTATCCTATGAAGTTCCACCTGCAACCATTGGAAGTGTAATACTGCTCCCTTTGCCTCCTCACTAATTACCATCCAGGGACCTAAACAGTCAATGATATAGGAGCAGAATTAGGCCATTCTGCCCTGCCATTTCGTCATGGCTGATCCATTTTACCTCTCAGTCCCAGTCTCCTGTCTTCTCCCCATATCCCTTCATGCCTGGATGAATCAAGAATTTATCAGCCTCTCCCTTCAATATACCCAATGACTTGGCAATGAGTCAATATACCTGTGGCAATGAATTCCACAGGTTCATCTCTCCCTGGCTAAAGAAATTCTTCCTTTTCTCTGTTCTAAAAAAGATGTCCCTCTATTCTGATCCTATGTCCTCTGCTCTTGGACCAACCCACCCACAGGAAACATCCTCTCTACGTTTAATCTATCGAAGCCTTTCAACATTCAATAGCTTTCAATGAGGTTACCCCTCATTCTTCTTAATTCCAGTGAGTAGAGGCCCAGAGCCATCAAATATTTCTCATATGACTAGCCTTTCAATCCCAGAAACATTTTCATGAACTTCCTTTCAAGTAAGGCCATGATTCCCGTGCACTTTCTCCAACCTGGTCTATTATATCTCTACAAAGCGTTTTACAATTTCAGATAACCCACACTTCCTGTGTTCTTCTCCCAACAGTTGACCAGATTCCCTCTCCCTTTTTCATCGTTTCTATCTTTCCTCATTTTGTTCTCAGGAATTTTTATCCTCCCCCACCAAGTTCCACCTTCTCATTGCCTATGCATCTATCCACCTGGGCTTCTTCTCTCTTGGTTCACCTTTCCTATGCCCTCCCCTCTTCTAGCTGGTTCAAAATGCCCATCATCCCTCCTTCATTGGGTTCCACCTATCATCTACAAACCTCGGTCTCTACCCACAGATTCCAATAATTTACCCTAATCAACCCCACCCCATCTGGTTCCACTTATCACCAACCAGCTTCTGTCTCCTTCCTCCCTCTTGCTTCTATATGCTGGCTATTTTCCGTTACTTACCTTCAAAATTATGAAAGAAGTAGCTAAAGAGATTGTGGAGGCATTAGTAATGATCTTTCAAGAATCACTAGATTCTGGAATGGTTTCGGAAAACTGGAAAATTGCAAATGTCACTCCACTCTTTAAGAAGGGAGGAAGGCAAAATGAAGGAAATTATAGGCCAGTTAGCCTGACTTCAGTAGTTGGGAATATACTGGAGTTCATTATTAAGGATGTTCTTGGACGTGAATGATAAAGTAGGCCAAAGTCAGCATGGTTTCCTTAAAGGGAAATGTTGATGACCAATCTGTTGGAATTCTTTGAGGAAATAACAAGTAGGATAGACAAAGGAGAGTCAGTGTATGTTGTTTAATTGGATTTTCAGAAGGCCTTTGACAAGGTGCTGCATATGAGGTTGCTTAACAAGATAAAAGCCCATGATATTACGGGAAAGATGCTAGCCTGGCCAAAAGATTGGTTGAGTGGCAAGCCACAACAAGCCAGAATTAAGCTAGCCTTTTCTGGAAGGTTGCCACGGACTGGTGATGTTCTACAGGGGCCGGTATTGGGGCTGCTTCTTTTATGATATACTGTAAGTTAACAATTTGGATGATGGAATTGATGGCTTTGTGATGAAGGCTGCAGATGATATGAAGATAGATGGAGGGGCAGGTAGTATTGAGGAAGCAGGGAATCTTCAGAAGAACTTGAACAGATTGGGAGGATGGGCAAAGAAGTGGCAGATGGAATATGGTCATGTACTTTTGTACATTAAAAAAATATGGAGTATTTTCTAAATGGGAAGAAAATTCAAAAATCAGAGGTGCAAAGGGACTTCAGAATCCTTATGCAGGATTCCCTAAAGGTTAACTTGCAGGTTGATTTGGTGGTAAAGAAGGCAAATACAATGTTAGAAACAAGAGAAAGTCTGCAGATGCTGGAAATCCGAGCAACACACACAAAATGCTGGAGGAACTCAGCAGCCCAGGCAGCATCCATGGAAAAGAGTGCAGTCTGAAAAGTTGACTATACTCTTTTCATAGATGCTGACTGGCCTGCTGAGTTCCTCCAGCATTTCATGCGAAATGCAATATTAGCATTCATTTTGAAGGGACTGCAATATAAAAGCAAGGATGTGATGCTGAGGCTTCATAAGGCATTAGTCAGACTGTATTTGGAATATGGTAAGCAGTTTTTGGGCCTCTTACCTTGGAAAAAAATTGGTGACATTGGAGATGGTCCAGAGCAGGTTCGCAAGAATATTTTCAGGAATGAAAGGGTTAACATATGAGGAGCATTTGATGGCTCTGAGACTGTACTCGATGGAGTTTTGGAGAATGAAATGGGGGTGGGATCTTATTAAAACGTATCGAATATTGGAAGGCCTTGATAGAGTGGATGTGAAGAGAATGTTACTATGGTGGGGGAGTATAATACAGAGATGTCCTTTTAAAAGTCTACAGATGAGAGGAGCAATTCACAGAAAGCCTTACTCATGAATAGGATCTATAGGACCAGAACAGAGTTCCTAGATTCTGGATCCTAGTACGTCTGCAATTTTTAACATTGCACATTTCCAAAGGGCACCAGCTATTTCTTTGCAATGGTGAAACAAAGTCGATCAATGGAACTAGCAGAAATATGGTTTGTCATGTAAGAATAATACCACAATATCAATGTGAACAGTGTGACATTTGGCTGTGTCCACCTCCAAAATTATTTATTGGCAGTTGGAGCAGGTGGTCATATTCAGCCAGGGGCTGTCAAAGGCAACATTTCCATATGCTGCAGTCCGAAGTTTATGTATGAAAAGTGCAGGTTACTAATAATTCTACTGCAAGTTTTGTGAGCATATTCCCATTCTAATGGATTCAAGCCCTGAAAAAGAAAGGAAAGGAAAGGAAAGGGACTGGAGTTTGTATACACATGCAACCAACATGCCAGGAATATTGGTTGATAGATAAAGAGTTCATTCCAGTAAAGTTCAATTGATCTGTAGCCACTGCAAGGGGACTGAGTAAGTCAGCATGCGATTGTAATACTTTTATCATCCATCAAACAACCTATCCAGTCTTCGAGTTTATGAAAGTAAACTTCTCACATTCCCACATTCCTGTTGGTTCCAAGTTCATTGTCGCCTGACTGTGCATATATACAACCAAACAAAACCACACCCCTGGACTGCAGTACTCTTACAACAGAGAAATCACACGCGACACGTAAAACTAATATTACCACAATTAAGTTAATAAAAGATCATTTAAAATGGATGTAGTAAAGTGCAGCACAGTGAACAGTAAATAGCTGGCTGTCCTACTTATGAAACCTCAGTGGTGGTAGGGCATTTATTAATTCATTAATCTTACAGGGGGTTCTTCCCTGGGGGGAGAAGCTGTTACCCAGTCTGCCAGTCCTGGTCCTGATGTGCTTGTATCTCCTTCCTGATGGTAGTGGATCAATCAGAATGTGGGAAGGGTGATGGAAATCTTCAACAATGCTTTAGGCTCTTTATACATAACACTCTCGGTAAATTGCTCAAGTGGGGGTAATAATCAAGGATCACATAACACAAAGACAATACAGAGTCAAAACTGCCAAGGAATTTATAACAAATAATAAATTGTTTCAAAGCAAATGCAGTAATTGTCCTGAATTTTTTTCACACCCAAATATAATTATGAAGATAATCCGATAAAATGCTTGGGGAAGTGGTTTAATGTGTCACTGACAGATGGGGCCAATGTCACCAATGCTGTGAAGCAGACAGACAAATGGCTGAAGAAGATCGACAAATCCAGACTTCCGGGTAAATTCAAACCCGGCTGTACCAATACGGCATTCTGCCCAGGCTTCTCTGGTTCTTCACACTTTATGAGTTCCCCATGACTGTCGTAGAGGGCATCGAGAGGAAAGCCATCAAGCACCTGCGGAGATGGTTGGGAGTTCCCCCAAGTTTCTCTTCACTGGGCCTCTACATTCGTTCCGGGCAACTGTAGTTTCCCCTGTCATTGGTTGTGGAGGAATTCAAGGTGGCAAAATACAGAGCTTTATTAAGCTTGAGAGATTCCAATGATGTCTTGATAAAGCAAGCAGGCGTTACAACCAGATCTGGGTGCAAGTGGGCAGCTAACGCAGCTGTGGAGGAGGCAGTGTGTTCTCTGAAGCTGCAAGGTATCATCAGCAACCCCTGCGTCGGGCGGCAAGGCCTCAGCTCAGTTCACTTCCAGAAGTGGGGAAACGCAAGCATAAGGAATAGGTGAGACATGATACAGGCAGAAGTACGGATCCGTGAGGAAGAGAAGCGGATTTCAAAGGCAGTGGAGCAAGGGTCCCAGGGTGCCTGGACAAAATGGGATCTGCCTAAGCAGAAGATCTCATGGGCAGAGTTATGGAGACTGGAGCCCTTCCGTATTTCCTTCCTCTTGCGATCCGTGTATGACACCCTTCCTTCACCATTACATCTGTACACATGAGGGATGAGAGAGGACCCGAACTGTAAGCTCTGTGGTCAAAAGGGGACACTTTCTGGGTGTAAAATAGCTCTAACTCAAGGATGGTATAGGTGACGCCATGATAAGGTGCTTCTGGCTCTTGCTGACACATTACAGCGGGAGAGATGCAAGAAGAGGACGGCTGGCACAGATTTGAGGAAGGCCATCACTTTCATCAAAGAGGGAGCTAGGCCTTTCGTAACCAAACAACCAAAGCCCAATCTGCTACTAACGGCCTGGTCCTGGGAGATGAGGGCCAATGTGGGAAGGAGATTGCAGTTCCCGGATGTGGTGCACACAACCCTATGCTCGGACATTATACTGTGGTCAACCGAAGACAAGAAAATAGTTCTGGTTGAGTTAACTGTGCCGTGGGAGGAGGGATGGGAAGAGGCCCATGAGAGAAAGGCCTTGAAGTACCAGCCCTAAGTGCAGGAGTGTAAAGACAAGGAATGGCAGGCATAGTTGTTCCCTGTGGAGATCGGCTGCAGAGGTTTCCCAGCCAAATCAGCATGGCGGTTGTTGTCAGATCTGGGCCTGAACGAAAGGGGCAAAAAACAAGCAGCTCGTAGGATGGGCGAAGAGGCAGAACAAGCCTCTTGTTGGATTTGGAGTAGGCGAGAGGAGGGGAGCTGGAATTCAGGAGTAGATGGGCGGTGATTTGGCCACCACTGCCGGCCCACCAACTGGAGAGTGTCATGGTTAAGGGTCGAACACTCGGTGAAGGTTGGGAACCACCTGATGACATCTGCTCCTGGCTGAAGGCTACGGTTACCTTATAAGGTAACTGGAGAATGCACCCTAACAGGTGTATGTAACAAGAAATACTGAAACTTTCTGAAATGATGTCTTATTGACTGCACTATTCATATGAGGTGTTCTGCATTGACTAAGCACAGATGGTTTCTTTTTGTGTGAGGACTTCCTGGGTAGTAATAATTGGCAATAAATGGAACTTTGAGTGTGAAAGGGGAAGAATGCAGACTTGACATGCTGATATACTGCAAAATGGTAGCAGTTGTCAGTCCCATAATACCACTACTAACAGCTCATCACATGGTACCACAGCTCATAAGTGCCATTGAATTTTAGGAATTAGATTGGAGGAAATGATGAGATGATTGAATTACTACCCATGCGGTCCATTAATTTCCAATAGATGTACAAAATTTTGGACCCGTTTTCAGACTGATGACAGCTGTTTGAGATCTAGCAGAGCTGCATAAACTGCTGATAGAAATTACTGAAGCATTCTAGCTTTGAAAACTGGAATGAAGCTAACACAAAGTATAGTATATTGGAGTTTTTTGCATAATGCCACACAAATGATATGTGTAGTTCTGGCAAGATAGCACCAGTGACCAATAGTGACATCTTGCAGACAGCCTACAAAGGTACTGAATACTCTCCTTCTTCTGGATATACTATTTCTTCCTCTGAACTGCGATCAATCGCAGCCTTTTAAGAATATGTGTTTTAGCTGAATGAACAATATGTCCTGGGGATTCGCTTTTTAGGGAATCTGCAGTTTGATGTTTAGTGTGCTGTGTGTTATTTGTTCACTTTCTGTTGTTTACATGATTTGTTTTTTTTTTTGCTTGTTTGATGATTGTTATGTGGGGTTAGAGTCAGGTCAGGGCCTTGCCTTGCTACTGGTACCACGTGGCCCAGTACTACCTGTCTCGGGTCGGGTTGTCAGTGACAACCGGCACACCCCCTGGTGCACTCCGGTTAACCAGGGAGGAGGGTGTGCAGGCACCCAGCAGGACTAAAAACAAAACCTGTCAAAGGGCGGATGAACTCTTTGTGAGTCAACGGCCACCTACTGTCTGTGTGAGGAGTGGTGCACCACACAGTCTTTCGTTTCACTCCTTGTAAGGCGTTATGATGACAGACAACCCAATAAACCCTATACTTCCAGAGCCAGGAGTGCTCAGGAACTCTGCGGAATGCCCAGACCCTGGCCTAGACAGGCATTATGAAGGTGCAACCTCAAACCCCACAGGGAGGGTCGAGTCTGACAAGGGGGCCGAGCGAACTGCGCCTCTTTTGCGTTGCAAGGTAAAAACAATCATCTCAACCTTCAAAGCAAACACCATCCGCCTCTTGCCTCGATGCACAGAGTTGGCATCACAGGCAAGCAGCTACGAGATCTCCATCCTGGGGATCCAAGAACACCGTCATGTACACCCTGATGAAGAGATAAGGATCACAGAGGTAGAGGGGTTGCACTTCATCACCTCATCCGCATGGAGAGAGCCGACGACGATGTCAGCACAAGGTGGAGTAGGGCTGATGCTGAACCACAAGGCGAAGGAGGCACTGAGGGGCGTAGTCTCAGTCAGTGACAGAATCCTTACTGCAGAATTCGACGGAAACCCGGCGACCTCTGTCATCATCTGTTACTCCCCGCACAACTGCAGCGAGGAGAAGGAGGTGGAGGCCTTCTACAGTAAACTTCACAAAGCTGTCACTTCAATACCAGCATATAACTTCCTGGCTGTGCTCGGCGATTTTAATGCCCAGGTCGGACTGGAAGATGTTCCATACTCATACCAAGACTTTACCAACAGAATTGGACAATATCTAGTTGATTTCATCCAGGAACACAGTCTCATTGCCACCAACACACAATTCAAGAAGCGAGCTGGTAAACTGTGGACATGTGAAAACAGAGCCTCCATCTACAGGAAACAACTCAATTACATCCTCGTAAGAACAAAATGGCGTAATTGTGTGATCAACACAGAAGCCTACAGCACTTTCAACTCGGTCAGTTCTGACCACAGAGTAGTGTCAATGCAAGTGAGACTGAGCCTGCGGCAACCTATAGCCACTGGTCTCAAGGAGAAGGTAGACTGGAAGGCATTCTCCTCACAACCTATTCTTCAAGCCCAGTATACAGTGGAGGCGAGAAATCACTTCAGACCACTGGAAAGGGGGGAGGAAGAGACCGCTATTAATGGCTCATAGACACACACACAGATGCAACAAAGAGCTAACCTACTGTGAAGCGAATCAAGAAGAGTCGGTTCTCGAAACATCCTGACATCGTCGTATCGTCAATGCTTGTCATGCCGAACTTAGAAGGAGCGAAACAGAAGAGCTAAGAGACAAGTTCAAGACAGCAAAGAAGAATCTCTTTGCCACCTATGACCGACTGAAGGAAGAGGAACTAGCTGAGAGGATTAGAGAGATAGAAGCTGCTAATGAAGACATGCAGCATGGAGAAGCATGGCGCCTAGTCAATGAGATCAGTAGACGGAAGTGGTCCCCATCAGGTCAAATAAGTGGTAAAACAGCAGAGGACCGTGTCCTGACATGGTTTACCCACTTTAAGAACCTGCTGGGAAGCCCTCCAATGATCATGGAAGAAGAAGAGGATATACCCACGATACTAACGCAAGTTGACATCGATGACGGCCCATTCACCATCGAGGAACTGAAGAAGGCCAAATATGCACTCAAGCAGGGCAGGAGCGCTGGACCAGATGGGATACCACCAGATGTCCTGAAGAACTGTGACCTGGACGACATCTTGCTGGACATACGTAATACGGCACGGATGAAAGGCGACAAACCAGAACAGTGGTCATTCTCATTAATTATCCCAGTCCCCAAGTCTGGATCCCTCACAAAGACAGATAACTACCATGGTATCAGCTTGACCTGCATCTTAGCGAAGTTATACTACCGGATGATCTTGAACAGGATTCGCACCGCCATTGACCCTAAGCTAAGATTCAATCAGAATGGTTTTCGGCAGAAGCGCACAACAGTAATGCAAATACTTGCTCTCTGTAGGATCATCGAGGAAGTCAAGAAGAACAGCCTACCAGCTGTGCTTACTTACATTGATTTTCGCAAAGCTTTTGACTCCATTCACCAAGGTAAAATGCTGAAGATCCTGAAAGCTTACGGAGTGCCAGACCATCTACTGAGAGCAATAGAGTCCAGCTATACCAAAACCATGACGAAAGTTGTATCACCAGATGGAGAAACAGCAGTGTTTGAGCTCCGAGCTGGTGTGCTGCAAGGAGACACTCTGGCACCCTACATCTTTATAATCGTCCTTGATTACGCTTTGCGTCAAGCTACCAAAGATCATGACAAGCTTGGTTTTACCATAAAACCACGGTGAACCAAAAGGGTCAGACCAGTTACGCTCACAGATCTCCATCTTGCAGATGACATAGTCCTGCTCTCTGACTGGATGAAGGAAGCACAGCAGCTACTGACAAAAGTGGAAAATGAGTGCAATAAAGTTGGACTTCACCTAAACGCTAAAAAGACAGAATACATGGTGCTTAACTGCGACGAAGGTACTCTCAAGACCGTAGAGAATGATACCATTAAGAAAGTCTTCGACTACAAGTACCTCAGGTCAAGAATGATGAGTTTGGAGAAGGACATAAAGATACGAAAGGCGCTGGCGTGGAGGGCTATGAAGGACATGAAGGAAATCTGGAAGTTGAACCTGACCAGAGGGCTTAAAAAGAGGATTTTCATAGCAGTCATAGAGTCCATTCTCACGTACGGGTGCGAGACGTGGACACTCACCAAGACGATGCGGAAGTCTCTAGATGGTTGCTATACAGAAATGCTCCGGATGGATCTTGATGTGAGTTGACAACAGCACACGACGAATGTCGAGCTCTATAACAACCTACCAACGCTCACCACTAAAATCGAGGCAAGAAGACTGCAACTAGCGGGGCACTGTCTACGCCACCCCGAGCTACCTGCCAGCATAGTCATCATATGGGAGTCCAAGCACGGGAGGATGAACCCTGGGCGCCCTCCCAAGACTATGGTCAACACGCTCCTAGAAGACAGCGGCGTGGCTAATGTAGATGAACTGAACACACTGATGAGGGAGAGGGAGAAGTGAAGAGTCCGTCATCGTGCCCAACACTGGCCCCCTATGCCTGAGTTGACGTAGTAGTAGTAGTACTATTAGTATGTGGGGTTTTTCTTTAAATCAGTTGTAGGGTGTTTCTTTGTTTTGTGGCTGCCTGCAAGAAGATGAATCTCAAGGATGTGTACTGTATACAGACTTTGAAAAGATATGTACTTTGAACCTTGGACTTTAATAAACCACTAACACTCAACAGATAGCTTTATTTTTGTGTAGTCTTCTAAATTGCAATTATAGAGTGGTTAACTTCAATCAAAATGATATCCTGAGCCTTCAGTGAACTTTGCTGGCTCTTTGAGTTGGATCTGTTATGTTACAATTAATTAACAAAACACGGAGAGTTTTAATCTTACCCTAAGAAACATTTGTGAAATTAATGTGTGATGGGTTCTTGTTTAAAGCACCACATTGTTCCATCACTCCAGAAAAAATAAATTCATCCAGAAATTAGATAAGTGCTGGAGTGAATTATGAAACGATCTCTTGAGTGTTGCCTCCAAAACTGCCTTGTCATAAAGCAGAACTAGATAAGTTTCTAAACCTTATGTTTTCTTCCTTTAGAATTCTTTTTGTTCTTTTTAGCCACTTTGGTTCAGCTGTTTTTAATGTATGATATGCTGCCTCTGTTGAAGTGCTGAATTCATGAATGCCTTGCAAGTGATAAGCTTCAAAATCAAAAGTTCTTGTCAGCAACGCAAGTAGTTTTACCATCTCATTTTTCAAGAGGAATGCAGCACCATAACAATTGAAGTGAATCAAGCAGTCTTTGGAAAATCATAGGGCGTGCTGACTGGAATTTTACCATTCCTAACAAAAAATTGGAAAAGAAACCAGTGAGAAAAATTGGAGTTCTGTAAGAAACAAAATTCTCGGTCTTGATTCATTTGTTTAATTTTTAATTTTGGTATGTCACCAAACACCCATTCACTGCAATTGTTATTCATGACACAAGTACTGCATTGAACCTGCAGGCAATATTGATATTAGAGTATTGCACGTTTCATTTCAACTAAGATAGTTAGTGCTTGTTACCGATTCCTGTCTGATTCATAAAAAATTAATGTATGAGAGTAAAGAGCCAACTATATGTAGCATAAATGACTATTAATGTTTTTAATATTTACACAGGAATTATTATCTAGCAAAGATTAATTAGCAAATCAAGCAATTACGGGAAAACCATAGATAATGATGTGACCTTGTAGGCTTTTCAGAAAATGGAGGTCATCATTGGTCTTTGCTTTCACATTATCACAGGGCACTGTAGGATGGAAGACAATACAAGTCAGCTGCTTTGTTAAATAAAACTTCTTATTTCATTGTCAAATACTTTAAAGTGTCTTAAAAATACGAGTTGCAATTTATAAATGGAAGCCATTTTTCATTGTTATTTCAACATGCACTGATCCTCATATATATGCAGTACTTTCTACACCCAGTGTCCACCTCCTGTACCTAATAAAGTGGACACTGAGTCTACAGTATGTTTATGGTCTTCTACTGCTGGACCCTATTCACTTCAAACTTTGACTTGTGCATTCGGAGAAGCCCTTCTGCACACTACTGTTGTAACATAGTTATTTGAGTTACAGTTACCTTTCTGTCAGTTTGAACCAAGCTGGCCATTTTCCTCTGACCCATCCCATTAACAAGGCATTTTTGCACACAGAACTCCCACTCACTGATTTTTTTTTTTGTTTCCTATTCCATTCCCTGTAAACGCTAGAGACCGGTGTGTGTGTAAATTACAGGAGAAAAGCAGTTCCTGGGATACCCAAACTACCTCAACTGCACAAACAATCACTCCATGGTCAAAATCACATAGATCACACTTCTTTCCAATCTTGATGTTCCAAGTGAACCTCTTGACAATGTCTGCATGCTTTTATGCATTGAGTTGCTGCCACATGATTGGCTAATTTGACTTTTGCATTAATGAACAGGTGTACATTTGTACCTAATAAAGAGGCCTCAGCGTGTAGGAATGTTTTCAATTCCAAGTAGTTACAGATAAAGAAAAGGAAAGTTTAAAAAAATTATCAGAGTACATACTTTTTACCACATACAACTCGAGGATTGTTTTTCTGTGAGCATACTTAGCAAATCTCTAGAACAGTAAGAGTAAACAAGATCATTGGAGAACAAATTGTGCAAATGCAAATGTAAGTAAATAGCAATAAATAATGAGAGCATGAAATAACAAGATAAAGAGTCCTTAAAGTGAGACCGTCGGTTGTGGGAACACCAGAAGTAGAATGAGTGTAGTTATCTCCTTTTGTTCAAGAGCCTGATGGTTGACAGCAGTAGTAAACAATGACATTTATACAGCACTTCACATATTCACATAAAATTATTACCACAAGACATAGTGATATTTTGGGAAATAGTGACACTTGGTGTTATTTTTCCATTGGAAAGAGAGGAATATGTTTTTAGGCCCTAAATAGCCTAAATAAATTTTCAAAAACTTTCTGATGGGAGTGCCGTGTTATTAATATGTGCTTGATAATGATCAGAGCACAGCTATTGTTTATCGGTATATTTATATAATGGATCATGAGCATGGTGGCCTGTCAGGTAATTTTGGAAAGCAGGCAAAAGTCAACCACATTGCTGCATTTTCTGAAGTTGTGTGTAGACCAGATTGGGATTCGATGCTTAGCTTCTATCCCTAGAGATCAGTAAACCAGCACATTTTTACAACAATCCAATAGGTTATAGACAACTACCATACATCAGGAATAGAATTAGTTCATTGTCCACTCACACCTGCTCCACCACCTACTAAAATTATGGTAGATCTGATTGTAACTTGAAGTCCATATTCCTGCCTACTTATGAAAACCATTCACTTTCTTGCCTATCTATTTACCTCTGCCTGAAAAAATTCGAAGAATCTGCTTCCACTGTCCTTTAACCTCCCTCTCACTCCTCTGTACTCCAATATCTGCAAGCTTAACCTATCTACTCTTTCCTAATAATACAACCCATGCTTGTAAACCTTAATGCAGCAACACACTTCCTTAAATAGAGAGAACAAAATAGTACACAGTACACAGTGCTCTACATAACTGGAGTAAAACCTCCCTGGTTTTGTATCCAATTCTTCTATTAATAAATGATCACATTCTGTTATTTTTCAATGAGTTGATCTAATTCCAGTAGACACCACCTCTTTATAAGTCATGGATGAGGACATTGGAAATTTTTCTACATCTCTGAGCTCCATAACCTCTTATGGAGTTTTGATACTGAGCATTTTCTCCTGCCAAAAAAGATACTTTTACAATTACACGTTATACTCCCATCACCATATTTTTTCTCACTCATTTAACCTATCTAAATAACGTCCTGAAGAACTCTTCATGACTTGATTTTCAAGTTATCCATGCTTCTTCATCAGATTTAACAACCATTTGATTGATCCCTTTATTCTGGTCATTTATTTAAACTGTAAGAAGTTGAAACTCCCTGTGGCAGATTACTTGTTGCATCTCGCTAACCAAAAGGAGGTCCAGTTAGCCGTCCAGCTGTTCTATCCATGTGAATATGTTATCTTCAATGCCATGATATTTTATCTTTTGCAATAATCTTTAATGCCTTCTGACAACCTACAATAAGTTCAATATATCCACCGATTCTCCTATATCCACAAACCAAGTTACTTCTTCAGAAAGTTCCAATAAGTTGGTCAAAAGAGGAATCCGTTTGACAAACCACGTTGCCTTTGTTTGATTTCCTGAAATGCGTACTACAGTACCTTTATCAATAGCTTATAATGTTTTCTCATGACAAATGTTAAAAAGCTATCTGGCCTGTAGTTTATTACTTTATGTCTCCATTCCTTTTTTTAATAAAGGAAATACTTTTGACAATCAATGGAATTGTTCCAAAATCAAGGGAATTTTGAAAAAGTAAATCAAATCCATCAGTTCCCACATTAGCCACTTCTTTTAAGGTGCTAAGGTAAAATTCAACAAGCTTTAGAAATGTGTCAGTCATGTAGGATTATGCCTCTCTTTGCCCTCGTAGCTTAAAGGCTGATAACTGAATTAACATCAGCTGTGCAGATACCCTGGCTGAGGATTTTTTTTTAGCAAATCACAAAATACTCTTCATTCTGTGATGAAATATTGGTTAAGAGATTGCAGTTATTGCAGTGTAACAGTTGACATTAAAATATACTTTCCTTTGCCTCCTCCCCTCTAACCTCCAAGTTAAACTCTGCATTCATTCACAACCATTGGAGGGTCAAACCATCCCCAGTTCGAAGTGTGAACTTGTAATTCAACTGAACCAACCTGGGGATATCTACTGAAGTAAAATACCACTTGCGATAGTCAGTAGATATCACAGATTCCCTTTTTATCCAACACTGAACTCTGTATGGTCCCTTTACTTCAGGGTCTGAACATAAAGCATTTCAGCTATCTTCCCGTTTCCTATTTGGTATCTGCATCAGCTAATTGAGTTGATGTTATTGTTGCAAAGTCAAAATTTTGAATTATATTTCAGGTGAGTGAATACAATTTCAATAGTTGAAACATGATTACTTCATTAATAAATCACATGTGAAAAACATTTAACAGAATTTTACTTTAACAATTGGATGGATTTTATGTGAGGAGAAGTATCATTTTAAATCTCCTTCCACCAACAAACAAAAAATTCTACTTAAATCATAAGACTGATAGAAAAATTACTAAAACTGCAGGCTGAGAGAAAACTAATTGGACCAATCATAGGAGGGAATATATGAACATACATCAGATGGAATTTAATAATAATATGGGAACTCATTTATACATACTGATTTCTGTAAGTTGGGAATTGGTAAACCATGGACATCCTATAATATTTAAAGTAGCTGTATCATTATAAGTCGTAACCATAGAACTTTGAGATAGAAAATGATTCTATGGATGGATATAAACAAGTTAAAACTGGAATCTCTGGGCATTTTGATTTTGCAGTATATTTTTGTGAAACCAATTGTTACGTTAATGAGTCTACAAGCCTCCTGAAAATGTGTAATTAAGGGAGTGAATGCAGGAACATATTGGGAGGAAAAAAGAGGAAGAAATTACATTTTAAGAAGATAAGGGAGAAATTGACATTAACATTCCCCTCAGTTCTTCAAATAAGAATTCACTTCACAGAGTTATAGAACTGTTTGGGCTTCTTGATCATAGGATTTCATGACTGCAAGACTTAGGTGATAATATGTATTACTGGAAATATCAATAATAATAATAATGTTTCCATTCATTGGAAATTGAAATTAAATCTTATTCCAAAATTGTCCAATGGACACTGAATTACAGTGTGATTTTCATTATATTAGCATTCTGAATCTATTTCAAAGGGGAATTTCATACATTGGATTTGGTAAAAATCAGAAACACTGCTGGTTTAAGGAGAAATTTTTCTATCTCTTGATGATAGCATTTATTAACCTTCTTATTAGATAGATGTGGTTACTCTGAAGCTGAGGAGCCTAAGTGATTACATTGAATATTGACAATAATTGTGTCAAACCATCTTTGAATTCTAACGAGGCAGGCTTGCTTTATTTGAAACCATATGCTCCTTGCAAGAGCAGAATTGATGTTACAATGCTATCTGAAATAATCATTTTATAATGCATCCATTGTTCCAGATTGTAAACCATTATTAAGCAGCATTTCATTTCCTGGTTTTCAGTAAATGGTGATTTACATTTTCATTCCACCACTGTGAACAAATTGTGTCTAATAAAACAGTTATTCCAGTAAGCTATTACTTATGGATTTCCTGTGAGAAATCATTTAAGAGAAACTCAAAAGAAATGAATTATTAATTCAATTTTACACAAAGAATCAACAAAAAGACAGCTCACAAGCTGTAGACCATTTCATTTTGCCACTTAATGAAGATCAAAAGTGTCTCTGTTTTGTGCGGCTCAATTTAATAGAAAGTGAAAGCTGAATTATGAGAAAAAGAAGACAACTTCAACCAGCTGATAGAGAAATCAATTTTGAAACAGCAAAGTGGCACAGTTAAAAGACTCCGTTCTAACCCAGATTAATATGACAAGAATGGGCAAAGAAGAATAGTAACATCTAAATGATCTCCTTTTACATTATTTCTTTGTAGTCACAAAAGATTAACAAAAGGCAAAACCAAAACTGATCTGCTCTTCAAACTTCATATGCAATAAAATAACAATGTGTTCCATTCTGTAAATGAGACAATAGTTTCAAGGGCTTCAGTAAGTGAATCTTTCAGATCTTTAATTGATGGATTAGTGGGAAATAAGAACCATAATATAGCCAAATAACCATAGAAGTTATGAATTTACATAACATACCTGAATAAACAAACTTATATATATGTATGGTGAAGAGTATATTGACTGGCTGCATCGCAGCCTTGTATGGAAACACCAGTGCTCTTGAATTGAAAGTCCAACCAAAAGTTATGAATACAGCTCTACAATACATTGGTAAAGCCCTCCCCACTATTGAGCACATCTACATGAATCGTTGTCGCAGGAAAGCAGCATCCATTATCAGGGATCTCCGTCACCTCTCTTCCCACTGCTTCCATCAGAAAGCAGGTACAGGAGCCTCAAGACTCAGACCAACAGGTTCAGGAACAGTGATTACCCCTCAACCATCAGTCTCTTGAACCAGAGGAGATAACTACTCAACTTCACTTACCAATCATTGAAATGTTCCTATAACTTATGGACTCACTTTCAAGGACTCTATATCTTACGTTCTCGACATTTATTGCTTGTTTATTTACAGTATTATTATTTCTTTCTGTTTGTATTTGCACAGTTTGCTGTCTTTTGTGTACTGCTTGAACACCCAAATTGATGCGGTCTTTTATTGACTATATTATAGGTTTATTGAGTATGCCCACAAGAAAATGGATCTCAGGGTTGTATATGGTGACATATATGTACTTTGATCATAAACTTACTTTGAACTTTGATGTCTATTCTACAGTAGTTGTTTTGATTCTGAATGCATTGTTAATTAGTGGCATTTTTCTTCCTTGTGGGTTAAAAAATCCTAATATCTTTCTTCTTTCTAATTAGTTATTAGGGGGTTGCTGCCTCCTTCTTAACTCATTCCACCAAAAAATGCGTAAAATGAATAGAAATAGAATCCTATGATTCCTGAATGAACAACAACAATGACTGGTAACCTCCAACCTGATAGCACGAATATCAATTTCTACTTCTGGTGAATAAATTCCACCCCCCTTCTCTTCCTCTATTCCACACTCTGACCTTTTACCTCTTCTTACCTTCCTTGGGTCCCCCCTTCCTTTCCTTTCTCCTATGGTCCACTCTCTTTTCCTATCAGATTCCTTTTTCTTCAACCCTTGACCTTTCCCATCCACCTGCCTTCTCTTATCACCTTCCAGCTAGCCTCCTTCCCCTTCCCCCACCTTTTTATTTGGGCATCTTCCCCCTTCCTTCTCAGTCCTGATGAAGGATGTTTTGGGTTGAAACGTTGACTGTCTATTCATACCCAGGGTTGCTGCCTGGCCTGCTGAGTTCCTCCAGCAACTTGTGTATGTTGCTTTGGATTTTCAGCATTAGCTGGCTTCCTCCTGTTTATGGTTGGGATATTGCTGTGATTGTGTTGACTCTAATATAAAGGATTATAATTCCCAGAAACTCCACTGTATTTTCTTTTGGCCTTCCTTATAGAGCTTGCACATTCTTTGCCCATTTTTGTGATATGACCTCCTTTCTGCTTCTGATTACAAATGCAATGACTTCCCTATGATGAACAAACATAATTTATTAGTTTCAAATATACTGCATTTCAGACATCACAGATAAGGGTCTCAGCCTGAATTTCCAACTATTCTGCAGGGTCCCTTGTGCTGAGATAAGTAAGGTGTTTTCAGATGATGAAGGTGAAAGAAAACCCCCTAATGAACCAGGGAAAATTACCCTCTTTGGTTCTGATTAAGGAGTGTTATGTACCCCGTAACTAGGTTCCCAAAACAGCAGAAATGGATCACTCAGTTGGAGTCTGGATTACTAGAACTAAAAAAGTTTTATTAAGGAAACAAGCAACACAGTACTCTAATCAAAAAAGGATAATAAATGTAACAGTTCAGCAATGATAAACACACATGTACACAGAATTAAGATAACAAGATTAATCAAGCTCTATCATTGTCTAGGGGTAAATGACCAGTTTCAAAGTGCCACAAAGTCCAGTTCAATTTAGTTCAGTTCGCAGTAATCGTTGCCATGGTGATGGACAGTGGGTGGGGGAGGAGAGAGAGCAAAATGAATGAATATTCAACACAGCTTCCACACAGACCTTCGCAGTCAGCTTTCGGGCGAGCCCTTTGTGATGTCATCTGAGGTCACCGACCGTGACCCCTCCATTTCCAGATACAACCGTTTCTCTGCGCTGAACCTGGCACCCAGGCAAGGGTGGACACACACCAGGTTCCCGCCGATCGTGCCCTTCCACCCTGAGCGTCTAAGGCTGATCCCGCGATCAGCCGTCCAAGAGCTTTCCACCGACTTGTGAGAGGCGCACCGCTTCCAGGGTCTCGTTACCTCGGGTGTTGGGTGTGTTTTGCCTTAGCGAACCTGTCCCTTTTTATCCCCCTGCTGGGGTATCGTTTGTCCAACACTTCAAACAGTTCAGGGTTCAAAGGGGGAGCCGCTCTAGACAGCTCTGCTTCCCCTTCATTACACATCTCCAAATGCTGCTCCATTGTTTTCCTTATCTCTCCCTCTCCTGAAGAGAGGTGGCAGACCAACTGCTGATACCCCCGGTGCCAGCACAGGACAGCTAACATCTTAATCTATGTGTATTCTCATCACAGGAGCTATCAGGAGGCACTTTGCTGTGGTATTGAAGGCAATAGGCAGAACCCATGCCAATGGAACACAAAACATTACTCCATGTGTTCTGTGCGTAAGTTATATGTACTATGTTTTGCACCTTGGTTTGAAGGAACACACACAAAATGCTGGAGGAAATCAGCAGATCACTGGAAATGAATAAACGGTCGGCATTTCAGACATTTATTCAGGACTGGAAAGGAAGAGGGAAGATGCCAGAAAAAAATGTGGGGGGAGAGGAAGGAGGTCAAGCTAGGAGGTGAGAAGTGGAGACAGGTGGGTGGGAAAGGTAAAGGGCTTGAGAAGAAGGAATATCATAGGAGAGAAGAGTGGACCATGGGAGAAAGGTAAGGAGGAGGGACGCAAAGGGGAGGTGGTAGACAGATGAGAAAAAGAGTGGGGACTAGAAGAAGGAAGAAGAGAGAGGGGGAAAGTTAACAGAAGGAGAAATCAATGTTCATGCCATCAGGTAGGAGGCTACCTAGATGGAAAATGAGGTATTGCTCCTCCATCCTGAGACTGGCCTCACCATGGCAAAAGAGGAGGTCATGTACTGACGTCTCAGTATGATAACTGGATAAGAATTAAAATGGTTGGCCACCAGGAAATTCCACTTTTGGTGGATGGAGCAGAGGTGCTACACAAACTGGTCCTTCAATTTACATTGGGTCTCACCAATGTAGAGGAGACCGCATCAGGAGCACTGGATACAATATTCAAGCCCTAGGGATTCAGAGGTGAAGTGTTGTCTCACCTGGAAAAACTGTTTGGGGCGGGGAATAGAGGTAAGGGAGGAGGGGAATGATCAGGTGTAGCATTTCTGTCACTTGCAGGAATATGTGCCAGAAGGGAGACTAGTGAGGAGAAATGATTGGACAAAGGAATCATGGATGGAGTGATTTTTATGGAAAGCAGAGAGTGGGTGGGCTTCGAGGGTAGATGTGAAGGTGCAGAGGTAACCTTGATGAATTGCTGTAGCTTATGTTATTGAATACATACACTGCTGCCAGCAAATGCTGATGATGGAAGTAGATATTGAGATAGATCACAGAGGTAGTAGTAACTCAAACTACTACTTATTGAGATTGCACAGTTTCTTGTGACTGCATGCATAAATACAAATTATAGGTGCTTCTTACCCAACAGATTTTAAAGATGTATATGTTTCAAAGGCTATGAGGCTATGTAGTTTAAAGAACTCCGCTCTTATGAAGCACAAATCTTCCTCGATATTGCAGCCATAAAGTTACTGGTCCATTCTTGCTTTTACCCAGTAGAGACCTTCAACACTGCAAAAGAATTTATGTCAATAGTGTTACTGGAGTTTAGATTAAAACAATTAGCTTTCTCAAGATATTGATTATAATATTTGACGTGGGAGAAACTTAATTCTTCATGTTATGCAGATCCTGTTCCATTATATTAAAATAAGAACTGTCAACAAAGCTGAATCTTGTTGAATATCTCATAAAATATTGATGGAGAGAAGGTTACTGAAAATTCATGTTGATTTTTGGCATGGGGTTGCTTCCCTAAGGAACAATAGCTTGTAGATGCATTGCTTAGCATCCATTTATGTGGGCAGGAAATGATTTATGACAGGGAGGTTGATTTGCATTTCTCCTAATCAATATTTTTTTTTTCTTTTTTGCATTTATTGTTCAGATAACTTGCTTAACCTTACTTCATCTTGACCTTTGGGATTCATTGTAATGGTAACATTTATTTTTTGTTTCTAACTGCCCTTGAGAGAAGGTTGTGGCTTTCATTTTTTATGGTCAATGTGCTCCCATAATGATTTTACACAGCTACCTCTTTAATCATCCATTGTATCCTCTTCTTCTTTGACCGTTTTCCATCTGTAGAGTGCCTTGAGAATCCCTTTCAGCCTTATCAGTTCTATATATATGCAAACTGCTGTTGGGATAAAAAGAAACAGTACTTTTTTTTATCATATGTACATAATGTTACATTATCATGAAATTATTATGCTATAGGAGTCTATTCAACCTATATGCCAGCTTCTACCAGAGCAACGATATCTGTCCCATATGTTCCACAGTGTCCAAGTATGATTAGACATTCAAGGGTTTTCCTGATGGAAGTGTAGCAGAGAAAGACCTCCTGTTTTAGGTTACAGAAAGTGATTTATTGACATGTTAGATGGGGTCCCAAGTGTGACAGAGGTCCTCCTCCATTTCCATTGGAAATAAATAGACTGCTTGCTGCAGCTGCCAGTGGATGGAAAACAGATCTCAGTTCACTATAGTGCAACATACAGCATCTGGGGTGGTAATAGAATGTGACTACATGATAAAGAGAAGGATGCTAGGAATGTAGAACAATAGAAAATTTTGGGTCACAAATCATTGAAGTTATCATGTAGTAGATAAGGCGATGAAGGAGACATGAGAGCTGTTTATCTTTAAATGACAAAGCACAGAATGTAATGGTGAGGAAATATGCTGGATTTGTAGGAAGGATATGCTAGCAAGATGAAGGGGTGGAGAGAGAGAGAGAGAAATGAGGAACTTGCTACAGCTGGGACAGCTTGGGAGATGGGCTTTTATTTGAAACACAGGATACTGAAGGATAATTAATTGAGACTCATAATGTTAAGTATGGTCTAGGCATGAAAACAGGAAAAACTTATTGTCCCTAGCAGCTGAGAAACATAATTGGTAGAATAATTTTCTTCAGACTAATGGTGGTGATTGTCGAGCATTATTTACCTGAAATGGTTGGAGGCTTTGAATATCATCAAATTTAATTCTTCTCAATTCAAAAATGTTTATAGAAAGTATATTGTATACATGAAGCACAATACTATAGGTATATCTCACATTGAAAAAAACAATATGTAGGTGGGTATTATGACCCATGATTTAGAAAATTGTAGATTGAAAGTTGAGAAGTAGATTAACCCTAATAAGCTCCTTTTGTTCTTTCTATGGACGCACTGCACTGAATAGACTCAGTTTTGAATGTAGATTCTGACTTTTCTGTGAACCCACTGATCCATTTGGAGTCTTTAGGGTCAGCCTTCATAATATATTTTGAAAAACTTGTGGGACCTGAGAAATCAATATGACTGAGAGACGCTTGCACTTCCAGAGGAGATAAATAGGCTGATTGCCTTACAGGCACGGAACTGTGTGGGTGGCTTTGGGATGCAACATTGCCGTAGCTGGTGGGAAATGCGACAATGGGATACAACAAAAATAGTCCCCAACCCATTTGTCAACCAGTTAATTGCACAAGGAAAACTGTTAGCAGATTGAGTGTAAATTATAAATAACTTTTTATAACTACCGAGTTGAAGGTGTCTGCGCCACAGAAGGAAACACTTCTACTGCATTAAGCAGACCTCAATCAGTTCCCTGTATACACAGCAATACCTCCTATCTCCTAACAATGTACCTCAAGACCAACATTACATTTACTTTTTATTTTCCGTATTTCATTTATAAATGACGATTTTCAGTGCTTGTTAAGTTTGCTGAAGTTCAGAAAATTACTGTAAATTAAAATATTATGGACGCCTTGCCCAGCAGAAACTTTCTCCTCATTTTAGATAAGACTGTTGTTATCAATTGCACCTTCCAGAGATGAAACGACATTGTTCTTGCTCACTGCACCAAGTTCAAATTTACAATACTGTATACAGCTTAATTTGTGACAAAATTTATGCACCTTTTAAAATCATTTAAGTTAATTGCATTAATAAAGACTGAATTACATGTACTTGAAGAGTTATTGCAATGTTTTCAGTAGTGATGAAATGGGACAAGAAGCAAATTAAATGTGGAAGTAAACTAGGGCTGAGTTTATTTCAGCCAGTTAAATAAGTAAACTGCAAACATGGCCCAACAGGTAAGACAAAAAATGAGGAATGGCAAACTGTCAAAGAGAGTTGTGTAATGATTCCATCACATGCTGCAATGTTTTACTTTTTGTGCTGATAGTATTTTTTTTCAGAAATTAGATGCATACACTCAGTGATCACTATGCATGAAGACAAACATTGTGTGAATCTTGCCCAAAATTGTTTTGTGTCCATGAGCCCCGCATTGTACTAGAGCAAGTCTTATGGAGGGCTGGGGTTTGAGTCCTGCTGTGGTCCCAGACCTACTTGGGCAATTCTTTTTGTAGGTTAATGCCTACCTATTAATATTCTCAGATTTTCCACCAAATCTTCTCCGTGACCAGAGTATCTCCCTTGTTGCCCTTTCCCTACGTCTTCACCCACAGCAGCATCTCTTCCATGCATTCTTTACAATCTGCTCCCCATATGATATGTTATTGCTTGTGAATCCTACCATCACAGTTTCTTCCTGCAAGTCTTATCCTATTTTACACAATGCCTTAGACCTCATACACAATGAAGCATCCCTGACTGGGAGCATTGCACAATACTGGTGCAGGCCTCCCACATGAGGTCGTAGATTCATGCAACAAAGAAACAGAACTTTCTGTCCTCCCTGCCCGACACATGGTCTGTAGACCACCGTGCCTTAGTAGTTTGTATTCATCCAGATGTTTCATAAACATTGTGAAAATATCTGCCACCAACACCTTCTCAGGCTCGTGGTGGCAACATAACTAATATTTCTGGAGAGTAACAATTTGTAGAGTCTAGGTTCAAATAGACAGTTACGCTTGAAAGTGAAAGACAGAAGATTGTTTTTACACTTTATTCTGCATTGTTATTGTTTTACCTTGTTTTACCTCAATGCACTATGTAATGATTTGATCTGTATGAACACAGTATGCAAGACAAGCTTTTTAACTGTATCTTGGTAATGTGTCAATAATAAATTAAAATCAATGATATATTAGTAATGAAAATAAAGTTTATGAAGGAGAACTGATAGAGGAACTAAAAGGTATAAAGTCAATGTATGAAAAAAATAAAATATTGTTTATTCATAGGAACACCAAACTCCTAAAAAGCTACAACAGACAAAAGAAATATAATGCTGAGGCACTAAAAGAATACTTTGCATCATGTTCATGAAGAAGGATGATAAAATGTTATAATAGAGAAGAAGAGGGTGGAAGACAAGAGTAGGATAAGAAAAAAGATTACAATGTAGTTGGCCGTGCTTTAACTGGCAAAACAATGTAATACAGAATGGGTGAGTCCTAGCTTAATGAAAAAAATTGAAATTGTGAAGCCTCTGAAAACTAACTTTCAAATCTTTGTGGAGACAAAGCTGATAACAGAGAACTCAGTGAAGAGAAAATCTGCAGCTGCTGGAAATCCAAGCAACACACACAAAATGCTGGAGGAACTCAGCAAGTCAGGCAGCATTTGTGGGAAAAAGTACAGTCGACATTTCGGGCTGAGACCCTTCTGCAGAGAAGTCAAAATCAGGTTTAATATCACTGGTGTATGTTGTGAAATTTCTTAACTTCGTGGCAGCAGTTCAAGACAATACATGATAATATAGAAAAATAAATAAATAAGTAAATCAATCATTGTGTGTGTGTGTATATACACACACACACACACACACACACACATATATATATATATATATATATATATATATATATATATATATATATATTAAATAGTTACATTTAAAATAGGGCAAAAACAAAAATAATAAAAGTGAGGTAGTGTTCGTGGGTTCAACATCTTTTAGGAATTGGATGGAAGAGGGGAAGTAACTGCTCCTGAATTGCTGAGTGTGTGCCGTCAGGCTTCTGTACCTCCTTCCTGATGATAGCAATGAGAAGAGAGCATGGCCTGGGTGACAGGATCCTTAAGGATGGACGCTGTCTTTCTGAGACATAGCTCTCTGAACATATCTTGGATACTACAGCAGTTAGTACCCAAGATGAAGCTGACTAATTATACAGCTTTCTGTAGCTTCTTTCGATCCCGTGTGGTAACCGCTTCCATACCAGACAGTGATGCAGCCTGTCAGAATGCTCTCCATGGTATACCTGTAAGTTTTTGAAGGTCTTAGGTGAAAAACCAAATCTCCTCAAACTCCTAATGAAGTATAGCCACTGTCCTGTCTTCTTTATAACTGCATCAATATGTTGGGACCCGGTTAGATCCTCAGAGATCTTTAATCCAGGAACTTGAAAATGCTCACTCTCTCCACTTCTGATCTCTCTATGAGGATTGGTTTGTGTTTCCTTCTCATATCTTTCCTGAAGTCCATAATCAGCTCTTTGGTCTTACTGATGTTAAGTACAAGGCTGTTGTCTTAACACCACTCAACTAGCTGGTATATCTCACTCCTGTACGCCCCTCATCTCCCACTGAGATTCTGTCAGCAAGAATTATATCATCAGAAAATTTATAGATGGCATTTGAGCTATACCTAGCCACACAGTTATGGGTATAGAGAGAGTAGGGCAGTGGGTTAAGCACACATTGCTGAGATGCACCAGTGTTGATTGTCAGCAAGGAAATATTAATACCCATCTGCACAGATTGTGGTCTTCCAGTTCAGAAGTCAAGGATCCAGTTGCAGAGGGAGGTACAGAGATGCAGGTTCCGCAGCCTATCGATCAGGACTGTAGGATTGATGGTGTTAAATGCTGAGCTATAGTGAACAAACAGTATCCTGACATAGGTGTTTGTATTTAGGAGTTTGTATTGTACTGTGGAGTTAGTTATGATATACTATGTCCTCTGAAAAAGCTGCAAAAATGTTATACCAAATAATTACTGGTCAGCCTGTGTACTGTTAGCATTTGGGTAAATCTCTAGAGACAATGATCCAAGGTAAAATTAATTATCATTTGGAAGAACAGTGATTAATATCTGACAGCCAGTGGGGATTTATTAAATTCAAATTGTGTCTGGCTAATTTTATTGAGCTCTTAGATGAAGTAACAGGATTAATGAAGCCAGAGTTGTTGAATATAAGTAGAATTTCAAGGGGGTTTGATAAAGTACCAATTAATAGCCTTTTAGGAAAACTGAAGCTTTAGATTTACTTAGAATTTCGTAGATTCAGGACACAATGAGATGTGTGAAATTGGCAGGCACATAAAAGTTTAATGCTGAGATAGATGAAGTAATGTTCTTTGGAGAGAAACATAAGGAGAGAAAGTGTAAAGAAGCACAGAGAGATCTAAGTATGCTCTTTACACATGGTTTCATTCACATTTAGAAGAAGTGTTTGGCAAAATTTAGAAGAGTGCTTCCATGTCAGCCACAAATCTACAGGTATATTAAGAGCAAAAGGATGGTAAGGGGTGAAATTGGTCCTCTTGAAGATCAGAGTGGTTGGCTATGTATGGAACCAAAAGAAATGGGGGAGATCTTAAATTGTTTTTTTGTGTCTGTATTTACTAAGGAAACTGGCATGGAGTCTATGGAAATAAGGCAAACAAGTAGTGAGGTCATGGAACCTATACAGATTGAAGAAGAGGAGGTGCTTGCTATCTTGAGGCAAATCAGAGTAGATAAATCCCCAGAACCTGACAGAGTATTCCCTCAGACCTTGAAGGAGACTTGTGCTGGAATTGCAGGGGCCCTGGCAGATATATTTAAACGGTCATTATCTACGGGTGAGGTGCCGGAGGATTGGAAGATAGCTCATGTTGTTCCGTTGTTTAAAAAAGGCTCTAAAAGTAATCCGGGAAATTATAGACCGGTAAATTTGACGTTTGTGGTAGGTAAATTATTGGAAGGAGTGCTAAGAGATAGGATCTACAAGTATTTGGATAGACAGGGACTTATTAGGGAGAGTCAACATGGCTTTGTGCGTGGTAAGTCATGTTTAACCAAACTATTAGAGTTTTTCGAGGAGGTTACAGGAAAGTGGGTGAAGGGAAGGCAGTGGATATTGTCTACATGGACTTCAGTAAGGCCCTTGACGAGGTCCCACATGGGAGGTTAGTTAGGAAGATTCAGTCGCTAGGTATACATGGAGAGGTAGTAAATTAGATTAGACATTGGCTCAATGGAAGAAGCCAAAGAGTGGTAGTGAAGGATTGCTTCTCTGAGTGGAGGCCTGTGACTAGTGGTGTGCCACAGGGATCAGTGCTGGGTCCATTGTTATTTGTCATCTATATCAATGATCTGGATGATAATGTGGTAAATTGGGTCAGCAAATTTGCTGATGATACAAAAACTGGAAGTGTAGTGGACAGTGAGGAAGGTTTTCAAAGCTTGCAGAGGGATTTGGACCAGCTGAAAATACGGGGGGAAAAATGGCAGATGGAGTTTAATACAGACAAGTGTGAGGTATTGCACTTTGGAAGGACAAACTAAGGTAGAACATACAGGGTTAATGGTAGGGCACTGAGGAGTGCAGTAGAACAGAGGGATCTGGGAATACAGATACAAAATTCCCTAAAAGTGGTGTCACAGGTAGATAGGGTCATAAAGAGAGCTTTTGGTACATTGGCCTTTATTAATCAAAGTATTGAGTATAAGAGTGGAATGTTATGGTGAGGTTGTATAAGGCATTGGTGAGGCCAAATTTGGAGTATTGTGTGCGGTTTTGGTCACCAAATTACAAGAAGGATATTAATATGGTTGAAAGAGTGCAGAGAAGGTTTACAAGGATGTTGCTGGGATTTGAGAAACTGAGTTACAGAGAAAGGTTGAATAGGTTAGGACTTTATTCCCTGGAGCGTAGAAGAATGAGGGGAAATTTGATAGAGGTACATAAAATTATGATGGGTGTGGATAGAGTGAATGCAAGCAGGCTTTTTCCACTGAGGCTAGGGGAGAGAAAAAAACAGAGGTCATGGGTTAAGGGTGAAGGGGGAAAAGTTTAAAGGGAACATTAAGGGGGGGCTTCTTCACAGAGAGAGTGGTGGGAGTGTGGAATGAGCTGCCAGATGAAGTGGTAAATGTGGGCTCACTTTTAACATTCAAGAAAAACTTGGACAGATACATGGATGGGAGGTGTATGGAGGGATATGGTCCAAGAGCAGGTCAGTGGGACTAGGCAGAAAATGGTTTGGCACAACCAAGAAAGGCCAAAAGGCCTGTTTCTGTGCTGTAATGTTGTATGGTTCTATGGTTCTAAATAAATTTTGTGAGATTCAGGAGTAGACACTTGTCCATACAACCATTGACTAAATGGTTGATAAAGTAGTGTATGCATATTGTGCTATACTTCTCAAATTCAGTCAGACGGAGGTCAATGGAACAGAACTTGGAATTCAGTATTTGATTGATATGAAACTTCAACACACACTTCCAAGAATTTTTTTCTGTCCCTCTAGTGTCCAAAAATGCGCGACATTCACACATTTCTACGCTCCAAAACTTAAATCTTCTAAATGACCCTATTAAAGAATATGTAGTACTTTTGAAAGAATAAGCACATTAATTAGAGGGCAAAATGTATCAGAAGGGTTTCAGAATAAGTATTCCTCCCATTTAAAATGACGAGAAGGAGTTTCTTCCTTGGAGACTCATGAATTTTTTGAATTTCTTTCCTCTGTAACCTATGATGGCTGGATAAGTGAATATACCCAAGTATAAAATAAACAGATTTTTGCTCTACAGGGGACTCCAGAGTTAGGGAGTACAGACAGGAAAATAAAGCTGAAACCAAGATCAAATCAAGTATAATCTTATTGAAAAGCAAAGCAGACTGCAAGGGTCGCATGATCCATTCCTGAACCCATTTCTTATGTAGACTTATGTTTTCTTTTCATACATATTTATTAATTAACTGTTTTATTATGATTTTTTCCTACATGTTGTGGTGTTATGTAGAGTTTGTTTTTATTTGCGATTCAAGTGTCGACACAGCAAGTTAAATATTTTCATCCAGGAATGACAGTAATACAGTATATCACTTTTCTGCTTGATTGCTGATAAATGTACTCAATCAGTAATTACTTTCAGAGCAGCACATTCAAATAAAATTCACTAATCAAGTACGTTTGATTGAGCTATTTATCTTCACTGATTTATGCACAGGTAATGTTCTCTAAGCTGAATTTAGAGGAATTAAATATATAAAAAAGAAAGTGATACATCGTATATGAGAATTATGGGCAATCATGTGCTTTAGACTTGCTGTCCTTGGTGAATGCATTGAAACTATTCAATCGTGTTTTCATTTTGACTGTATCAATCCTTATTTAATCTCATTTGAAGATTGAGTTCAGGACATGAAATGAACTGTTCGTGGTCATTATTTAAGCAAATACTCTATTTTGTAATTTAAGATCTCAATATTCTCCTAATATACTCTGAATTTGTAGACTCCAACTAGATTCTTTTTTCATTCTTAATAGCATTTTTAGATAATTAAAATGTTATTAATTTTTTCAACATTACATCAGACATGAAATCATATTTTGGTTAAAAGCATTATCCTTATCATCAGTATTTAATCATCTCTTTGAAAGGAAACTTTAAAGATGGTGCTTTAGAAGATTGCCTTCATCAAAGTTTAACTTGAAGGAGGCTTCAATATTCAATATTTTGCATCTTCAATGTGCTGTATACTTGTATGAGTTTTAAACCAATTAATTGGATCCTATCTTAATTAGTAGTGACATTCTTTGGCACAGATGATACTGCAAGGTCAGACAGCTGCATGCTGCTCAGAATAAAGATTTAGCTTTTATATAGTGCTTCACTGAGAACTGAAATTGGATGGCAATTCTCTGACATGAGTTGCAGCATGTTGAAGACTGAATAGAGGCATGCCAATGTCTATACAGTAGGACCTAGAAGTTCAATCCTACAATGGTGAGAAATGGTGCTTTGCAGTTAAAAATGGACCTTATCTGGATCACAGTCAAGCTGAACCCACTTCCATGGTTCTTAGTCTATGGTAGGGAATTTCACCCCAAATTTTTCCACAGGAAGTCCCTCAAGTGATGGTAGCAATAGTTGAACATTCAATATTTACCTCTGGTGTGATTTTCAGCCTCATTAATCTGAAAAATTACTGTTTGATTTATTTATTTTTTGCAGAACAACTAGTTTTTTTTCCACAAATAAACTCCAAGATTGTTCTAGTTAAAGGGCCTTTGATCAAATCCCATTCCTTGCCTGCCTTCTCTATACCATCTCACGGTTTATCCTGAATTTGAGTCTTCCTGCACTTCTACAGACAGTTCTGTGCTCAATGGTGACATCCAATGGGGAATCTAGACCAAACATTTCTCATGCTGGGTAACATGCAACTAGACAATTGTAGCAGAGAAATCACAGGCAACTTTTGAGACCATTTGTGAAGATGCATTGGAAGGCTCACCACCAATGCCAAATTTCACAGTTTGCCTTGTATACTCTTTCAGTGAGTTTACCAAGTTCTGCACTCAAGGGCAGAAGACATCATCCTTGTATTTCTCCTTCAGCCCACAGGGACAGGCAGAGTAGCGTGGGGACTCTGCTGCACTTTCAGGCCTCCACAAAGTACAGGCATTTGTAGACTATACTCATTTAATGTTATTTCTTACAGTAGCCTTCCAGTCCTGCCAGGCACACTTTTTGATAGGCCCAGAGAATTTACTTTCTCGCTCAGAGTAAAGAACATTTTTCCTGTGGGTAATGTTATTAACCTGCTTGGAGAGAACATCTAAAGACACTGTTTCTTATTTCATCAGTTCAATATCCATTCTTAAACTGACAACACGCTTCACTGCTTCGAAAAAGGTGATGCTTATGTTACTCGTATATTACTTTGAAGATTAGTGCTCAAGGAGTCATCTGCAGGACTAAGTACTGACAGATGTGAGTCTAGGCAAAATGAAAGAAGTGATGCTACACAAGGAAAACTGACAATGTTGTTCTGGGAAGCTTTTGCTAGCAGATTACAGTCTTCATTGAAGTTTCGAATGTCAGTATTCTGGTGAGCGCAGTATGGTATTACTCCCATTTAAAATAAGAAAGGTATTTCTAGCTTTCTTCCCAATTGTTAAATTACTCAGGTTAATTCTGGACTTGAGCTATATCCTTGTCATGTAAGCTAATTTTAGCCAATTACAGATAGATATGTGTACAATTACAAATAAAATTAGCTATTAAATTGATTTTCCTGTATTGACCTTGCAAGGTTGAATTATCTTTCTCTGATTGCAAATTATAAACCACAGAAAGTAATGGTGAGAAATTGAATAATTATAAAATATCATTGACATAAGTAATATACAAAGTGTAATCAAAACCATTGGAATTTAACTTGTAGGAGTACCATCTGCACAAGGTTGCCACAGCTTGAGGACTTGGCAAAGTATTAGGTTCTCAAGGTAATTGTGAATGTGGAATAAACATGACATTGCCAGCTACCATTTCCCTCCCCTTTCCCAGGAGAAAATAAATGCTAAAAAATTAATTGAACAGTAAAAGGAATAGAGGCTTTCAGAGTTGTTATTTCAGGGAAAGGAAAAGGAAAATAAAGAATGTATGATGAACAAACATTGAACAATCATAAAATTTAACACTATTTTTTGATTTCAGGTTTAAGTAATCTGGCAAATATCTGCAGTTAACTGTGATCAAGATACCAAACAATTTTCACCTTCGTCTACCAATTTAAAGTACTGAAATAGAAATAAGGTATTTTAACATGTTGAATCCATGCCCATTACTCATCATGCAGTATATTACTGCACTGACAACTGTGAACTGCACTATTCTTGATTGCAATCATATCCCAGCTGGGAATTTGAAATCGAGGCTAGAAAATCCAAACCTACCTTTAGAAAAGCTTATGCAAGCCATATTGATGATAAATTTCAGTGCCTGTGAAGGAAAAGAAGCAAACTCGAGCCATGTCTCCTGCAAACCGTCAATTATTTCCTTTACAAATGAGCTCACTGTGGTTAGGATTGCTTTATATATTATGAGGCTTGCTTTGCAATAAAAATCACTTACAGTAGTCAGTATCCACATCCTTCTTGTAGTGAGGTGTCCAGAACTCAACACAATACTCCAAGTAGGGTGTGCCCAAGGTCTTATGTAGCTGTAACATTACCTCATGGCTCTAGAACTCAATTGCATGGTTGATGAAGGCCAACACACCATACGCCTTCCTAACAACACTGTCATCCTGCGCAGCAGCTTTGAGTGTCCTATTGACATGGACCCCAAGATCTGTCAGATCCTCCAAACTGCCAAGAATCTTACCATTTATCTTCAAATTGGACCTACCAAAATAAACTACTTCACACTTAACTGGGTTGCAGACCATCTGCCACTTCTCAGCCCTGTTCTGCATCCTATCAATGTCCCACTGTAACCTTTGACAACCCTCCAGACTATCCACAACACCCCCAACCTTTGTGTCATCAGCAAACTTATTAACCCACCCTTCTTCTTCTTCATCCAGGTCATTTATAAGAAACACAAAAAGGAGGGGTCCCAGAAAAAATCCCTGCGGAACACCACTGGTCGCCGACCTCCATGCAGAATACGAACCATCTACAACCACCCTTTGCCTTCTGTGGGCAAACCAATTCTATATCCACAAAGCAAGGTCTCCTTGGATCCCATGCCTTATTACTTTCTGAAGGAGCCTTGCATGGGGAACCTTATCAAATGCCTTACTGAATCCATATACACTACATCCACTGCTCTACCTTCATCAATGTGCTTTGTTACTTCCTCAAAGTATTCAATCTGGCTCATTAGGCAGGACCTGCCCTTGACAAAGCCATGCTGGCTATTCCTAATCAGATTTGGTTTCTCCAAATGCTCATAAATGCTGCCTCTCAGGGTCTTCTCCAACAACTTGCCCATCACTGAAGTCAGACTCACTGGTCTATAATTTCCTGGGTTATCTCTACTCCCTTTCATGAACAAGGGAACCCCATTTGCAATCCTTCAATCCTCTGGTACTTCTCCCGTCCCTATTGATGGTACAAAGATCATTACAAGAGGCTCAGCAAGCTCCTCCCCACTGTAGCCTGGTGTATATCTCACCCGGTCCCGGTGACTTATCTAACTTAATGCTTTTCAAAAGCTGCTGCACATCCTCTTTTTTTTAATGTCTATATACTCAAGTGTTTCAGTCTGCTGTAAGTCATTCCCACAATTGCCAAGGTCTTTTTCTCTGGTGAATACTGAAGCAAAGTATTAATTAAGTACATCCACCACCTCCTTTGACTCCATGCACGTTTCCACTATTGCACCTGATTGGTCCTATTCTCACACGGCTCATCCTCTTGCTCTTCACATACTTGTAGAATGCCTGGAGGTGTTCCTTCATTCTGCTCACCAAGGACATCTCATGGCCCCTTATGGCTCTCCTAATTCCATTCTTAAGCTCCTTCCTAGCAACCTTGTAATTTTCTAAAGCTCTAATAGTACCTAGTTTCTTGAACTTTACATAAGCTTCTTTTCTTCTTAACTAGATTTTCTACATCCTTTGCACACCATGGTTCTTTAACGCTACTATTCTTTCCCTGCGTCAGTGGAACGTACCTATGCAGAACTCCATGCAAATGTTCCCTGAATACTTGCCAAATTATTGCCATGCATTTCCATGAGAACATCTGCTCCCAATTTATGCTTCCAAGTTCCTGCCTAATAGATCATATAGTCATAGTCATAGTCATAGTCATAGTCATAGTCACACTTTATTGATCCCGGAGGAAATTGGTTTTCATTACAGTTGCACCATAAATAATTAAATAATAATAAAACCATAAATAACTAAATAGTAATAGGTAAATTATGCCAGGAAATAAGTCCAGGACCAATCTATTAGCTCAGGGTGTCTGACACCCCTACCCCAATTAAATCTTTTCCCAAATTGTCTGCTCCTATCCCTCTCCAGCACTATGGTGAAAGAGATAGAGTTGTGGTCACTGGCTCCAAAATGCTCTCCCACTGAGAAATCTGACACGTGACCAGATTCATTTCCCAATACCAGATCAAGTACAGCCTCTCCTCTAGTTGGCTTATCTACATATTGCATCAGGAACCCTTCCTGAACACACCTAACAAGCTCCAACCCATCTAAACCCTTTGCGCTAAGGAGATGCCAATCAATATTAGGAAAGTTGAAACCTTCCATCACAGCAATTCTATTATTATTACACAGTTCAAGAATCCGGCTCCCTATCTGCTTCTCGATATCCCTGTTACTATTGTGGGGGGTCTATAAAAAACACCCAGTAGAGGTATTGCCCCTTTCCTGTTTCTGACTTCCACCCACACTGATGCAGTAGACAGTCCTTACTTGACTTCCTTCTTTTCTGCAGTCGTGACACGATCTCTAATTAGCAATGCCGTGCCCCCACCTCTTTTACCTCCCTCTCTGTTCTTTTTGAAATGTCTAAAGCCTGGCACACTCAACAGCCATTCCTGCTCCTGAGACATCCAAGTCTCTGTAATGGTCACAATGTCATAATTCCATGTATTGATCTACGCTCTAAGTTCATCCGCCTTGTTTATGATACTCCTTGCATTAAAATAGACACATCTCAAACCATCAGGCTGAGTGCTTCTTTGCTCTGACATCTGCCTATCCTTCCTCACAAACTCCCTACAAGCTGTCTTTACTTGTGCTCAAACCTCCCCATCCTCTGCCTCTTCGCTTAAGTTTCCACCCCTCTGCAAATCTAGATTAAACCCTCCCCAAAAGTAGTAGCAAACCTCCCCACCAGGATATGTCCCCCTCAGATTCAAGTGCAACCTGTCCTTTTGGACGGGTCACACCTGCCCAGAAGAGGTCCCAATGATCTAAAAACCTGAATCCCCGCCCCCTGCTGCAATCCTTAAGCCACGCATTTATCCTCCATCTCCTTCTATTCCTATACCCACTGTCATGTGGCACAGGCAGCAATCCCAAGATTGCTAACTTTGAGGTCCTGCTTCTCAGTTCCTTCCTATCTCCCTGTATCCTGCTTTCAGAACCTCCACCCGTTTTCTACCTATATCATTGGTACCAATATTTATCATCACCCCTCGTTGCTCACCCTCCATTTCAGGATATTGCGGACGCACTCAGAAACATCATGAACCCTGGCACCTGGGAGGCAAACTACTATCCATGTTTCTTTTTCACGTCCACAGAATCACCTACCTGTCCCTCTAACTATAGAGTCCATATTACCGCTGCCCTCTTCTTCCGTTCCCTACCCTCTGAGCCATAGTGCCAGAGACATGGCCACTGTTGCTTCCCCCAGGTATGTTCCCCCTCCCAAACAGCATTCAAAATGAAGTACTTATTGTTAAGGGGGACAGCCACAGGGGTGCTCTCCACTACCTGATGCCCTCCCTTCCCTCTCCTGGTGATCATCCACTTATCTGTCTCCTGTGGCCCTGGGGTGACTACCTGCCTATAGGCCCTGTCTATTACCTCTCACTCTCCTTAACAAGCTGAAGCTCATCGAGCTGCAGTTCCAGATTCCTAACTGGGTCTCTAAGGAGCAGCAGCTCAATGCACCTGGTGCAGATGTGGCCATCAGGGAGGCTGGAAGTCTCCCGGACATCCCACATCTGACACCCAGAACAGAAAACTGGCCTTGCAATCTTGTGCGAAGCTCTCTCTCTCTCTCTACGAATTGCTTGGTTGGTCTGCCACTAATGTGCCAAGGCCTGCGAAGCGCTCCTTTTATAAACTTTTCTCCCCGACCTGTGGGAAGCACTCTCTCTCTCTCTTCGAATGAAAGAGAAATGACAAGAAACAGGAAGTTAAAACACATATGAAACATATTTCTGGATATGAAAGTTAAGAAATCATAGAATGACATGGTCCATAAGAAGAGTTCGGATATTCTTAAGATACTGTTTTTACAAGAATATGATTATCTCAAGTCTTTATAACAGCAGTTGGAATGTGAAATCAATTGTTGAAATGTGGTTCTAACAATTTATCCAGGATGCATATGATCTCTATCAAGTACTGGCAAAGTTAAGGTGATCTGATCTTGTTCTAGCAATATAAACAAGATGGTTACCTGTTGTCAGTGAGGTATACAGGACAGAGTATAGAATGATTGAAAGTAGTGGACCAGAGAAGTACGAATACTCTTGCAGGCAGATTTCCTAAAGCTGTTGGAGTCGGTTTAAATAATTTGGTAGAGGGATGAGAAATGGAGCAATAAGGCTGAGGATGGAGCTGTTGGGATACTAATAGATGCGGTATGTAGTGAGACTGTGAGTAAGCACACATAGATGACGGGATAAAATTGCAGTCAGGGAATGAGTTGTAACATGGAGCAAAATCAAGCAGGGTGATGAACACAGAGCTGAAGGTGTTATATATGAACGTGTATATATGGAATAAAGTCGATAATCTTGTACTGCAGTTAGAGATTGGCATGATAGATATTTTGTGCATCCTGAGTCGTGGCTCAAAGAAGATTGTAGTTGGGAGCTTAACATTGTATCTGAAGGAGAAGCAGGTTGGCAGAGGAGGTGGAGTAGCTCTGTTGGTAAAAAAAATGAAATCACATCCTTAAAAAGAGGTGACAGGGTGTCGATACAGAAAGGGAATTTGTAGAGTGCCTACGAGATGGTTTTTCAGAGCACCTTGTGGTTGAGCCTACCAGGGAAAAGGCAATACTAGGCTGGGTGTTGCATAATGGACAGATTTGGTTAGGGCTAGCTTAAGGCAACAACCCTTAGTAGGCAGTATTCATAATATGATAGAATTCTCCATCTAATTTGAGAGGGAGAAGGAAAAGTCATTTGTATAGAATTGCAGTAGAGCAAAGGGAATTAAAAAGGCATGGAGAGGAGCCAGCCAAAGTTGATTAAAAGAGGATATTAACAGGGATGACAGCAGAACAACAATGACTGGAGTTTCTAGGAGCAATTCAGAAAGCGCAGGATAGATACATCCCAAAGATAAAGTATTCTGAAGGGAGAATAATGCAACTGTGGCTGACAAGGGAAGACAGAGACAGCATAAAAGCAAGAGAGAGGGCATATAATAGAGCGAAAGTTAGTGTGAAGTGGATTGGGAAGCTTTTAAAAGCAAACAGAAGGCAACTAAAAATCCCATATGGAAAGAAAAGGTAAAAGCTAGCCAATAATACAAAAGAGGATACAAAATGTTTTTTTCAGATACTGCACATAAAAGAGTAAAAGAGATGTAAAAGTGGATATCGGTCCGCTGGAAAATGACGTTGGAGATGTAGTAATGGGGGATAAAGAACTGGCAGAAGAACTTAATAAGTATCTTCTGTCAGTCTTCACTGTAGAAATTTGAGTGTTAATGGACAGAAGTGAGTATAGCTGTTATTAGAAGGTGCTTGGGAAGCTGAAAGATCTAAAGGTATATAAGTCACCTGGACCAGATGGACTGTACCCCTGGTTTCTGGTTTCTGAAGGAGGTAGCTGAAGAGATTGAGGGATTAGTAATGATCTTCCATCTTAAATATACCCATGGACTTGGCCTCCACCACAATCTGTGGCAGAGTATTCCACAGTTTCACTACTTTCTGGTTAAAAACAATTGTACCTTACCTCTGTTCTAAAAGGTCATCTCTCAATTTTCAGTCTGTGGCCTCTAGTTCCGGACACCTCCACTATAGGAAACATCATCTCCACATCCAGCCTATCTATTCCTTTCAACATTCAATAGGTTTCAAAGAAGTCACCTTTTATTCTTCTGAATAAAACATCTGGAGAAATTTCTGGAATGCCTGGTTCGCTGCTGTTGTTACTGCGCGATCGAGAATCTCCGAAGGGTAGGCCCCAAAATCCCCGGCTTTGCCTGCTGCTGGCGACTGAGGCTGAGGTCGAAACGTTCGGACAGAGTTGGTGTTCGGTACGCAGTGTCGGAGGGCTGATCAGAGCTCGAAGTTTTCCGACGACTCAGAGTCAGACTGTGGTCGGGCATGGCAGGGAGAGTTTTCTTCCTTCTACTGTCTGCATGAGATGTGGGACTTTCGAGAAACTTTGAACTTTTTTATTGTGCCATGGACTGTTCTTCATAAAGTTATGGTATTGTTGCACTGTTGTAACTATATGTTATAATTATGTGGTTTGTTAGTTTTTCAGTCTTGGTCTGTCCTGTGTTTTGTGATATCACACCGAAGGAATATTGTATCGTTTCTTAATGCATGCATTACTAAATGACAATAAAAGAGGACTGCGTGTCCTCATAATCTAATCTAATCTAATCTAATTCCAGTGGATACAGGCCCAGAGCAATCAAATGCTGTTCATATTACAAGCAATTCAATGCTGGAATCATTTTTGTGACGTAAACACGAGGAATTCTACAGATGCTGGAAATTCAAGCAACACATGTCAAAGTTGCTGGTGAACGCAGCAGGCTCGGCAGCATCTCTAGGAAGAGGAACAGTCGACGTTTTGGGCCGAGACCTGAGTCCTGACGAAGGGTCTCAGCCCGAAACGTCGACTGTACCTCTTCCTAGAGATCATTTTTGTGAACCTCCTTTAAGCCCTCTCCAATTTCAGGACATTCTGTCTAAGATAATGGACTCAAAACTGCTCAGAATACTATACCTGAAGCTCACCAGTGCTTTATAAAGTCTCAACATTACATCCTTGCTTTTATATTGTAGTCCTCTTGTAATAAAAGCTGACATTACGTTTTCCCTTCTCACCAGAGACTCAAACTGCAAATTAACTTTTAGGATTCCTGCACAAGGACACCCAAGTCCCATTGCACCTCAGTTCTTTGTACTTTCCATCCATTTAGAAAATAGTCAGCCCTTTCATTTCTTCTACTAAAGTGCATGACCTTACACTTCCAGACACTGCTTTCCATCTGCCATTTCTTTGTCCATTCTCCTAATCTGTCTGTGGCCCCCCGGTAAGCCTCAGGCTCGCTCAACTCGCTGTCGTCTAGGGGAAACAGCCCTCGGCCCCGCCAAACTGGGTAATTAAGTTTGTGTGGATGCTGTGTGATGTACCTCACTCCGCCAAATAACAGACAAAACACCATATATGATTAAATGAATTACAATTTATAGATATTACTGGAACTATATAATTAATAGACATAAAATATAAAAGGAAAATAAAAGGCGCCAAACTTATCAAAGTTCAATCTCTTCGTGCACAAACAGTTGGAGCTCTAGTAAAGATCCTCTCTTCGCCATTCGATCCCCTCTGACCACTTTGACCCGCCACCGGGACCAACCACGGTGGTCGACCAGACGCTCCACGTGAGTTTATCTCTGTCTCCTCTCCTTGCTGGAGTCCCTGAACCTCGGACTCCTGCTCGGGGTCCGACCCCGTTATCCAGCTCACAGCACCGTGTCCACTCTCTCTCCTCATCGCACCTTCTGCCCCAAAAACCCACGCATCACAATGCGCTTACAGACACACAAGAAAGAATAACATCTATCCCAATTGGTCCATTTGCTTTCTTATCCATAATATAACCCAAACAAGCTGCTAGCAAGAGAACTTTCTCAGCAGTTAACATAAAAAAGAAGCCATTTTAATTATAACATAACAAATAAGCCATTTTAATTAGCCTACGCAGTAACATAAAAGAAGAAACCCCTTACATATCTAAATCCTTTTGTAGCCTTTCTACTTCCTCAAAACTACCTTCCACTCCACCTATCTTCATATTGTCTGTCAACTTTGCAATAAAGTCATCAATTCCATCATCCAAATCATTGACACATCATGTAAAAAGAATCGGTCCCAACTCAGATCTCTATGGAATACCACTAGTCACCAGCAACCAACCAAATAAGGCTCCCTTTATTCCCACTCTGAAGGCCAACTTATACATGTGTGTCAAATCGACGCCGTAGGTACGGCGTAGCCATGTACCCTACGCCATAGCCTGACCCGCACCCCCCCAAAAATTTAACTACACGTCGCGGCGACGCAGACCGCACAACTGTGATTGGTCCGCTTGGTAGCATCGCATTTCCTCCTATGCTGCAATAGCTTCCCATTGGGTGACTGAAGGGCAGGGAAGGAACTCTGGCTGTAATGCTTTCCATAAAGCTGTACAGACCTCCGAAATTATGGAGGACCCTATACTTGACGCCAGTTTGTAGCTAGCTGCTACAGCCTGTTGACTTCCACCTGAAGCTAAAACTTGAATGGTAATTGCCAGTCTCTGAGTATACTGTGCGTACACTGATGCCAAAGAAATGGTTGGAGACGATGAACCAAATCATCAAATCTACCTGCCAACATCCAAAATTATTTGAAGTGCATTTCCTTGTCCATGTCTCTCAGTGGCCGGACAAGCACAGAAAATTCACCTTCCTTCAGCTTCAGTTGCCATTGTTTGAAGTTCGAGTTTCTTCGTGTTGAGTTTCAACACGAAGGAACTCAACACAGTGGCATAGAATCCCCACCACCAACTAGCGTTTTGGCGGTGAATTGCAGAGCGATGCAGCCACACCAACGCACAAGTATAAATGCTCACATCACCGTAGCCCACTTGCGTAGGCTACAGCGCAAGCTAGTATGCACAAGTATAAATCAGCCTTTAGTTTCCTAACAACCAGCTACTGCTTTATTCATGCTAGAATCTTTCCTCTAATACATGGTCTCATAACTTGTTAAGCAGCTTCATGTGTAGCATCTTGTCAAAGGCCTTCTGAAAATGCAAGTACACAACATCAACCAATTCTTCTTTGTCTATCCTTCTTGTTATTTCTTCAAAGAATTCCAACAGAATTCAGAAATATGAAGGATGAAGTGTTAGGGTACTTGAAGGCATGTGATAAAATAGCCCAAAGTCAGCAGGGGAAATCTTGCCTGACAAATCTATTGAAATTTCTTGAGGAAATAACAAAGATAGACAAAGGAGAGTCAGTTTTCTTGGGTTTTCAGAAGTCCTTTTACAAGGTGCTGCATATGAGGCTGCTTAACAAGATAAGAACCCATGGTATGGCAGGTAAAATACTAGCATGGATAGAACATTGGCTGACTGGCAGAGGAGGCAAACAGTGGGAGTAAAAGATGACTAGTGGTGTTCTGCAGTGGTCAGTGTTGGAACTACTGCTTTGCATGTTAAATGTTAGTAATTTAGATGACAGAATTCATGGCATTTTAGCCAAAGTTGCAAATGATGCAAAAAGAGGTGGAGAGATAGATGGTGTTGAGGAAGCCGGGAATCCCCAGAAGGACTTTAGAAGATTGAACAAAGGTGTAGGCTATTTTCTAAGTTGGGAAAATTATTCAAAAATCAGAGGTGCAAAGGTACTTTGGAAGTCCTCATGCAAGATTCCCTAAAGCTTATCTTGCAAGTTGAGCTAGTGGCAAGTAAGGCAAATGCAATGTTAAACTTCCTTTCAAGAGGACTAGAATATAAAAGCAAGGATGTGAAGTAATGCTGAGGTTTTCTAAGTCATTGGTCATAGCACTCTTGGATTATTGTGAGCAATTTTGGGCCCCCTATCTAAGAAGAATCATGCTGGCATTGGTGAGAGTCCAGAGAAGGTTCACAAGGATGATTCTATGAATGAATGGGTTAATGTATGAGGAGTGTTTGATGGCTCTGGGCCTGTTCTTTCAGAAGTTTAGAGGAATGGCGGGGTGGGGAGGAATCTCATTGAACCCTGTTGAATAGTGAATGGCCAAGGTGGAGTGGAGAGGGTGTTTCTGTAATGGGGGAGTTTAGGACCGGGGGCACAGCCTCATAATAGAAGGACATCCATTTAAAGCAGAGATAAGGAGGAATTTCTTGAGCCAGAGGGTAGTGAATTTGTGGATATATTTAAAGTGAATGTTGATATTCAGGGCATCAAATGTTATAGGGAGAAGGCAGGAGAATGGGGTTGAGAAATCAGCCAATAGGCTCGATGGACCAAATGGTCTAATTCTGCTCATTATCTATAAAACACTCTAAGAGTTTTAGAAAACCCCATTCAGTCTGAAGATTTCCTGAATAAAACCCATGATAATGTTGATTTAGCCCTACTTTATCTTAAGAAATATCTACAGAAGATTAACAAGCCAGTCAAGGAGCAGTTGGATAAAATTACACTTTTCTAAATCATTACTTTGTAAATAATGTGTTGTAATTGAAAAGCAAAATCACCATATGTGATAGAGCTTCAGTCTTAAAAGAGATTTGCTTTCTGACTTGTCCAGTTCTAATGAAAGCCTTTGATCGAAGATTATTTATTCTTTATTGTAATTGATTTTTCAATAGAATTCTTTGTTTGGTAATTAGCTTCACCAATATCATTTCAATATTTAGAAAGTTTCCATTAGTGAATCTAGACTATTATCTTTAAAATAATAGTTTATTGATGTTCTCTATCAACACCTCATAATAAGACTTTTGAGAGGTTTATACATTAAATTTAGGTTGAAAATATGTAATGCTGATAGATGGCTGATCTTATATATTTAATGATAAGTCAAACAACAATGTTCAAAAAACATCATAAATTCAAACTCAGCTTTTCAGCAGTTTTAAAATTCCACAGGTATAAACAAAACATCCAGTAAAATACTTCAATTTTGTCATTCTTGGCTAAAGTATCTACATCATTAAATTTGCTTTCTGTACATGATCTTATTTCAGGGTCTAATGCTGTAGAGGCCCAGTGCCGAAGATTTGAAGTAAAAGCAGAAGATGGCAAGAAGTTGTTATTTTCTGCAGATGAAAATGAAATTGCTATTGGAGTTGACAAACTGCGGGTAACAGGTAATACTCATTAAAACATAACATTCGTCTTTCACAATTCACCCTGTTATCTTTCATGAATTCTGTTTTATAAGATCGAACAACAGTGCAGTTCAGTTATGCAGTGTGAGATGTGGGAATTATCTCCATGCCAAAAATGATGAAAGTGGTTAAGAACACTGAAATTGATAAGAAGAGCATACAAACCCAAAGCCAAAAATAAACAACATTTGGTGAAGGATTGGTCCTGGCAGGGATTATATATCATCTATTTTTTAAATGAAATTACTCTGAAGTAATTTTCACTCTACTTTCATGTTGAAGCAGTGAGCCATATGATTTAAATTTAATCAGATGTTCCTGGAATAAACATTGGAGTCAATTTTATATTGACTTTGCATCATTATTATTGTAAGAAATGTAGAAAAGATTCTTCAAGCATCAAATTGCTAATAATGTGCTCCCAAATTATGATACAATATCTTTGTCACTTATCGCAGCAGAATTTGTCTGATCAAGCTTTGGGGTAATTTGTTTCTCTTCCTTAAATATTAGCAGGAAAGGCTGAAAGTGTTCAGCAGAACAACCACTATATGAGGAAATGAAACAGAGTTCATGTTTATGGTCAATGACCATTCATCAGAAGAGTACTGATAAAAGGCCATCAACCTGTTTCTCTTGCAATAGATGCTGCCCGACCTGCAGAGAATTTCTAGAATTTTCTGTTTTCCTATCAGATTTGCAGTATTTGCAAATATATAGTTTTAGTTTCTTTGTATAGTTTAGAGACTAAACAAAGGAACTGAGCTAAACTATAAACACAAGAGATTCAGCAGATGCTGGAAATGCAGTCCAACCCACGCAAAATGCTGGAGAAACTCAGCTAGTCAGGCAGAGTCTCTGGAAATGAATAAACAGTTAGAGTTTCAGACCTTACTTTAGGACTGGGAAGGAAGAAGGAGATAAGGGGGAGAGACCTGGATAAAATGTGGGGCAAGGGGAGGGAAGACTAGCTAGGTGGTGATTGGTGAAGACAGGTGGGTGGGAAAAGTAAAGGTCTGAAGAAGATGGAATCTGATAAGAAAGGAGAGTGGACCATGGAGAAAGGGAAGAAGAAGGGCACCAAGGGGAGTTGTTAGCAGGTGAGAAGAAGAGGTAAGAGACCAGAGTGGGGGATAGAAAAAGAGGGAAGAGGGAGAGAGAAAATTACGGGAAGAAAAATCAATGTTAATGCCATCAGGTAAGAGGCTATCTAGGTTGAATATGAGCTGTTAATCCTCCACCCTGACAGTGGCCTCATATTGTCAAAAGAGGAGGCCATTGACCAACATGTTGAAACAGAAATGGGAATAAGAATTAAAATGGTTGACCACCAGGAGATTCCTCTTTTGGCAGATAGAACTGATTATTGAGTTTAGGAGGAGGAAAGCAGAGGTCTATGGGCCAGTCCTCATCCAAGGATCAGAGGTAGAGAGTGTCAAAAAATTTAAATTCCTCACTGTTATAATTTCAGAGGACCTGTCCTGAGCCCAGCATGGAAATTTAGTTATGAAGAAAGCACGGCAGGGCCTCTACTTTCTTAGGAGTTTCAAAGATTCAGCATGACATCTATAATTTTGACTTTCTACAGATGTATGGTGGAGAGTATATTGATTGGCTGCATCACAGCCTAGTATAGAAACACCAATGCCCTTGAATGGAAAGTGTTACAAAAAGTAGTGGATACAGCCCAGTCAATTGTGGGTGAAGCCCTCCCCGCCACTGAGCGTTGTCGCAGGTAAACAGCGTCCGTCGTCAGGACCCCCCATCACCCTGGTCTTCCTTCTCGCTGCTGTAATCAGGAAGATGGTAGAGGAGCCTCAAAACTCACACCACCAGGTTCAGGGTCAGTTATTACCCCTCAACCATCAGTTTCTCAAACCAGGGGAGATAACTTCACTCAGCTTCACTTCCCCGTCACTGAACTTTTCCCACAGCTTATGGACTCCCTTCAAGAACTTTTCATTTCATGTTCTCAGTATTTATCACTTATTTATTTATTTATCTGTGTATTTGGACAGTTTGTTACCTTTTGCACACCGGTTGTCTGCCCTGTGATGGGGTCTTTCGTTGTTTCTATTATAGTTTTTTGGATTTACTCAGTATGCCTGCAAGAAAAGGAATCTCAGGTTTGTATGTACATTGATAATAATTTTACTTTGAACTCTGAGCTCAGGTCCCCCAATTTACTTCGGGTCTCACCAATGTGGAAGACTCCACAGCACACACAAAATGCTGGAGGAACTCAACAGGCCAGGTAGCATCAATGGAAAAGAGTACAGTTGACATTTCAAGCTGAGACCCTTCAACAGGACTGAAGAAAAAAAGTTGAGGAGTCAGAGTTTGAAGGGAGGGGTTTCACCTATCAACGTGTTTCTCTCTCCCCTACCCCCACCTTCTAAAACTCTGACTCCTCATCTTTTTTTCACCGTTCGTGCAAAGGGTCTCAGCTTGAAACGCCAACTGTACTCTTTTCCATAGATGCTGCTTGACCTGCTGAGTTCCTCCAGTATTTTGTGTGCGTTGCTTTGGATTTCCAGCATCTGCAGATTTTCTCTTGTTTTAGAAGAGACTACACACTGGATAAAATTGACAAACCCAGCAGATTCACAGGTGAAGTGTTATCTCACCTAGAAGGACTGCTTGGGGCCCTGAATGGAAGTAAGGGAGGAGGTGAATGCTGGTGTAACCTCTCGGTTCCAGAGGGAGGGATGAATGGACAATAAAATCATGGAGGGAGCGATCCCTGCAGAAAGCAGTGAGTGGAGGGGGGAGTTAGAGATGTGTTTGATGGTACGATGTTTTTGAAGATGATCGACACAGTCCAGTTTAGTTCAGTAGCCAGGAAACCCACGTGATCACAGGGAGAATGTACAAACTCCACAGAGCTACACTAGAGGTTCGGGTTGAAGCCTGGTCATTGGAGCTGAGAGGCAGCAGGTCTACTGGCATTACCACAGTTCTTCCCTCCAGTGTGTCTGATTGCTTAAAGTTCAAAGTTCATTATCAAAATATGGACATTAAGATGATGATGGCTGGTTCTTTGCTTGCGAAGATCAGGAGGCAAGAAGAGTCCTCAGGAGCGATGGCATGATTGTTGGTGACTGTAGAGACCAGTTCTGGATCTGTAGACTCTGGAACAGTAGGGACACCGAATCAGCTGGGAGATGGGTGCTTGCGTAGTCGGATCCTTCCTGAATCTCCTCTTCTCTTCAGTAGTTACTCTTCTGGATTCCTCAAAATTCTTGACTACTTGGTGGATCAGTGTTTTCCAGTGGACTCTGTCACAGGCGAGCAGCTGCCACTTATTGCCCTCGATATTTGCCTGAGAAAGCTGCTGCTTTGTACCTCTTGCACAGGGCACCACGATCTCTCTTGCCCTGAGCGAGTTCTCCTGAGGGTACTACTTTCAGTAACCTGGAGTTGTCCATGCAAGTTGTGGCCTGACCAGCGTAGCTGCTTGAGCAGCAAAGTGGCTTCAATGCTTGGAAGCTGAGCCTTCTCCAGGACCTCATTGTTGGAGACACGATCCTGTTAACTGATAACCATGATGGAATGAAGGCAGCACTTGAGCAGCTGGATTTGCTTGTGGTAGACCCAGGCTTCAGAGCCACATATCAGTGTTGTGACGATGGCAGACTTGTACAACTTGACTTTTGTGGACAGATACAGCTAGTGGTTCTTTCACATGTGTTTCAGGAGGAGCCCGAAGGCACTGCTGGCTCTGGCGAGTCGATTGTTAATGTCCCTTACTACCATAGCATCATTGGAGATGACACTGCCCGGGTAGATGAACTGCTCAACCGTTGGGAGAGGGTAGTCTTCAATGATGATCCAAGTTGGGTTTGTAAACACCACGAGAGGGCTTCTGATGCAGGATCATTGTTTTCTTCAGACTGACCGATAACCCGAAAGCCCTTGCAGCCTTGGTGAACTGTGATTGCAACCTGTAACGTGTCCTCTGTGTGCGTGAGAAGAGCACAGTCGTCTGCATATAGTACATCGAGAATGGGCTCTTGCATGTTTTTTGTTCGGTTGAGAAGGCAGCAGAGATTGAGGATATTTTGGTTAGTGAGGAACTGAATGTAAATGCTCTCCAAGGTGGTCCTTTTCGCTTTCAGTAGCATCATGCTGAAAGAGATGGCAAAGAGCATTGATGCCAAAGCACGGCCTTGTCTCATGCTGGTACCAATGGGGAGTGGGTTAGACAGGTCACTGTTATGTGTAACCTGACTGCTTTGGCCTTCATGGAGCTGCTGCAGGATGGTGAGGAATACTGAGGGACAGTCAAGCTTCAACAGAATCTTTTAGGGACCATCACAGCTGACTGTATCAAAGGCCTTGGTCAGGTCTATGAATGCCGCACTCAGTCCTAAGTTCTGTTCACTAAACTTTTCCTGTATCTGGCGCAGGACAAAGGTCATGTCGGCTGTGCCTCTGTTCGCTCTCGATCCGCACGGACTTCCTGTGAGGTTGTCTTTGGCAATGGTAGGGATGATTCTGTCCAAGAGAATTCTGGCGAGGATCTTCCTGGTGGTGGACAGCAGGGTAATGCCTCTTGTGTCTGAGCAATCCAATTTCTTTCCTTTGTTCTTGTACTGGGAGATAACTACTATGTTGTGTAGGTCATTTGGGATTGAGCCTTTCTTCCAACAGACTGTGAACAGATCTGTGAGTTCGCTCAGAAGAATGTCTCTGCCCATTTTGTACACTTTCACTGGGATCCCATCAGTGCCTGGGGTTTTATGGCATTTCAGCTTGGAAATAGCACCTTTGACCTCATCCAGAGTTGGCGGGCCATCAGGCTTAAGTCTTACTTCGTGCTGGGGATCATATCAATGGGTGCTTCTTGTACTTAACAATTATCCCCAAAAAGGCTCTCGTAGTGCTCTGTCCATTGCCTCATGATGACTTCCTTGTCTGTCAGCTGGCTAGAGTCATCGGATAAGTGTGGCGGGGGGGTGTCTTGAATCCAACGGTAGCCCTCTGTGTGACATACATTATGTATCACCAGATACTACATTGAGATTCATTTCTTCTTGTAGGCATTCATATAGAACAAAGAAGTACAAAGAGTCAGTAAAAAACTGCACACAAAGACTGGCAAAAAAACCAATGTGCAAAAAACACTGCACAGTGCAAGTAAAAAAAAATAAATAAACTAACAAGTAAATAAATACTGAGAATATGATTTGTAGTGTCCTTGAAAGTGAGTCCATGATTTGTGGAATCAGTTCAGAGTTGAAGTGAGTGAAGTTATCCACATTGGTTCAGATCAGGTAACAATTGTTCCTGAATCTGGTGGTGTAAGACCTAAGGCTCCTTTATCTTCTTTTATAGGGCGGCAAGAAGAGAGCAAGGCCTAGATGGTGGGGGTCCTTGATGATGGATGTTGCATTCTTGTGACAGCATTCCTTGTAGATGTGCTCAATGGTGGGGGTTGGGAGGGGTTGCCTGTGATTAACTAGGCTGTATACACTATGTTTTGTAGGCTTTTCCATTCTTAGGCATTGGTATTTCCATACCAGGCCACGATGCAACCAGTCAGGATACTCTTCACTGTGCATATAGAAGGTTGTCAAAGTTCTTGATGACATGCTGAATCACTGCAGACTTCTAAGAAAGTAGAGGTGATGCTGTGCTGACTTACGCACTAGTCCCAGGACAGAACCTCTGATATGATAATGCCAAGGAATTGTGTTCTGTGCTTCTACACTGACACCGTCTAATGCATTGTATCTGGTCCCTCTCTCATCAGTGCTTCGCATTGAAGCGCTAATAATGGAAGTTCCAGAATTAGAGAGACTTATGGGAATTATGATTTAGGCAGAGCCTTGGTGGTCATCTGGAACTCTGTGACCTGTAAATTGCTGGGTTTTGCTGCCTACTTTTCCGTCAAACCACCAATGAGCTGTCAGTGTCATGCATGCCATTAAATGATCCCAGGGACATAGATTTCTTCGGAACTGGTTGACTTTGTCCTCCACAATGTTGAGAGCCCAACATCCTATATTGTCCACATTTGATGTCCAATTATCCACCCATCCAGTCATAGCTTTTCTGGATGCAGAAGGCTAACAGAGATGGCAGTCTGAAGCTGAGCGAGACACCTCAAGAAGCAGAGAGGAAAGTGAGAGTGGCTCCTGATTCCATATCGTGAGACAGGTCTGTAGGGCCATTGCCTGTTGACAGCTCACTGTTGTCAAATGCTTTTGATCCCTTTTTAATGTTTGTGGACATTTAAGTTACTTATAGAAATGGGAGGAAAAATAATCAAGCAATACCTGAAAATACAAGTATATTATTAAAACTATTCAATTAACTCAAACATAGATCCTTTTCTGGATGTGTTGTGAAGCTGATGGATTGGATGCAAAGCGACCCCACTTTCCCTTCAACATAGCAGTGATGTTTACTGGGCTTAGCGATGAATCCAGCGGAAGGATAGGAAGCCCGACTCACTGGCATTTGACCTCCAGCTTGCTTTGGACTTCTGTGTCTGCACGAGCCTACACAGACATCAGAGGCTAGCCAAACCAAACTGTGCTCAGCGGAGGGCAGGCTGATTCACTATGCAACCACCAGCCGTCAGTCTGCTCTATTGACCCAATAAATATTAATGACACAAACAATTCATTTTATTTGTCCAAATCAGAATTATTATCACTGACATGCATATTGTGAAGTTTGTTGTCTAGTGGCAGCAACACAGTGCAAAACATAAAACTTTCGATGTTACAATATAAATAAATAAATCGTGTGAAAGAGGAATAGCAAGACAGTGTTCATGGGTTCATGCACTCTTCAGAAGTCTGATTGAAGAGGGGAAGAACTTGTTTCTAAAATGTTGAATGTGGGTCCTCAGCCTTCTGTATGTGCTCCCTAATAGCAGTTATAAGAAGAGGGCACGTCCTGATTGTGAGAGTCCCTAATAATGATTGCCGCCTCTTCAGGCACCTCCTTTTAAAGGCCTCCTCAATGGTGGGGAGGCTTGTGCCAGTGAAGGATCTAGCAGAGTCCACAACCTTCTGCAGCCTCTTTCAATCACAAACAGGAGAAAATCTGCAGACGCTGGAAATCCAAGCAACACACACAAAATGCTGGAGGAACTCAGCAGGCCAAGCAGCATTCAGGGAAAGAGTACAGTCGATGTCTCGCCCGGAAACGTCAGCTGTAGTTTTTTTCCATAGATGTTGCCTGCTGAGTTCCTCCAGAAATTTGTGTTTGTTGCTTGCAGCTTCTTTCAATACGGTGCATTGTCAAAAAATTAACAATCTTTCTAGAAATGTTTATCAAATCATCTTTCTGATAGCTTAACAAAAAGGTATCTGCCCGTGTAATGAAATCCAGCATCATTTTATTGTACTTTTTATATTTGTTCATTTTTATGTGGATACTTGTCGGTGATAGATTCTTTGAATACAGATGTGATGCTGTAATTGTGCCACTCCAGGGTTTATTTTACAGACTCTTCCATCTCATTCATTTCACTAGCATTAGAATCTCACTTGTTACATCCTTAGCTCACTTAGTACAACTGCACTAAGAGCGCCACCTGGTGTCATCTCAGTTTTTTTTAAAGTTATCATAGCTTTTTTTTGTAATCAGGGGCATGTATCTCCATCCGAGAGCCTCCAACTTAGCTTCTATCTTACCCACAATCAGATATTTTTCAGTAGTACTTGAGATTCTCATGGCCAAAGGGATGGTCAGAAAATCTGCCTGGGGCTAGAAACACTGCTATGGATTCCAGACATATTGGAAGAATCAGATTCACAGACAGCTAGCAGGATAGCAACTTTGAGAAGAAAAGAAAGCCATGATCATAGCCAGGACTTCATGAAGCAATAGAAAAAGTCTTCTTTTTCTATTTCATTTCCTTTGTACATTAAAAGTGAAAGGACATTACATTTTCCTATTGCAAGAGAGGAAGGGTTGGGAGAAATGAATTGGGACAGCCTCCACCTTGGAAACAACAATATTCCCCAAATGTTCTTACGTGTTAAGTCTGATAGGAAGCTTTTTATGATGGTGTAAACCCCAACAGCTCCTACAATAATCAAGGGACCTCATGACATTTTCAGAAATGTTAGCAATGTTGGAGGGTCACATATTGAAATGTGCTCCATGTGGATTTCTTTTAAGTGGAATACTCTTAAAACCAATCATGATTTGAAAGGAAGAATATAAGACAAGAACGAAAATGTAAGGAAATAATAACTACCAAAGCTATTGCCTGACAGCCCCAGTGACTTCAGTCCCTACCCCCAATGCTGTCTGTGTGGAGTTTGCATGTACTACCCATTACTATGAGTTTCTTTTGTCTGTTTCAGCTTCTTCTCACATATCAAAGGTATATGGATTAGTAGGTTAATTGTAAATTGCTACTGTCACATAGATGAGCGGCAGAAGCTTGAAGGGAGGTGAGAGGATATAGGCAAATACAGAGAATAGTATCAGCTTAATGGGGGATTCACATGGGTTTAATGGGCCACAGAACCCATGTTCAATAGTTCAATCATTCCACTGAATATCAGAGAATGTATACAGCATGCAACCTGATATTCTTAGATATCCACAGATATCCTCGAAACAAAAGAAAAACACGCAAGAATGAATGATCAGAAAAGATAAGAACCCCAAAGCCCCCTGCCCCCTCCCATGCACAAGCAGTAACAAGCGGCATCAACAACACTCCCCCTCACCCCACTTATTCTAGTGTAAAAGCATCAGCATTCCCACCACCCACCATGCAAGCAAAAGCAAAGCCCTCGAACAGAGACCATGGTCTACACTCCATCAAAAACTAACTGTTCACTCCAACATTTCGACACCTCACAGGCTCTCTCCTTTCACACTGACGGGAGACAAGAGTCACTATTTTGATGTTACAGTCATCCTGAAAAGTTGCTTTTTATTTCAAGTTCCCTGACTTGAGAATCGGCAAATCAATTACTGAGTGCAGAGCCCTCTGATAGCCACTCATGCTGTCTTCAATGTTCCAACTCCCACTACACGACAGTACACGATGCTACTGAGAATTTGTGTCCACAGGGCTGCGCAGGCCCCAAAGGTGCCGGACTCTGGGCCGAAATTGGACATGATGAACGGTGTCTGATCGGCGAGTTCCAAAGAATGGCAACATGCCGTCATGCAGAACCACAGTCTTTGATTGCTGCTGTAGATCAAAGGTACTGATATGACCCAGCTCACCGAAAGGAAAATGGAGACATTAGGATAAGAAGAATTTAAGTTTCACTGATGAGCTGGGAGAAGTCACCCTCCGGCACCATCTGTAGCTCCACCTCTTTCATGCTCTGTGACTCCATAGATAGTTGAAGACTTAAAGTTAACTCATTGACTTAGATCCAGGGTGTAGACTACTTCAGTTTTGAAGCTGTTTCCATTCTATATGGAATCTCCATTGTAAATTTTGAAGGGATCTTTGATGAAACTCATCGTCCACCACAATAATAATAGTAATCCAGTTTTAATAGTAAGATGAACCTAAATCTTTGATTAAAAGCAGAAAGAAAAATAAATTATTAACAACGAACTTTGTTATTAGCAATGAACTGTGTAAACAAGAATTCTCTTAGACGATAAATCCAATTCACCCACTGCTCTTTCACACAAGACAACATTGGGTCATCAAACTAAAAAAAAAGTTTGAAGAATTGATAAGAACAAGATTCATGCAATATCATGTGCCTGTTTGCAGTTTGTCTTACATTGCCCATGCTGTGTCCCTCAACTTATACAAGTTTTTTGTCTGGAAAAAAGATGGTAATGGAGGCAGAAAGCAACTAGAGGTCCTGTGAGGTTGTTGTCAGAATCAAGTATGATCATTTCTACTATCACTAAAGTTTAGAGAAATGAATTTGAAGGTGGAAATATTGCACTTCCTCTGTCCAATATGCTTTTGGCTTAGAGCAACACATCTTTGACTTGATCTCCTAAGAATCTGTCCATGGCCACTTTCCACTTCTCTTCTCAGCAACATCATTGAACTCCACATGAGCAGTGGTGATGTATCATTCTAACAGGTGATTACTGCTCTGAACAAGTTAGCTCTCTCAGGAAAGCCACAGTGTTTACTTGAGTGAACCAAAATTCTCTATGCTAAAAAGAAGGAAGACCAAAGCTATTGTAGAAGTCCAGCTGCAGGCTTGGCTAATGACCATCCTTCCAATCCATGAAGTTGTCTGTGGCTGCAGGCAGCTGCAGATCTCTATTTCTAAACACTCATGCAATTCCCCACTGACACTACGTCCAATAAAAGCAAAAATAAAGAAAACTGCTGATGACGCAGGTCTGATATAAAATGCTGGAAATACTCATCAAGTCAGACAACATCTACAAAGAGAGAAACGGTAAATGTTTGAGGTGATAATTTTTCATAAACACTGGGAAATGTTGATAATCAAACTTGCCCTACTGCTGAAGTCTTTAGCATGTGCTGTGAAGGTCTGCCTCTGCCCTTGGCATCGATAAGCCATACATTGAATCAAATTTTCAAGATGCCATCTAGGCATGTCCTACACTCATTTTGGACACTGGTTTTCTTATCTGGTCACCTTCATACATCAGCCATCAAACTCAAAGAGGATCTGGAAGAAAAATAAATCCCATAGAGACATTGCAATAAGCACCTGACTTTTCTCTTCATGTTCATTATCATAGAAAATGATAATTTTTGCAGTAAACATCCAAACCTTTAGCATGAAGTTCAGATCCAACGTATTTTCTTTTTATTCCTATCAGGCAGTGTTCAGTCTCAGTCATCAGCAATTCCTGCCACTTCATGTCGAGTAACTTCAAGTAAATTGAGGAGACCAGTGTTCTGTGCTTCTCCATTTATTGATGGTGATACAGGGATCAGACCTACCTCATATTGCAGCTTGCTCCATGGTGCTTCCACCTATCTGGGGCTGACCAATAACACAGCTTAAATTGCTATCTCACAGCTCCAGTAGCTGAAATTTAATCCTGACCTCCAGTGATCTCTGTGTGGAATTTCACATTCTCTCCATAATGATCTCCCTGGAGCTCAGACCATAAGACATAGGAGCAGAATTAGTCCATTTAGCACATCGAGTCTATTCCACTATTCCATTATGACTGATTTATTACCCCTCTCAAACCTATCTTCCTGCCTTCTCTCCATAATCTTTGACACCATACCTGATCAAGAACCTATCCTCCTCTGCCTTAACCATACCCAATAATTTTGCCTCTGCAGCCATCTGTGGCAATGAATTCCACAGATTCACCACCTCTGGCTGAAGAAATACCTCCTCATTTCTGTTCTAAATTGACATTCCTCTATTCAGAGGGTGTGCCATCTGGGCCTAGATTCCCACACTATAGGAAACATCCTCTCCATACTTTATCTAAGCCTTCCAATATTCAATAGGTTTCTATGAGATTCCCCGCCCCCCCCCCACCATTCTTCAGCAAGTACAGGAGTACAGATCCAGAGCCATCAAATGCTCCTCATTTGTTAATCCTTTCATTCCCTGAATGATTCTCGTGAATAACCGTCTCCAATGCCAACACATCTTTCCTTAGATAAGGGGCCTACAATTTCTCACAATACTCTGTGTGGTATGATCAATATCTTATAAAGCCTGAGCATTACATCCTTGTCTTTATATTCAAATACTCTCAAAGAGAATGTTAGCATTGCATTTGCCTTCCTCACCACTGACATAACCTGCAAATTAACCTTCAAAGAATCCTGCACAAGGACTGAAGTCTGACTTTTGAATTTTCTCTCTGTTCAGAAAATAGTCTATGCCTTTATCCCCTCCACCAAACTTCATAACCGTACACTTCCCTAAACTATATCCTATCTGTCACTCTTTGCCCATTCTCCCAATGAAAGTCTTCTGCAGACTCCCTGCTTCCTCAACACTACCTTCCTCTCCAGCTATCTGGAAACTTGTATCGTCTGCAAACCTGGCCACAAAGCATCAATTCTGTCATCTAAATAATTGATATTTAATGTGAAAAGCAGCAGTCCTAACACCGACCCTTGTGGAACACCACTTGTCACCAGAAGCCAACCAGAAAAGGCTCCGTTTATTCACAATCTTTGCCTCCTGCCAGTTAGCCAATATTCTATTCATGCTATTATCATTCACATAATACCATGGGATCTTATCTTGTTAAGGAGCCTCATGTCAGACCTTGTCAAAAGCCGCCTGAAAATTCAAGTAAACAGCATCTACCAATTTCCTTTCTCTATGCTGCTTGTTATTTTCTCAAAGAACTCCAACAAATTTGTCATGCAAGATTTCCCCTAAAGGAAGCCATACTCATTTTGGCTGATTTTATCATGTGCCTCCAATTACCCTGAAATCTCATTCTTAATAATGAACTCCAACATGTTCCCAACCACAGAGGTCAGGCTAACTGGTCTATAATTTCCGTTCTTCTGTCTCCTTCTTAAATTTTCCAGTCCTCTGCAACCATTACAGAATCTATTTATTCTTGAAATATCATTACTAATGTTTCCACAGTCTCTTCAGCTACCTTTTCCCGAGCCCTGAGGTATAGTTCACCTGGTCCAGGTGACCTATCTACTTTCAAACCTCTCAGCTTCACAAGCACCTTCTCCTTGGTAATAGTAACAACACTTACTTCTGCCTCCTGACATTTTGACATCCTGCTGGTGTCTTCCACAGTGAAGAATAACAATAAGTATTTATTAATTTTGTCTGCTATTTCTTTGCCCCCTTTACCTCTCCAACATCTCTTTCGAGTGGTCCGATATCGACTCTCTTCTCCTCACTATACCTGTAAATCTGAAAAACAACCTTTTGGTATCCTCTCTGACATTTTTGACTAGCTAACCTTCACATTTAATCTTTTCTCTCCTTATAGCTTTTTAATTGTTTTCTGTCGGTTTTTAAAAGCTTGCCAATCTTCTAACTTCCCACTAATTATATGCCTTCTCTTTTGCTTTTATGCTGTCATTAACTTCCCTTGTCAGCCACGGTTGCATCATCCTTCCTTTAGAATTCCTCTTCACTCTTAGGATGTTTCTATCCTGTGCTTCTGAATTACTCCCAGAAACTCCAGCTATTGCTGTTCTGCCATCATTCTTGCTGGTGTCCCAATCCAGTTAACTTTAGCTAGCTCCTCTGTTATGCCTCTGTAATTTCCTAAGCTCCACTTTCATACTGATGCATCTGAGTTTAGCTTCTCCCCCTCCAGCTGCAGGGTGAACTCTGTCATATTATGATCACTACTTTCTACGGGTTCCTTTAACGTCAGCTCCTTAGTCAAATCGGTTTCATTAAACAACATCCAATCTAGAATTGCCTTTTTCCCTAGAAGCCTGAACCACAATCAACACTATCTCATAAGCATTCTACAAACGTCCCCTCTTGGGATCCAACACCAACCCGATTTTCCAAATTTACCTGTTGTGACTATCCCCCATGGAAATTGTAACACTGCTCTTTTTACATGCCTTTTCCATCTTCCATTGTAATTTGTAGCACACGTCCTGGCTACTGTTTGGAGGCCTATAGATAACTCCCATCTGGCTTTTTTACCCTTGCAGTTTTTTTTTAACTCTACCTATAATGATTCCATATTCTCCAATCCTATGTCACCTCTTTCTTTGAATATTTTATGTTTAATATTTTACAAACAGAGCCACACCAATCCCTCCGCCTATCTGTTCATGCTTTTGATAAATGTATGTCCTTGGATGTTAAGCTCCCAGCCATGATCTACCTTCAGCCATGACTCAGTGATGCTCATAACATCACACCTGCGAATCTCTAACTGCATTATAAAATCACCTACCTTATTCTGTATGCTGTGTACCTTCAAATATAACGTTTTCAGTCCTGTATTCATCACCTTTTTCAATTTTTTCCCCATGTTACACTTCAACTCATCCCACTGACTGCAATTTTGCCCTATGATATAGCTGCCTGTTCTTCCTCTCAGTCTCACTATACACCATATCTACTAATATAACAACTACTACTTATATATCCTCTGACCTATCACTCCAGACCCATCCTGCCAAATTCATTTAAACACTCCCTAACAGCTCTAGCAAACCTGTCCGCAAAGTTATTGATCCCACTTGGGTTCAGGTGTAACCTGTCCGTATTGAACAGTTCATAGCCCAACGATCCAGAAATCTGAATCCCTGCCTCATGCTCCAATTCCTCCACCACACATTCGCAAGTATAAAGATCAATTGCACAGAGTGCAGAAAAGGTATGTTCCTGTTAGAAGGAAGGACAAGGATGGAAAGATTAGAGAACCTTGGATATCCAGAGAGGTAATGAATTTAGTCAAGAAGGAAAAGGAAAATTATGTAAAGATTTGGAAGTTACGATCAAATTGAGTACATGAGGATTATAAAGAAGTCAAAAAAGAACTAAAAAAGGGAATTGGCAAAAGCCAGGAGGGCCATGAAAAGCCTTTGGCCAGTAGGATTAAGGTGAATCCCAGGGCCTTCTGTGTATGTGTGTGTGTATATATATATATATATATATATATAAGGAAAAGGACACAGAGGACCAGGAGAAATCAGTGATTAGTGTGTAAAATATGTTAGGGCATTTAGAGATCAAGGAGGAGGAAGTGTTGGGCCTGCTAATGAGTATTAAGGTTGATAAGTCCTCAGGGCCTGATGGGATTTATCCCAGGTTATTGAAAGAGGCAAAAGATGACACTGCTGGGACCTTGACCACTACCTTCATGTCCTCTCTAGGCACAGGTGAGGTCCCAAAGGACTGGTAAGTGGCTAATGTTGCACCTCTATTTGAGAAGAGAACAAGGGAAATTCCTGGGAACTATAGACTAGTGAAACTCACATCAGTTGTTGGGAAATTGCTGGAGAAAATGCATAGGAATGGAATGTATGAGCATATGGAAACTCATGGTCTAATTAGGAAGAGCCAGCATGCCTTTGTGTGGGGCAGTTCATGTCTTACTAACTTGATTAAGGTTTTTGACAAGGTGATGAGAGAGATTGATGCAGGTAGGGCAATGGATCTTGTCTAGGTATTTGATGAAGTAGTTCATGGGAGGCTAAATCAGAAAATTAAGATGCATGGGGTCCATGGTGCATTGGCTGTCTGGATTCAGAACTGGCTTGTGTATACAAGGCAGATGGTAGTGGTTGAAGGGACTTATTTGAGCTGGAAGCCTGTAACCAGTGGTGTTCCACAGGGATCTTTGCTGAGACTGCTGCTCTTTGTGATGTACATAAATGACCTGGATGTAAGTGTAGATAGGTGAGTTAGTAAGCTTGCAAATGATATCAAGATTGATGGAGTTGGGATAGTTAGAAGACTGACACGGAAAACAGCACGATATAGATCAAAGTGCAAAGGGGATGTGAGGAGTAAGTTTTTTACTCAGAGAGCAGTGGATGCCTAGAATGCGCTGCCTGGTATGGTGGTAGAGACAAATACGCTAGAGGCTTTTTAAGAGACGTTTAGATAGGCACATGAATGTGAAGAAGATGGAGGGATATGGGCATTGTGTAGGTAGGAGGACTTAGTTTTGAAGGGGTTGATTTTCAGCTGGTTTCACACAACATTGGGGGCCAGAAGGTCTGCTCCTGTGCTATGCTGTTCTATGTTCTATACACCATTTCCCTACCTATATTATTGATTGCAATATGTACAGTGACTTCCAGTTGCTCACCTACCCCCTTTAGCATGCCATGGATCCAATCTGAAACCACCCTGATCCTGGCAACTGGGAGGCACATAGCATCCAGGTGACTCTTTCCATCCACAGAACACCTGTTTGCTCCTTTGACCATGGAATCCCCTATCACTACTGCACTTCCCTTCTAAGCCAGAGAGACAGGCTCAGTTCCAGAGACCCAATCACAGTGGCTACCCCTTGGTAGGTTCACCCCCTGCCTCCCAATGGTATCTAAAGTGATATACTTATTATTGAGGAGAACAGCCAAGGAGTACTCTGCACTGGCTGGCTATTCCCTTTCCCTCTCCTGACAGTCACTGGGTACCTGCCTCCTGCAACTTAGGGTTGACTGCCTCCCTATCTATCACCTTCTCATTCTCCGGTATGAGACAAAGATCATTGTGCTGCTGCTTCCATTTCTTAAAATGGTCTCTAAGGAGCTGCAGTTCATTGCACTTCATGGAGATATAGTTATCAGGGAGACTAGAGGTCTCTCAGAATTCCCACATCTCACACAAAGTACATACCACTCATCCTGGATCCATTCTTATTATACTAGTATGCACTAATAGAGAAAGAAAGAGAAAAAAAAAACTTCATACAAACTTACTTAGAACCTCTGCTGTTCTTGTCAAAGCCTGACTACTCTAACACTGTTCAACTCCTACAGCCACTGCTGTATTTACACCTCACTTCTTTTTATTAGCCTTTGCCAAGAGCCTAATAGATTACTATGATTGCAGCCCACCGAAAGGTTCTGAATGTCTCAAGCTCTTTCTAAATCTTGTACCGTCTCAGCCAAACAAGCGACTGCTCACAATGATTGTAACCCACTGAAATGTTTCAAAAAGCCCTGATCTCTTTCTAAACCTCGCTCTGCCTCAAGTTAACAAATGACTGCTTGTGATGATAGCAGCCTACCGAAAAGTTCTGCTGGGTGCTCGGATTTCCTCCCACATCTGAATGTTAATCAACCATTGCAAGTTGCCCCTCGTAGGACAGTCTAGGGAGAGTTGATGGGAAGGTGGGGAGGATAAAATGAGATTGGTGTGAAATGGTGACTGATGGACAGCATGGATTTGATGGGTGAAATTGTCTGATTTTGTGCTGCACAATAAGAATCCCCTTTTTGTTCCCTAAGTAAAACTTGATAATACCACAAGTGAGTCATTTCTTTAATGTGAAAAATTCAAATTGTGCAATTGTAGCATCAATCACTCTTGCATTCTGGCATAATTACCTGTGCAATGTTTGCTAAGTGCAGTTCACAGGAACTTGACCACACAGCCCTTGGGGTACCTTCGATGGGCACTGCCACATTAGCAATATCTTTCTGGCATCATCTGTGTAGAAGGGCTATGGGGTAGTTATAGCCTCACTGACCACTCACTGTGCTGAAAGGATAATGCTCAATTATACCCAGCCTACACCTCTTGCTCCAAGCCTTACACTCACAGTAACCTCCTCACCCAACGAGGAGTTGATCCTACATTCCCTCTTTCCCCATACCAGTCACCTTGCCCTCAATCCCTGCCCCGAATTATGTCCTCCTGCTCCCAAAACCCTGCCTCTGCACTGATTCATGTGGACCTTGCATAATTAAATGCTACTCACCTTCCCCAACACCTCCACTGGCTACAGTATGCTTAGCTGATAACATCCTGAGTTTGACACGGTGAGCGTAGATCCAGACTACAGATTTTCACCAGCCTTCGGCTGTTGCAGAAATTTTGATCTAAGGAGCAACAAGCAAAACCACACCATTCTATCACATCCTGAAGTATGCAGAAGAAACTCTGGATAATAAATTGATTTGTTTGGAATAGAAATATAATCATTACTTGCTCATGTTGCCAAAGATCAAAGTGAAGAAAAATGTTCTTTGTTCAGTGCATAATGAAATCAAATAGATAATGAGATAATTAACTACAGCACAATGATTAAAAAAAGGAGGCTTGAGGTTTCAGATGCAAACTATTGCTGTAGTTTGTACCCACACGTTAATATCCAAAAGCAAGACAGCTGTGAATATAGGCAGAATCTGGCACACACTATATATATAAACTCAGCAGGAACCTATTTCTGCTGCTATACCAAGTGATTATGTTATTGCAAGTTTTGCTCATGTAAGACCATAAGCAGGATTTTTCCAAAACCAGGAGGAGTCTGGATATAGGAAGTGATGACACGAAAACTCAGAAATTAAGAATCCAAAGTGTAAAAATAGATGCAGTCTATGACTAATACAAGATATAATGTTGGATTTGATTACGTTTATATTAAACATATATTTTTAATTTTAAAGACATACTGTCATGTCCCACCCTGTTACCAACAAAGGAAAATAAATGCATTGCATTTTTGTCTATAGATCTCATAAATTGCAGCTTATTTTCTTCTTAAATAAGTAGACTTGGGCTTTTTAATTTTGCTTCTCTCACGATGATGACTCTGGAATACGTCTGCAGTTTGTGACGAGCGCTAAGCTGCTGATAGTTTGATGTTTACCGTTTAAAGAAATTCCTTTTAGTCTAATCCACATTGGTTGGTGCTCTGTAATAACTGCAACTGCTGATAAGACCATGATTTTAACTATATTTTTATTTCCTCTGCAAAGTTTTACTCAATTATTTCTGCAGCCAATCACATGCATTTTAAAAAGTATACTTGAAATTTTAAAAAAATGTTTAGGAGTCGGGATACATCTTAACCCCAGTTTCTTTCTGAGGAAAAACTACTGCAGGAGGCCATTGTATTTTAAACAGCTGTGGAATCTTAACAGGATTTTGAAGGTAACCCTTCATTTACGGCACACATGAAAACACCCAACAATAGACTTGATCTTCTGAATTAAGAAAATCAGTGCCATCAAGCTGAGGAAGATTGATCTAGCTAAGAGTTACAATGTTTAACTGACCATCAGCTTCATGTTTTTATAGTTTAGAGATTCCAGCAAGAAGCATATGCAGCCCGGAAGATACATTTGTTACTCGAGAGGTGAGATTTCCTACTTGGAGTGAACCAATCTGCTCTGAATTTCACAAAGGTCAAGCTATTTTCATTAGTTGCTATGGCAAACTCAGGGAGATCCCAGATAAATTTGGATGGTTTTGGCAGCCAAGCGAACTGCAGGCTGCTTTTCTGGAAGGGTCTATTATGAGGGGCAGGGAGTCTGTGACTTGTGAAAGACAATAGATGACATCTCTTCCTCTAATCCCTACACAACAAAGAGTTTGAAAATCATACAGCATAGCGCTGGGCCCCTTGCACATCTCTCCCCCTATTCATGCCAAACATTAAGTAGTCAACTATGCATATTCTATTTATCAGTCAATGTCTGTCTCTGCCTTAGTGATTCAATTTCTCAAGTTCTTTTTTTCTCTGTGAGAGTCTCTGCTTCCACCATCTTCTCAGGCAACGGTTCCTAATTCCAAACAATTTCTGGTGAAAAAATGTTCCCTTTTAACCCCTCATCAAACGCAAATGTGCAAAAAAAGAACACATCCCGCAAACGGCAAATTGAGCGAAAAACACAGAATATGAAATATCAAATGACAAAGTCATTGAAACAATCTAGGAATGTTCAGTTCAGTTCAGATCAGTTCAAGTTAGTGCTGTGTCGTTCATTAACTGCTGGCTGCAGAGCCAGTCCACCCTGATCAAAATTGCACAAAATGGCAATAAAAAAGGAGTAATAGAAACCAGAAACATATCATAACATGAACTACAGACTCCAATCCACAAACCGCATTGATTGAACCTTGCCCGAGACCCAAGGTTCTGGTACCATCCTCCAGCAGCATTGAGTGAGAGGGAGAAAGAGACCAGTTGAATCCAGGCACCTTGCTCTGGAAGCAGTGAATGAGAGTGAGAGGGAGAGAGAGACCGGTCACCTACAGGCACCTTCCTCAGGCAGCATCAAGTGAAAGGGAGAGAAAGAGAGACCGGTCGAACATAGGTTCCTTATCCGGCAGCAGCGAACGTGAGGGAGAAAGAGACACGGCCATCTTTCTCCAGGAGCAGTGAACAAAAGCAAGAGAGAGAGACTGGCCAAACGCAGGTTCCTTCCTCCGTCAGCAGTGAGCGTGAGGGAGAGAGAGACAGGTCAAATGCAGGCAGACGGCGCTGAACACCTACTTGCCTTCCTTTCTTGTCCTCATTGATTTCAATCTTCCTCAAGACTTTAATCGATGAGATCAGTGAGAAATGGAGTCGATCACAGATTCACGTATTTGGCTTGAAACCTCACTGAATTCTGTTGAAGACAGCAGTGTGCCAGATCGCAAAATCGGCCTGAAAGCAACCATCAAAATGTAAATCATACATTCCAATACTATAAGAATCATATCTGAATGAAGAAGTAAAAGTAAAAGAAATAGTTTTGTGAATTGTCTGAAAGAAGTTGCCTATGGTGCATTGTTCACTGGTGCCATCTTTTTAATCCATGTATACAGTACATATATAGGATGGTGTTAAGAATATTTATACGAGAAAGAAAACGGTGCATTTTAAAGAAATATTATGAAATGATATTTGGAAACAGTCATTGAAAAGAACTGAAATTTTCTTTGCACCTCTCAGAAAATAGTTGACATTTTCTAGGAACAGTTTTATTCCAAGGGGATGGAATAATTACGGGAGCTGTTGCTTTAAATTTAAAAACCTTCTGTGATTTGCTTTGATCTCAGGCTTCACTGAATCCATTTGACATATCTAAGCCAGCATTGTGAGTCAAGTCTGACCAATCTCAGACTCAGAGTTCCATGATCAGTATGAGGGAGTCCATCCCCCAACTAAATTCTAGCTATGTTATCATCATTAGAAGTGTAGGAAAAGACAATTTTCAGAGAACACTAATGATCAAGAGATGAGATTATTATCACCAGTTGAGAACGGGCTGCATTCAGCACAGTTAATGATCACAATGCAGCATCTCTTTTGCATTAAATTTCCGATTGCATGTGGAGATAGTCTTAACCCCTGTGTAGAACAAGCTGTCAGCAATTATTCCACTCTTCATGTGTATTTGTCATTAAATTTTGTTATGAGTATGCTAAAAGTTGATATTACTTTTAATATCTCTCTTCTCAAGCAGATTCTCATAGAAATCTCTTGTAAAATGTTGACTGTCATTCACTGCCACTAAAATTCACCACATTATTTATTATCATTGCACTATCCTGCAGTAATTTCCTCAGTGATATTGTGACTTTGGTAATAGTGAGCTAACTGTAAGAAACATTAACCTTGTTTGCTGAAAGCCTGTAACTTTGCTTGATCACACTGTAAGAATTTGTATCAGACTTGTAATATTTACAACAGCTCAGTTGACTCAGTTGAAGTTATGTTGAAATGCATGATTGGGCAGTCAATTATAACTGTCATAGTAAGGGAAAATCTGGTACGCATTTAAGGTGCTAGTTAAGTCAACACAATAACCAGCTTAACATGAGATAAAAAGGATGAGTGTTTCTAGCAATTTCAATTTTTATTTCATATTTCCTGAGAAATCTGAAAAAAAATTGTTCATTTTGCATTGTGTTTTTGAAAATGTAGAATTGACTCGAATTGATTGTGTTTTTTTTCTGCCTTAAGTGCAACCAAAAGCCAGTGGTTGTTTATGTTTGGTTTTGAAGGTAATATTTTGCATTACCAACTAATAATGATAAGTACCACCTCAATACAGAACCATGATATATACTTACAGAAATTGCCTTGAAGAAACTGCTCTTGGTTTTCCCCCAAAGAATGCAAAACAAGGTTACAAAACTTGAATTATAAGTCACAGCTTCAAATTTCAAGCTAGTGCTTATATTTCTTTAATGGAAATTCATGACTTAATTGTATGTTATAAATGTCACCTGCTTCCAGCAAGGGATATCTTTTCTTTTGCTGGCTTTTTCTCTTATTTGCCAAGCAGAATGTAATCAGAGTGCACCTGTCATATTGCTAGCTTGATCAACCAAGTAAACTGTTTGGACTTCCTGTGAAGTGAAAAATCATTAGACAAGTAGGAAAGCCAATGAAATTGGAGGCTAAACCAATACTAGCAGGGTATTCTCTTACATTCTGATTTATTGCCAGATGTATTGAGACTCTCCATTATTATTGAGGTCCATGTAGCCAATGCCTGTTGCCAGCTATTGTGGACTAATATAGACTTTTACAGCATATTGTAGTACAGTTTGTTTGTGGTTTATTGGCACAAAAAAGAATTTCCATCTTAAATTTTGTAACTGGCCCAGCAATTTTTTTTTGAGTTTAGATACATCTAACTTCTGTATGAAAAATTTATCTCCGATTGAGTTCTGAACAGCTGGGTCTGATACAAAAGCCTGAAAGCACATACAACCAGGGCCTAGAATGCCTTTTATCCTGTTGTTATAAGACTATTGAATGGTCTACTAGTATGATAAGATAAACTGTTGACTTCAAAATCACGTTGTACCTTATTGTCTACCTACACTGCACTTCCGCTGGAACTGTACACTTAATTAAACATTATGTTCTTTTACTTGCACTAAAATGATTAAAATACCTGTATGGATTGCATGCAGAACAAAGTTTTTCATTGTACATCAGTGCACCTGGCAATGATAAACAAATTTATTGATTTAATATCAGACTGAAGATAGGATTCTGGTGAGGGTATTTTTTCTGCATTTTTAGATATAGCTTGCAGAATTTAGACTCTGGTTAAAAAAAGAATGGTGATATATTTTGGTCTTGATATAGTGTTCATCTCGGATGGCTTCCTGCAGATATGCCTGCTACTCTGGTTCATCTTTGTGGAAGGGATCATCACAAGACTGGTATAGAACATGTTGGATGCTTTTGGAGAATATTCATCAGTCCCTCACTTGATTGTTAGAGATGGTGAAAAAGCTTTGTGAGTCACTTTCCTCAGGACATTCATCACTGCATGTATATGGAAGGGTTGGTGATCATCCCCTACCTGCCAGATCCACCCCAGTACCTTGATGGAGGGGTTCATAGTGATGGTAATGCCAGCGAATAATGAGCAGAGCTGGTCGTCACACTCTTGTTGATGTCAACTGAATGGCAATTATGTTACAAAAATGTTACTTGCCACTTATTAGCCCGAGCCTGAATGCTGTCTAAATCTTACTGCCTACAGCCATGGATACCCACATCTTCGGTGAAGTGAACTTGAGCATTATGTAATCATTAACAAGCATTCCTGCTCTGACTTTACGATGAAGGAAAAATCTGTAGTGAAGTAGCTGAAGATAGTTGGGCTAAGGATACTGCCTCAAAGGATTCTTACTGTGATAGCCTGAACCTAGAATGATGGAGCGCCAACCACAACAGCCACACTTTGTGCCAGGTATTGCTCCAATTATTGAAGGGTTTTCCTCCGGATTCTTGCAAATTAATTCACTTTTACCTCAGCTATATTTGGGTACACTCATTCAGATGCCGACTTAATGCAAAAGCCATCTCCTTGATCATATTTGGATTAAGGCTAATGAGGTCTAAAGCTCCCCAAGTGAAACTCAGACTGAGCGTCAACAAGCAGGTTATTTGTCAGTAAGTTGTTGACAGTGCCTTTCAACATTTTTCCATTGATTGGTGATAAAATAATTGCATCAAGTATACAGATTGGAAGAGCTTTGTTTTTGTTTCTGGACAAGATCTAACTGGGCAATTTTCCAAACTGTTGGGTACAGACTAGTGTTGTACTTTTCGATAAACAGCTTGGCTAGACCGACTACAAGTGGAATGCTGTCAGGGCCCGTATAATTTGCTGTATCCAATGCTCTCAGCAGTTTCTTGATGTACTTTGGAGTGAATTCAATTGGCTGAAGACTGACTTGACTGAAGCCGGGAGGAGACCAAGATGAATTATTCAGTCAACATTTCAGGTTGATGATGGTTACAAATATTTAAGTCTTTTTCATTAACACCCACACACTATGTTCCACTGCAGCTGAGGACAGGAATGGTTCTGGAACTTCTCGCTCAAATTCGCTGTATAATTGTCTACCACTATTCACAACCATATCTGGCAGGCCTGCAGAGTTTTGATAAATTTTTGGTCTGAGATTTGAATCTGACAAACACTCTGACCAACTAAAATATAAAATTTCTGTCATTCACATTCTAGCCTCCTTGCAATAAAGGAACAATTTCACTTTAATAATATCTTACACCGGACTACTAGTTTTTATGAGTTGTATACATGGTATATTAAATCTCTTTATGGTTCCTTGTTCCATACGATAAGGAAATGCTCAGATATACCTTTCCTTTTACCAAAATTAATGACATCCTACTTACCACTTTGAATTATATTGGTCAGAGCTTTGCCTGCCTACATACCCTGTCTCTTCCTCCTTTAAATGTCTTACTGCTATGGGCAGGACACACTACCCCTCCAGCTGGCCCCTGCTGCAGGCATCTAATGTCTTTATTATGAAAATGTATTCAAATTTAAAGCCATTTTGATTATGTATGCCATTTAATAACATGGATATCTAAAAAAAAAAATTTAAAAACAATTAAAATCAAATCTTGCTTCGGAGTGTAAATAAAATATAACCTTTTTCTATTTTTCTTTCCAGTGGAAAAGACTGACTCGAATGCATATCTAAAAAAACAATTAAAATCAAATCTTGGCTTCAGAGTGTAAATAAAATATCATCTTTTTCTATTTTTCTTTCCAGTGGAAAAGACTTTCTCGAAGTAATATTTTATATGCTTGGCAGTTTTGTTTAAAGGAAATGTAGTCCTAGAGTTTGTGCCTTTCAGTCGCAGAATGTTTTCTGAAGGAAACATAATTTTACTTATCCTACTGCCCCGACAAACAAGGGTGAAGATTTAACTTTTATTTTTGCAAATACACTTTCACCCAAAAGATATTGCCCTGTTATGCTTCAAATGTATTGCCAAAGCTCAAAATACAAAACAAGGCTTTCACTACTCATTCATCGTTTATACAGAGATAATGTGCTTCTAAAAATCTGAAATAAAGACAGCAAAAGATTGACTACTCAGCAGGTCAGACAGCATCTGTGAAATGAGAAACAGAGTTAAGACCCTTTGTCAGAACTTGGCTGTTTCGAGCAGTTTTTGTTTTTAAAAAATATTTTAGAGTCAGTGACCTTTCACCAGAACCATCTCAAGATAAAGATAGACACAAGAGATTCTGCAGATGCTGAAAATCTTGAGCAATGTGCACAAAGTTCTGGAGGAACTCAGCAAGTTAGGCTGTAGCTATGGAGGGGAATAAGCAATCAACATTCTGGGCTGAGACCCTTCATTAGGGCTGAAAAGGAAGGGGGCAGAAGCCAAAATTTAAAGATAAATTTTGTTTTTAGGAATCAGAGAATGAGGGAAGTAAGAAAAGAATACAATGAATGATCAGCCAGAAGGTGGAGAGGAGGAGACTGAACAATTAAACACATGAGTATGCAAGGCTTTAAAGGAAGTGAACAACAAAAGATTGGTCTAGAGAAAGTGTAAATGGGGGAAGCAGGAAAATTAACTACAATTATTAGAAGGGAAAAGCTGTATTTGCCAGAAAAGTGTAACGTAATGTTGAAAAGGATAATTACCTGAAATTGTAGGAGTCAGTGTTGAGTCATGTTGGTCGTAATGTGCCTAATCAGGCCGCTTGCTGTTCCTTAAGCTTACATTGCATTTCATGGAGACAGTGTGGGTGGTCAAAGAAAGAGCAGTCAGAGTGGGCGTGAAATGGAAAATTAAAATGACAAAGACCCGGATGCTTAGGACCACAGTTTTTCATAAAATGCAAGTAGGATGTATGGTATTCTCCCACTCTGCGATTGACAAGCAATAAGCTGTGAATACTGAAAATCTGAAACAGCAGAAAACATTGGAAATCTCAGCAAAGCAAGCAGCACCTGTAGAGATGAAGCAGTTATCATTTGAAGTCAATTGAGTTGGGAAAATGTAGAAAACAAGTTGCAGAAAAGACAGATAAATGGAGGGCAATGCAACAAGGCATGTGAAACCTACCACAAACAATCCCTTTATCCTCTCCAACCCTCACCCTTCTCTGAAATGTTAAATATGCTTGATTTCCAAATTTTTACCAAACAGTGATCTGAGCACAGACATTGAACATTAGCCTTGTGTCTCTCACCACAGGTGGTCTCTGATTTGTTCAGTATTTTCAGCATTTTCTGCTTTGAGGTCACCCATTGTGTGTTTGGCCTTCCCCAAACAGGGGGCTACCAAGCAGTCAACAGGAGTTCTTGTAGATTGCTGTTTCCTTTGTAAGGAGTGCTGTGAAAAGGAAGATGTTGTGAGAAGATGTACAGGGATGAGGGGAGACATGGAAGTGAACCGGAGTGCCCCAAACAAGAGCAGTCTTTAGTTGTGGCAAAACGAGTGGGTCCATGTCTGGCTGTTCGATAAGTGATGCTATGTCTGGAAGTGGCAACGCCTTTAGGATTAAGACATTTTGAAGGAATATACAAGTTACTAGGGTAGAAGAAGCTACCCAAGTTCTGGAAGGGAGACGAAGAGTAGTTGAGAACAACTGAGCAGAAAATGAAACAGATAGCTTGAGTGTCCTTCCATCTGTGGTGGAGGAGAACCCATACTTCAGAGAGATGAAAGATATATCAGGGGTGCTAGTGTGGAGGGTGAATTGTCAGGGCAGGTGCAATGGAAATGGAGAAAATGGGAGAATGTAACAGAGTCCCAGCAGGCAACGAGTGGGGCAAAGTGCAGTCAACATATCTTCAGGAATCCTTGGAGTTGGTCACTAGCATATCTTCAGAAATGAGCAGGGAGAAATCAAATTAAGGTAGAAATGGCATGGAAAAATGACTGCAAAGATGATGGACTTTCTACTTCAGCACAAGAGGAAGAAACAACAAATATTTAGTCCTCAAATTAGTCTGAAACAACATTGAGATAATCTTGGACTCAAAAGCAACACTTTTCATTCAGACAGAGTGAAAATCAAAGGGGAAGTCATTAAAAATGATAACACTCAGTTGTGTGGAGAAGAGTCCTGCTGGAGCAAAATTGGACTTGTGTTTAAGAAAGTATTATTTGGATGTCCAAATAAAGTGTATGGATATTGGACATGTATGGCTAAAGTAAATTGTCTGAGGAAGAAAAGATAGAAACTGCACAAACAGTGGATGGTATTAGAAGTGTTTTGAATGTAGGTCTAGTCAGAGGCAAAGATAGATGATTTTGTGGCCTCAATTGAAACTCCAGGATGATGTGTAGCCTCCCTGGGGCCAGGGTCAAGGATATCTTGTGACAGGTATGGGGCATTCTGAGAGGGGGTGGTGAGCAGCCAGAGGTCATGGTCTAAATAAGGTTTTTTTTTTAAGAGCCAGGTAGAAAGTTAAAAAGCAAGACTTCTAGGGAGTAATTGCAGGATTAGTGCTTGTGCCATGTGCTGGTGAAGTGAGAAATAGATAAATAGAGCAGTTCAAATCATAGCCAAGGAGCTGGTGCAGAAAGAAGGGCTTCAGATTTATGGATTGTTGGGCGCTCTTCCAGGGCTGTACAGACAAAATATTTTTAATCTGAACTGGAGGGGAACCAATCCTCACTAGAAGGTTTGCTAGTGCTATTCAGGTGTGTTCAAACTGGAGAGACAGGAGGAAGGGAAACAGGGTAGCAGGGTAACTGGTGGTTGGGATGAGAGCAAGAAAGATGGGTTCATAAGTAAGACTGAAAGGAAAGACAGCAAGGGGCAGGTTAATAAGTGTAGTGGGTCTGATGGTCTATTTTTATTTATTTTATTTAACGATACAGTGCAGAACATATCGCCCAACAACCCACCAATTTAACCCTAGTCTAATCACAAGACAATTTATAATGACCAATTAACCTTCAAACCACTATGTACATATTTGTACTATGGGAGAAAACTGGAGGACCTGGGAAAAAGCAACACGTGCACACGGGAAGAATGTACAAAGTTTCTTACAGTGGACACCTGTATGGACTCCAGACTCTGATACCCCAAGATGGAATGGCATCGCACTAACCACTACACTACCGTAGCACCCCGTGTGATCAGAAATGCATTTATAGCAACACTAGGAATATTATAGGCAAGGAGGATAAATTTAGAGCCTGGATCAGTACATGGAATTATGATGCTGTTGCCATTACAGACACTTAGTTGCAAGAGCATCAGGGCTGGCAGCTCAATGTTCCTGGCTTTCAATGTTTTAGACATGGTGGAAGGATCTGTGGGAGGGAAAAAAAGCTGGGTGGTAGCAAAGGGAGAATGTCACAACAGTTACACTGAAGTGATTCTACTCTGATTCTGAGAGGTGATGGAACAAATATGTAGACAGATATGGCAAAGTGCAGAAACAACAGGGGTGTCATAATGGGGACTTCAACTTCCCCAGTATTGACCGTAACTAGATGGGAGGAAATTCTTCAGCGCATCCAAGAAGAATTCATGAAACAGTGTGTGGAGAGTCCAATTAGAGGAAGAAACATTCCTGTTTTGGTTTTGACAGAGCAGATAGTGGGTGAATATTTTGGGAATAGTGACTGCATCTCATTGTGTTTAAAGGTAGTTAGGAGTGGTGTTAAAATGAGATCTTGCATAAAGGTACTAAGGAAATGGGCATATTATGACAGGATGAGATGGGAACTAAAGGCCATTGATTGGGATCAGCCGCTGTTGTTTAAAAACCAGCTGATCAGAGTTCAGTATTCCCATGTCCTAGTAAGGAGTACGGTAAGGTAAGGGAGCCTTGATGACCTGAGAAAATCCTAAATTTTGTGAGGATGAGAAAGGAAGCAAATGCAAAATTTAGGAAGCTAAATTCAGACTAAGCTGTTGGAAAGTATAAAGATAGCAGAAAATGCTCATGCAGAAGATTAGGAAGGCCAGAAGGGGCTATGAAATGTCCTTGGCAAGTAGGCTCAAGGAGAATCCCAAGGCATTTTATACTTAAATTAATAAAAGGAGGATAACTAGAGAGAGTAAGTTCATTCAAGGATAAAGGAGGAATTTTGTGCTTGAGGTGAAAGCAAGTGGCTGAGGTACTAATGAATACTTTATGTTAATGTTTATCAAGGAGAAGGTTTTGAAGAATAGTGAAGGCTGAGAGGGGCCTGCTAATGTGCTGGAATAATTTGAGTCTTCTGAAATGCATTTAGGTGGACAAATCCACAGACCCTGATGGAATATATCCCATTATATTGAAAAAAAAGTAGGTCAGTAGATTGCTGGGACTTTGATAAAGACCTTTATGTCCCCACTTGCAAAGGTTTGGAGAATAACAAATGGTTGTGCTTTTTTTTCAAGAAAGAAAATAGGGATAATGCAGGTAAGTAAGCAAGCCTCATTCCAGTAGTGAAGAAACTATTGGAGAAGATACTAAGGGGTAGGATTTATGTGCACTCAGAAAAGTGTGGCCGGCTTAGGGACGGTCAGCATGGATTTGTGTGGGGCATATCATGCCTTACAAACTTGATTGAGTTTTGTGAGGAGGTGACAAAGGAGCTTGGTGACAAAGGGCAGTTGTTGCAATCTACATGGATTTCAGTAAAGCATTGGATAAGGTCACTCATGGTAGGTTGATTCAGAAGGTAAAGATCCATGAGATCCATGGGATCCAGGGTGAATTGCAGGTTTGGATTCAGAAATACTTTGACCATAGAAGACAGAGAGTAAGGGTTATTATTCTGGCTGGAGGTCTGTGACCAGTGGTGTTCCTCAAAGTTCTGTGCTGGGACTTTAGTTGTTTTTGAAATATATCAATTATTTGGATGAAAATGTAAATCAGATACATACTTGGGCTGAGAATTGGCAGATTGAGTTTTATCTGGACAAGTATGAGCTATTTCACTTTGGGAGGTCAAATTATGGCTAACACAAGGGGACATAGTTTTAACGTGCTTAGAATTAGGTACAGAGGGGATGTCAAGGGTGGAGATCTGTGGAATGCACTGCCGGCAATGCTGGTGGAGGAGAATACAGTATGTTCTTTTAAGAGACTCTTAGATAGGTGTATGGAGCTTAGAAAAATAGAGGGCTATGCGGTAGGGGAATTCTAGACAGTTTCTAGAGTACGTTACATGGTCAGCACAACATTGTAGGTCAAAGGGTGTGTAAGGTGCTGCAGATTTCTATGTTCTATGTTCTGTGCTCTAGGAACTATACAACTAATGGCAAACCCCTTAATAGCATGAGGCATAGAGGAATAGTTTGCCAAAAGAAGCAACATGTGGATAAGGTAGTAAGTAAAATATGCTTCCCTTCATTGGTAGGGGTATTGTGTATAATCGTAAGGAAATCATTTTGCAGTTATATAAAACTTGTATCAGACTGCACAAAGTTCTAGTCAGCCATTTATCGGAAGGATGTGTGGACACTTTGGAGAGGGTGCAAATAAGGTTTACCAGGATGATGCCAGAGTAGAGCTATAAAGCAAGGTTGGACAAACTTGAGTTGCTCTCCCTCGAGTGTTGGAATCTGAGTGCAGACCTGATAGAGGTTCTTAAAATAGTGAAAGGTATAGATAAGGTAGACAGTCAGAAAATCTTTTTCACAGAGGATGTGATTCTAAGTTTATCTGGGGTGGGGGAGAGTTTTAAGCAGCATGAGAGCCACAGAGTTTCATGCAGAGGTAGGTACATGCCAGAAACAAATTGCTGGGGTGGTAGTGGAATCAGACAGTTTGGTGGGCTTTAACAGACTTTTAGATAATCACATGAACATGAGGGTAATGGATGGATATGGATGATATTTCAGCAGAACATTTCGCATCAAGATTGGCTCAACATCGTGGAGTGAATGGCCTGCCCAGTTCTGTGCTGTTCAATATTATATGTTCTATTGACCAATCAATAAATTCGAGATGTGAAGAGAGGAGTGTTGTAGGGAGCAATAAAGAAACGGGCAGAAACAGTGTGTTTACCAGCAGTACCCACCTTCTGGATCATAGAAAGAAGGCTGAAACAGATTGTTGGTCAATTTTAAATCAGTCCACATGCATCCTGGCTAACTTGATCCACTCTGTAAGGTACTTATGTAAGAAATGTGTCATATTATCTTCAGAGCTTTTGACAGGGTTAACAGAAATCTTCCAAAGTTAGAGAAGTACTACAGAAGTGCCTGGACATCTGGAATTAAATTAGGGTCTGATTGCTTTACTGTCTTCAATGGAGAATCTCATTGAAACCTACCTGATACTGAAGGGCCTGGATTCAGTGCACATGGAGGTGATACTTCCATTAGCAGGGGAGTCTAGGATCTTAGGGCACAGCCTTAGGATAAAGAGAGGTCCCTTTAAAACAGTTGATAAGGAATTTATTGTCACAGAGGATTGTTGGAACCAAATCATTGGGTGTATTTAAGGCTGAGATTAATAGGGTTTTAATTGGCAAGGAGGTTTAGGATTATGGGGAGAAGGCAGGAGAATGGGGTTGAAAAGAAAATTAGTCATGACTGAAATTTGAAACAGATTCTATGGGCTGAATGGACTAATTTTGCTTCTGCATCTGTCAATCCTATGGACATTAACCCATCTACTTTGCTTGAAATTCCTTGAAAATAAGGAATTGCTACTCCTCCTCGTACTCTGTGTGATTACAAAAGTTTGCAATCTTATGACGGGACTACTGATCTTAAGGAGTGATCTCTATTGGTTGTCTTTTTTGTAGAATATATATTTTTGTTTGAGAATGTACAAATTGCTCTAGAGAGAGTGAACAGGTTATAATTTTATTCTGTGAGCCGAAGTTTTAGATCATTGCTTTCTTTAGCATTATATGGGGAGAAATTAATTAAATTAGTTTATCTGTATGCATATACTCTTTCATCCTTTGTCTATTTACTTTTAAACAAAATCTGTGTTATTTCAGATGAACTGAGCTGGATTCAGCTCAGATTCAATGGTTCCTGGCTGCCTATACTTGAAAAATTTTAAAAGTTGTGCAGATTTTAGTGGAGCAGAATTGTGGTATATGATTCTCCTTGCACTCACCCTTATCGACTGGTTGAGAAGGGTTCAATGGAGTTTCTGCTTTTAATCATGTTGTTCTGAGGTTCTGTCCATCTGAGTACCTGAGAAACCTTTGGTGGAAGGCAAATCTGTCAAGGTTTTGGGCATTTTTAATAATCTCCTTAAAGGTCTCTGACAATTAGGGGATTTTGAAGAATAATAAAATTGAAGTAAATTATAAAAGAAAATTATGAAAAACTAAAAGGAAAATAAAGGTAATTTAAATGTATAAAACTACTTAGAAATAATACAAATCATTTAAATCATTTACATATACAGTGAAATTTGCCCACTTTTATTATTCCTTACAATTGTGATTGAAAAAAGATTTTAGGACAAAAGTCAATATAATGAGCTTATTTTTTTCCCCTTTTCCACATTTTTTTTTGTTTTTATTCTCGGTTTGAACCTTTCAAACTGTAATTCCTGTCTGTGTTTATTTATGAAAATGATTAGTTGTGAATTAAATGTAATCATTGCTACAGGCTTGCAATGTGGTCTGTCTTCAGATATGGTACCTGTGGTTGTTGGATTATTTCCATTGCTCAAGCCTCCTTACCAAGAAGTGTAGAGGGCCACTGGTGGCAATTGGCATCATCATTTAGCTGTACTACAGTGTCAAGCCTGAATGCAATAATTAGAGTTGTCTTGCTGACAAGTGGCCTTCACGGGGAATCTCTATATTTATCACACAATGTAAGCTCAAGTGGCTTCAGCTGAAGGGTATAAACAGCAGACACTTAAGCTTCTCTTCATTCTTGGTCCAATTGCTCTTGTGATGGATAAAATGCTTCTCAAGAGAGAGGATTCGTACCTTGAAATTCTTAGAAAGAATATGTCAGTATTTGTTGTTCACATCTGATTAACCTGTAGTTGGCAGATTATAAATTGGTTTGGCAGATGTTTTAAAATTTCAAATATGTTCAAAATTGCACACTCATCATTTGTATATCAAGTGCATGCTTCAAAAGGCAGGGAAGTAGCAATGCTGAAGGTGAAAAATCTGTCTTTTAAGTCCATGCCAGCTCCCAGGGAAGCAATATTATCTATTCTATTTTCCCCTCATTATTTCCCTGCATTTCTCCAACTTATTCTCTCTCACATATGCCCATTATCTCCCATTTAATTTCTTCACCTCTACTAAAGTGTAACTTACAGTGGTCAGTTAACCTGACAGCACATTATTCTCATGTGAAGCGAGGCAGAAGTACTCGGAGGATGTCGGTACAGTCACAGAGAAAATGTGCAAATTCTGCGAAAGCAGCACTTGAGGTCAGGATCAAATCAATAGCTGTAAGTGGCAGTAGATCCTATGCCACTCACTTGGGTGGCGCACTTCTTGGCAGCCACTTCTCAGTGAAAGCAGACATTGATGATGAAAATGTCTGAAGAGGGGACCAGTGGGGTAGGACAAGTGGACAAGGGAATCACAGAGAGAATGATTCCTGTGGAAAATAGAGCGGGGAGGAGAGGAAGATGTGCCTGGTGGTGGAATCCTGTTGAAGATGGTGAAAGCTGTGGGGAGCGGTATGTTGGATGCATAAGCTTGTGGGACGGTAGGTGAAGATATGGGGAACTCTATCTCCATTTTGTTTGAGGGCGATGGAGCAAGGGCCAACATACGGGAAAGGCTTGAGCTGTGACAACAGCTCTCTGCAACTTACTTGCGCTCTTGGTAAGGGTAGTTACCACACCAAGTTGTGATGCATCAAGATCAGATGCTTTCAAAGCTGCATGGTGTCATCTGCGAACCTGTAAGTGGAGTTGTCACAGAATCTGGCTACACAGTTGTGAGGGTACAGAGGAAAAAGCAGCAAGTTGAGGATGCAGATTGGGAGCACCAGTTCTGAGGATATCTTAGCGGAAATATTGCCGTCTATTATAGCAACACACACAAAATGCTGGAGGAATTCAGCAGGCCAGGCAGATCTATGGAAATGAGTAAACGGTCAATGCTTCAGACCAAGACCCTTTCTTCAGGACTGCAAAAAAAGATGAGAAGTTATGACAAGAAGGGGGGAAGGGTGAAGAAGTACAGGGTGATAAGTGATACCAGGAGAGGGTGAGGGTGAAGAAGTAATGGGTGACAGGTGAAATCAGGAGAGGGGAAGGGTGAAGATTACTGGGTGATAGGAGAAACCAGGAGAGGGAGAGGGTGAAGATTACTGGGTGATAGGTGAAACCAGGAGACAATGTGGTTGAAGATTACTGGGTGATAGGCGAAACCAGGAGAGGGTTTGGGGTGAAGAAGTACTGCGTGACAGGTGAAACCAGGAGATGGTGAGGGTGAAGCAGTAGTGAGTGATAGGTGAAACCAGGAGAGGAGGAGGGTGAAGATTACTGGATGATAGGTGAAATCAGGAGAGGGAGAGGGGTGAAGAAGTAATGAGAGATAGGAGAAACCAGGAGAGGGGGAGGGTGAAGATTACTGGGTGATAGGTGAAACCAGGAGACAGTGTGGTTGAAGATTACTGGGTGATAGGCGAAACCAGGAGAGGGTTTGGGGTGAAGAAGTACTGCGTGACAGGTGAAACCAGGAGATGGTGAGGGTGAAGCAGTAGTGAGTGATAGGTGAAACCAGGAGAGGAGGAGGGTGAAGATTACTGGATGATAGGTGAAATCAGGAGAGGGAGAGGGGTGAAGAAGTAATGAGAGATAGGTGAAACCAGGAGACGGTGAGGGTGAAGATTACTGGGTGATAGGAGAAACCAGGAGATGGGGAGGGGTGAAGTAATGAACAGTGGACGGGGGATAAAAACAGAGTCGAGGTATGCAGATATATGTTCGGTGGGGCAGGAACAAGCAGGAACAGTAGGTGTACCTGGATATGTAGGTTTTATGATATTGGGTAGGGGGTAGAAATGGGAGGTGCGGAGTAAGGGAACTGTGGGTTGTTGGCAGTGACTGGGAGATCTCTAGAGTGAATCAGGTGAACGATGGTACGGGAGGCAATGGCCTGGTTCTCCTTAGTGGGGTCCTGCTTCTCGCATTGCTGTCTATTACTGCTGATTGCATTCTGTTCAGGAAATTAAGAGTCCTGTTGCAGAAGGAGTTGCCGAGTCCTTGGCTCAGTCCAGAGTTGGAGATGAACTTGTTTGGAATTATGAGATTGAATGTGTAGTTACTTTTCCAGGGGAATATGTGGCAATACTTGTAGGCAGTCCCCACTTCAAACCTAGTTACTTAAATTGTTAGAACAAAGGACAAACTTCACTGTATGTACACGTGATAAATAAATGAGAATCTGAATGAGAATTTGAATCTGATCTGAATCTGGCTGAAGACAGTTCAAGTTTATGTTCAATTTATTCTCATTCAACCATACACATGTATACCGCCAAACAAAACAGCATTGCTCTGGACCAAAGTGCACTATACAGTACATATAACTCACACACACAACAAAGAAAGTAAAATTGCCACAAGTAAATTAACAAATAGTAGGGTGCATTTATGACCCGAGTTAAAAAGTAAACAGTATAATGCTACTGACACTTCATACATGATGAGACCTACGTTGTGGCAGTAAGATCAATAGACTTGTGGCCTTGGGGAAGAAGCTGTTTCCCATCTTAACCATTCTTGTCTAAATGCTGCAGTACCTCCTGCCTGATGGTAAGGGGTCAAAGAGATTGTTAGATGGCTTGGGGGGTGGTGGATTATTGACAAATCGAAGGGCCCTATGTGCATACTGCACATAATGAATATTCTCTGACGTGTGGAAGGGAGACCTTGATGATCCCTTCAGCAGTCCTCGCAATCCTTTGTAAGGACTTGGGGTCAAGTGTCTTACAAAAGGCAAGCTATGTTATTTTCCTTTTGGTCTCAGAGTTAAGTTGGAAGAGAAAAAGAATGTCTGCAAATACTCCCACAAGCTGATCCTTGCAGGATATGAAGATCCAAGCCAAATGCTTTCCACTGGTTTACTCCTCCAGAAGACTGATCTGATGTCTGCAATGGTGACTGTTGGTATAGATGCATCAGCAGCAGTCGGGATAGATGGTGTCATGTCATTCCCTCCTGTTCAAAAAGTGTATTGTGCTCTTCTGGGAGGAATGCACTGCTGTCTGCAATGCCGACTGACCTAGTTTTCTAGCCCACTAAGACATGTAAACCCTCTCATAACTGATGGCTGGTTTGAGGCTTGGTTTTGTCTTTTGGCAATCCTGATATCTTTCTGAAGGTTATTTCTTGAATTCCTCTTCAGGTCAGGGTCTACTAATTTGATTGCTGTGGACCAAGACTTCATTAGGGAGTGAATCTCTTGTTGCATCCATAAGACCATAAGATATAGGAGCAGAAGGTGGCCATTCAGCCCATTGAGTCTGCATGGTTTTTGGTTGGGGTATACCCAGATTGATTTCTTTGGTATGTGATCCTCTCCGCACTTAGGGAAGCAGTCTATGACAGTGGTGACATGCTCATTTAGAGTGGCTGTTGGGTCCTTCATATTGACCAATCTACCAACTCAAAGTAGTTGCATAATTCAAAATCAAGTTTATTGTTATTCAACCATACGTATATATACAGCTAAATGAAACATTTCTCTGGGACCAAGGTGCAAAATACAGTACATATAGATGAAAGGCAGCATATAAAATAATAACAGATAATGAAAAATATTCTGTACATGTACAAGTTGATATAAAGTGCATACAAAACATATAGTTAAATATGCAGCAGTATGAGATAAATGGTCCTGTGTTAAATAGTATGTACCGGGTGGCAGTGGGGTGTTCAGAAATCTCATAGCCTGGGGGCAGAAACTGTTACCCAGCCTAATAGTCCTTGTTCTTATACTACAGTAGCTCCTGCTTGATGGTAGGAGTTCAAAGAGATTGTGGGTTGGATGGGAGGGGTCCCTGACAATACTGCAGGGTCTCCAAATGTAGTGCTTCAGGAATTTGTTCTGGATTGTGATGGAGAGGACTAGAAAGAAATACCGATCATTCTCTCAGCAATGCTCACAAACCATTGCAGGATCTTGCTGTCAGATGCCTTCCAATTCCCAGAGCAGGCTGTTCTCTGCTCTCATAAAAAGCTCCTTTATGTCTTCAGAAAAGCACAATACAACTTTCAGTGCTAGACCCTTATGTTTTAGATTTTGTTTGTATGCAGGGAGAAGGAACTCAGCCTTGTGGTCTGATTTACCAACATGTGTACGAGGCTGGCAAATTCCAGTGACTGTGTAACAATGGTCAAAGGTCTGTGATGAGCAGGGCCTCTGGGCACACAGGCTATTGATTTTAGAGTATAGTTCGTTGAGTGCAGGTTTCATAACTATTTGTGGTGGGATGTAGACAATTATCAGGATAGCTGGAATCAATTCCCACTGCAGGTGTATGAGTGGCAGAAGATGCACAAAGGTGTGCAGAATATAATAGGAAAACATTTGATGTGTTTTTACTCTGTCTATAACAAAATCAAACGTCTATTCATTATTTAAACAAAATGAGTGAATGGGAAAATATCAGAAGGCAATGCTTCATGTTCCACTTTAGCTCACAACACAATTTTACAACTTTAGGTAACACATACCCTTTGTCTTCCTTTCCTATTCTTACTAGTTCACCTAGATTATCTCTCCCTTTGCTCAGTTTTTCATTTCCCACCTGCTTACCCAAAATCATTACTCCCCCCCTGCCCCCCCCAGTTTCATCTGCCCGTCACTAACACATCTCTCCATCTGAATTACTTCTCCAATGGCCTATTCAGCCTGTCCCCTCCCCTACCCAGTTCCATCTGCACGCCATCTTGCCCTTATCTGGTTCCATATCACTTTTATGTGTCTGCCTCAAGCTTTGACCTCCCCTTCCCTCTCTGTGCCCCCCTCCATCAATGAGTTTCATCATATCTTGTTTTTCATCTGTTTGTCCCTATCATCCACTATCCTCTGCCTCTAACCTCCTCCCCCCCACGCCCACCTATCACCTACCAGCCCCTGTCTCACACCTTTGTACTGGCTATGTTCCTACTACAACCTCAGTCCTTTGCAGTCTCGTGATCCCTTTGACTCCAGAGATGCTGATCAACTGAATTCCTCCAGTAAGAATTTTGCTCCCCATTCAATTATCAGTAGTCTCTTGTGTCTCCAAATATAATTATATCATGAACCTGAGCAAATAAAACAAATATTTTTGCTAATATTTCTACACTGTGATTTTGTATAAAGCTCTCTAAAGGCTATATAGTACATTCAGAAAATAATGAATGTAATAAATGGCATACATATTAAGCATAAAGAAAGCATCATCTTATGAAAAATTGATTTCATGCAAACTGAATGATGATTTATTACACCACCTATCTTAACAGATACTTATGGAATATTTAATGCTAGTTTACTATTGAGTTTAGCAAATGATAGGAAGACGTTGTTTGATGCAATCAGTGTCTCATATCCATGACTAATGTTCACATTTGTATTTGTAGTAAAACATTGAAACTTATGACTAAATGAGCATTTTAGAATAATGATTTTACAGTTAAAAATTCGTGCATCCTTTACTTACATACTGGAAAATAAACCATGAGGATTAAATAAATATGCATTATTCTTTAAAAGTCAGACTATTGTTTATATTATGAATTGGGATTTGCCTCTATCTAAATATGTCAATATAAGTTTCCTGGGAATAGACTAACAATGAGGAAGGAATTTTGTACTGAAATGTTAGCTAGTAATTACAATATTATTTTTCCAGATTGTCCCCATATTTTTATGCAATGCAAATATCTTCATTTTGAATGTAAACATTCGACATGAGCCTTAATCTGATTATTGAGAAAGAGTTGAATAAAATCACTCTGACACTTTATTGTGAAGTCCAATTATGAAAATGTATATGAGAAGGAGTGAATTGAACCAACAAGATGATATTAAACAAACAATTATTTCCAAAGTTATTTGTCTGGCTTCTTAATTTAAAAATAATACTAAATTTCAGGTTTACACTTCAGTGGTTACTATTTCAGTAACCAATATTGGTTAACAATCTTCCACATATGAATAAAGATAACAAAGGATAATACAAATAGATGAAGGCTATTCATGCTATTATCTCTACATCAACCCAAGTTGATTTTACTTTAGGGTTTCTTTCTCACATCTCTGTACTTTTTCTTCGGTCATTTATACATTCTGAAGGCTTCTACTGAATATTTATCCAAACAGGCTGTGTTTCCAATTATAACTATTTGTATTAAAATCCTTACAGTAGATTGCACCCTTTCTCACTGTAGGAGCCCATTTTATTCAAAGAGTTAGCTATAGATTGCAGAGCCACAGATCGAGGGGCCAAATATTTCTAGTAAAAATGTTTAGCTAATGAAGGAACAATACTAGCAAGCATCCTGCTGCTTTTTTAATGGATTGGAATAGGGGCTTTCCAGCTTAAGAGGTAAAGTCAGAAGAATTTTGATCCGTCATAATGTCTGACAACCTCTCCCTTTAGGGGTCATAAAGAGAAAACATTCTAAATAAATGTAAGGAGACTATTTCCGTACCAGGAGTTTATTTGGTTCCCATCTTCCATCACTGGATGATTTATGTAGGACTCAACTCAATCCAAAAGAGACATCATTTATCGCTGTTTCAAAAGAAATTGTCTCAAGTTAGACATTGCACACTAAAAAGTAAAAGAATTTTGCATAGTAGGGGAATTAAGAGTTATGGGGAAAAGACAGGTATGTAGAAATGAGTCCATGGTCAGATCAGACATGATCTTATGGAATGGCGGAGCAGGCTCGACGGGCCAGATGGCCGACTCCTTATGTACTTTGAACATTCAGAGATAGATCCTAATTTCTGCTTCCCCTGAGAAGTGCACTGCTAAATGTGGAAGAAATACTCGCATTATCTTCCCAACCACACTACTCAGCCAGAAAATTAGCGACATATTTTCTTCTTCTGGATGATGTTGAAATATCTGGAGAATTTCGTCAAAGCAAAGGAACAAGACAGAGTAAAAGTATGTGAAGTTGTTTTGACAATTTGTCACGTTCAAAGTCTCTGGATTTCTGGCAAATTAGATGAAAAGTTACTGCTTAATAGCAGTGGTGGCAAGTGCAAAATGAGAGAAAATAAATTGTTGAGATTACAACTTAGAAGAGATTTATTTTCCTATTATTTCACTGCATGTAATATTGCTTATATTTTTATGCATTGCATTCATACAGATTAAATTAATACAGAATAAATTTAGAATATATGTTTACTAAATATTTTGGGACATTTATGTTTTGTGCTCTGGTGGTTTGCTTTATGGAATTAAAAGCATCAATATCAAGTGTGCAGCTAATAGTAGATAAGATCATATGGGATCTGGCCTATTTCTCAAACTTACTACCTATAGTGACCGCCCAGCCCCCTGCAGCAACCTGTCCCAGATGCAGCAGGCTATCCAAGCTGATCCTGCATCTGCCAAAGGCATTCTAGGAGGCCGCAAACCCAGTACCATGAAAAGCTCTCAGGGACTGCATAATGAGGACCCATCCCAGAGCAGTCTTATTCCAAAACCCATTAGAACTGCTTTTAAATGTCTCTAGCAGTCAGACATTTTAAAATACCATTCAAATGGATTAAAAATTTGAAAACATATATTTTAGTAAAAAAATCAAAACACTTTAAATTGATACAAAATACTTAAAATAAGTAAACCAATTATTTTTGCTTACCATTATCACGGGGTCAACAATACATAAGAATGAATTAATTAATATTTCTTTGGACATCTGTAGTGAAAGGCTAAATATTAAGATGCAAGATGCCTCAGACATGCTTTTCAGTATGTTCGTGTTCTGCCATTGGACTTAATGTGGTTGTATTTGATTCCTTGCTTCTGTCTTTCTTCCATGCTTTAATGAACAACCTGATCATTGAGCAGAACATGATCCAAAGTTCTTTGTGGAACCAACCACAGATCTAATCAGATCTAATTTATTGAATGTCATTCAATAATCAAAGAGATCCAATGGCTTTTAATCTCTTTTTCTTGTTTCCATATTCATAAATAATTCAGTTAATATTCTGTTGACAAATGAGTGAACTTATGTATACCATTACATTTATATTATTTTCTTTTATTGTTCAATTTGTAAATTACCAATGTAATTACAACTGTATGTAATCTGATTTTTCTTTTCTGCACTATATTTTCTGACAACCAAAGACAGTTGCTGACACTTACACCATTTGGGATAAGATACTTCATTGATTGATCATTAAGTGAGTTGTTTGGTTCATGTGTACTTCTTGTCAGTTTACTCATCTTGAATTTGTGCAAGGATTTCAAGATAGAACACTATTTTTCATTCAAACAAAAAGTTGTCAGTACTCTGTGGACATTTATAATTTGTTAATCCTAATATTTTTAACAGAGAAACTACACTATCTAATTCCTATATAATGAACTTTGTGGTTTTTGTATTGTTCATGTAGCACCATGGTCCTGAAAAACTTTGTCTCGTTTTAACTGTGTACTATTACAGCAGTTATGGTTGAAATGACAATAAAAAGTGACTTGAAAATATTATAAGGTACATTAAGACCCCATACCAGGAAAAATATAAAGACACAAAAGTGACGTGTTGGAGAAGGTGTGGCTCCAAGGAAGCAATTCACTGCCATATTTTTTGGACACACATCGAAGTTGCTGGTGAACGCAGCAGGCCAGGCAACATCTCTAGGAAGAGGTACAGTCGACGTTTTAGGCCGAGACCCTTCGTCAGGACTAACTGAAGGAAGAGTGAGTAAGGGATTTGGAAGTTGGAGGGGGAGAGGGAGATCCAAAATGATAGGAGAAGACAGGAGGGGGAGGGATGGAGCCAAGAGAGCTGGACAGGTGATTGGCAAAAGGGATACGAGAGGATCATGGGACAGGAGGTCCAGGAAGAAAGACGGGGGGGGGGGGAACCCAGAGGATGGGCAAGGGACAGAGGGAGAAAAAGGAGAGTGAGAGAAAGAATGTGTGTATAAAAATAAATAACAGATGGGGTACGAGGGGGAGGTGGGGCATTAGCGGAAGTTAGAGAAGTCGATGTTCATGCCATCAGGTTGGAGGCTACCCAGATGGAATATAAGGTGTTGTTCCTCCAACCTGAGTGTGGCTTCATCTTTACAGTAGAGGAGGCCGTGGATAGACATGTCAGAATGGGAATGGGATGTGGAATTAAAATGTGTGGCCACTGGGAGATCCTGCATTCTCTGGCGGACAGAGCGCAGGTGTTCAGCAAAGCAGTCTCCCAGTCTGCGTCGGGTCTCGCCAATATATAGAAGGCCACATCGGGAGCACCGGATGCAGTATATCACCCCAGCAGACTCACAGGTGAAGTGTTGCCTCACCTGGAAGGACTGTCTGAGGCCACACACCTGGGACCGTCTGGGTAGCCTCCAACCTGATGGCATGAACATTGACTTCTCTAACTTCCACTAATGCCCCACCTCCCCCTTGTACCCCATCCGTTATTTATTTTTATACACACATTCTTTCTCTCACTCTCCTTTTTCTCCCTCTGTCCCTCTGACTATACCCCTTGCCCATCCTCTGGGTCCCCCCCCACCCTTGTCTTTCTCCCTGGACCTCCTGTCCCATGATCCTCTCATATCCCCTTTGCCAATCGCCTGTCCAGCTCTTGGCTCCATCCTTCCCCCTCTTGTCTTCTCCTATCATTTTGGATCTCCCCCTTCCCCTCCCACTTTCAAATCTCTTACTAACTCTTCCTTCAGTTAGTCCTGACGAAGGGCCTCGGCCTGAAATGTCGACTGTCCCTCTTCCTAGAGATGCTGCCTGGCCTGCTGCGTTCACCAGCAACTTTGATGTGTGTTGCTTGAATTTCCAGCATCTGCAGAATTCCTGTTGTTTGCCATATTTTTTGGGATTGCCCTAAATTAAGCTTATATTGGGAAGGTATTTACAGAACATTAGTTAAGGTATTTAAGACTCAAATACCTCTGAACTTTTAGACTCCCTACTTGGGGTAGGTATTGTTTTTGGAACAGAAGAAAGATATAAAGCTGCTGCAGGCCCTTTTAGCGGCAAATAAAAAATCAATCACCAGAAAGTGGTTAAATAGAATGTCATCTACATTAGAAGATTGGCATGAAATCATTTTGTAAATATTTAAAATGGAAACGATGACTTACTCTCTGAGAATTCAAAAGGAAGAATTTCATCAAATTTGGAATAAATGGATTGAATTTATAACCCCACAGCGAGCAGAATTTAGACAACTCTCCTAATGGTTTATACTCTTTGTCTCACCAACATAGTAATAGTGTTAATGTAAGCACCCTTGGCTCGAATGTTTACTGCTTTTTTTTCGGAAAATGTGGAATTAACACAGGTAAAGAAAAGATCTGGGGAAATTTTGGACCAGAAAGAAATGGACCAGAAGAGATACATGGAAATAAGTATTCAACCACTATTATTAATATTTTATAACAACTATTATCATTATTTAGTTTAATAGAGTGGAATTACAATTGCACATAAACATCTATTTGAGTGCCTAATTATTTTCTATATTATCTCAATGTGCACTTGTGAATGTACAAAATATAGATTTACGCACATAAAAAATGGAAAAGGTTATATATGTAAAAAAAAGTTTGCGTATTACCTGTGAATAACTTATCTAAATAAAAATAAATTTTTAAAAAGTGACTTGACTTGACTTTATGAGAGATGTATTGACTTCATTAGTATCAACACCAAATATGCATTTGAACATATCTTGAAGTAATATTACTTAGAATATTTTGCTTAGAATTTAGTCTGCTTTGAAATTTTAAAAAAATATGTTGCAATAATTAATATTGATTAAGTTCTGATTAAGAAAACTTTGGTGTCTGCATTTGTAAGATTCTCATCGATCATCTCTGCAACAAAAGATGTAATGATCACATTGTGCATTTTGGTTTATAATTAGCCATTGAAAATGCATGACTCTGCTCCTGAGTCTGAACCTAAGAAATAAATTGTATATATTGATGTTTCTTAAACTGAACTTGTGTATATTGATGACTGTACATCTATTTTAATACATTCATACAAATTCAATCAATAGAAGTTTTAGTAAATCTGAAGTAGTGGATAATGTGAATGCCTCAAAAAATTCACCAGTGGCTAAATTGAGATTGGGTCCCTTAATCTTTTGGTAATGGAACTATTTATATTATATGTCACTTGCATGTTGAACAGAGTCTGCTTCCTTTCAGTATCTTTCAGTAGTCTCGTGTAAAACGCTAATGGCCACAAGATACCAGAGTACCATCTGCTGACATCATTTTAAAGAAATAGACATGGTCATTAACGTTGATTTTGATGAGTGAAATTCTGTGGCAAATCATCTCACAGCTCCCTGTTGTAAAAAATAATTTGTAACTTATTGAAGGAAAAACTTTTGTTTAGGATTTTCCAGTGAGGATTCTAGTGACTGCAGTGCATTATAAAAACAAAGCTGGACCCTGATAATGAGTGACTGACACATACTCTGCCAGTCCCAATAGCTCCAGTTCTCACCCATTTACATCTAGTCATTTCAAGACAGCAGGATGTTTATCTGTCTGTAGTTCTGAAGCTTATTTTCTTCACAGTATTTTGAAGAACATCAAAAATAATTATATACTTTCACCAGGAGAAAAAACTTAAGTGGCAAGCTAAGGAAGTCTGTCACTTTTGAAAATTGATTACATTTCTTGGATTTAATGCTATTATGTCACTTCATCTTTGCCCAGGAGCCAATTGACAATGCCCATCTAATTGTACTTTCAAAGCCAGCACATTTAACACCCATCAGTGGGTTGTCTAGATTCTTCTTGAGCATCAAGTGATGGAGTTCAAGTTCAACAGTTTGCAAATAAGAAAATTAAGAAGATGTTGATTCAAACTTTTTAGGTATTTAAATGTGACATTTCAGCATGGAATAGGCATACTGTTTGTGTATTTGTCGGGTTACTTGCCCAGCAACTCGGGGGGCCTAGGGCAATTTGAGTGATGTTGACGTGGATTAATTGTTGCAAATGGAAGTATTTCCAGTTTAAGTTATATTGGATGCTGCATGACTTATGGCTTCCCCTGCATTTCTCCCACAGGTCCGGAAGGTGCAGTGTTTGAACAATCAGTGGAAACACCTCATGTCAGAGCTGAATCCTCAGAAGAGCTCAAGTAAGTGAATAACTTGTATATGTTTAATCATTTTTGTTAGACTTAAAAGCTTAAGGTCCTTCTTTGACAAACTCAATGCATCACATGCCTGTGGCAGTCTATGCTTACACTCTTGGATTCATATAAATCTCCCTTCAATTGATTATTGGATGTAGAATGCAAAGAACGTTTTTAAGAACTAATGGTAGTGTCAGTAGATAGTAGCATATACATTGCTTATTTTGAATATGTAAAAAAATATCCCAATGAACTGAATGTGGTGCAATCAAACCAATGATAAGCAAATTGACCCCAGCATGCTGTTCCAAAAGAAACATTGATGAGACAGTTTTTGTGGGATCTGAAGAGGATAAATTCTTCTCTTGATTCCTTATTGAAGTGTTGGCACATCAGTGGTAATATCATTGAACAGCTGATGACATGTTAACCAAAGTGGGTAGAGTGCAGGAAACACCCTTGAGGGGTGAAAACACCTACTCTTATCCTGCTTTTAATATTGCCCACCATTCGCAATTGTAAGGAATGGTTCTAATTTCATTCTACAGATTGCTGGGTAACAAAATTGGCTACCCCATATTTTATGCATTTATCTAAAGCTATTTGATTTGTTTCTGTATGATATTTCTATAATTTTTGGTTGAGGATCTTGTTACGGTAAAAACATTTACAGTATATAAAGAATAATACAGATCATCTCCAGGTTAAAAACATTGGATCTAGGGACGTATGAATGAGCTCCCATGATATTATTGAATTCCAAAGTCCAAAGTATGTACATGTGTTCACTCATCCAAAGGGCAGACCTGGTTTCCTCTTGTTCTCACTTCTAACAATTGTTCGTTCTTATCAATATTATGTATATTTGATGCCATTCATGACAATATTGAATGACTTTGTGTACTTTGCAACTGAGGGACAAAATCAATTTCTGTTTTTCTGTAAAAAGAAAACCTGTTCGGTACCTAAGGACAACCTGTACCCAATGTTGCATTAGGCATGTAGCAAGCCAGTTAGAAGACAGAAGATAGAATGTTACAGCCCCTTAGTGCATGACCAATTACTTTCCTACAGTATATTCTATCTGCCACTTCATTGCTCATTTTCCTAATCTGCCTAAATCAATCTACAGAATCCCTGCTTCCTCAACACCACCTGCCCCTCCACCTGTCATCATATCGTCCACAAATGATGACAAAGCTATCAATTCCATCATTCAAATCATTGACATTTAATGTGAAAAGAAGTGGTCCCAACACAGCCCCTGCAGAACACCAGTAGTCACTGGCAGCCAACCAGAAAAGGTCCCACTTTATCCCCACTCTTTGCTTTCTGACAGTCAGCCAATCCTCTATCCATGTTGATATCTTCCCTGTAATATCATGGGTTCTTATCTTATTTAGCAGCCTCATGTGCATCACCTTGTCAAAGGCCTTATGAAATCTAAGTAAGCAACAGTCATTGACTCTCCTTTGTCTCCTGCTTGCTATTTCCTCAAAGAATTTTAGCAGATTTTTCAGGCAAGATTTCCCTTGAAGTAAACCATGCTGACTTCTGTCTATTTAATCATGTGCCTCCAAGTAACCCAAAAACTCATCCTTAATAATGGATGCTAATATCTTCCCAACCACTGAAGACAGGATCCTGAATGATGAGGAGGGAAGATGAGAATACACTGATGTTGTATCTTTCCATTTGTTTGGGAAGGTGCCAATCAATGCTAAATGTTTGGTGGAAATGGAAAAGCCAATTACAATGTTGTTCTCTTTTAAAATCACCAAGTAAAGTAAGATTTTTTGTCAGTATTCCAGAAACTGTTAAGGGAATCCTCAATGGTGTGAGATATACAACGTTCTGAATTTCCACTTGTATTAACGGTCAGTTATCAGGGCCCTTGGAGTCTGTGAGTCTGTAACATTTGAAAGGTCTCCAGTTTACTGTCTTAATGAAAAGGGAATTCACAGAACAGATGTTGGAAATTGCAGGTGATGTTCCAAAACTATTACTCTTTGCTTTGAGAATTACTACTCTTTGCTTGGTGTGGTTTTCTTTCTTCCAAAGGGCACTCTTATCTGGGACAGTTAATTTCATTTTCAGTTTAACTAACTTTATGGAGACTTTTGTAGAGTCTTTAATTAAGCCCCAAAACTTGTTTAAATGGCAAAGTATGAAGGACACAGAATCTGAAGTCAATGGGTATTAGTCAATGTGGACTTCACACAATTTGTTTTCAATTAAGAGTTCAATATTTTATAGCTCACCCTTTCGAACATAATCACTATTTTTTATTCATCAGCATAGTGACTGACCATGTAGAGTACCAAAGAAATTTTTATCATTTGGGCAACTACATTAAACCAGTCAAGAAATGTCTTCATTTAGGACTATTAACGTTATGCAATGGTGAACCATCTATTGCTAATGGTTCTGATTGGCACCACCAGCAGTCAGACATTCTGCATCTCTGTGTCTACTCTGTAAAACACAGGTGATGTGGCATTTTCAGAATGCTAAATCTGTCAGTTCACTCTGTTCCAGGGTACCATATTAATTCAATGACAGAACCCTCTCTTGCTGGGATTCTTCAGTTTCGTACTGGGAATTGTTCCTTGGATCCTGTACAAGGCCAGATCTTGTGCGGTATCTGAGAACTCAATGATCTCAAAAGGGATTGTAAAGCTAATACAAGGAGGAAAGGGGAAACATTGAAAACATTTGTTTTATAAGACCTTAAGACATAGGAGCAGAATTAGGCAATCTGGCCCATCAAATCTGCTCTGCAATTTCATCATGGATGATCCAATTTTCCTCTCGTCTCCAGTCTCCTACCTTCTCCCCATATCCCTGCATGCAATCAACAGTCTATCAATGTCTGCCTTAAATATACATAAAGAATTGGCCTCCTCATCTTTGCTCCAAAAGGATGCCATGCTATTGTGAAGCTGTGTCCTCTGTTCTTAGACTCCTCCACCATAGAAAATAACCTCTCCACATCTAGTCTAACAGGGCCTTTCATCATTCGATAGGTTTCAATAAGGTCATCCCTCATTCTTCTGAATTCTAGTGAATGCAGGCCTAGAGTCATCAAAAGTCTTCTGGTAACAGGACATTCAATCCTGTAATCAATTTCTTGAAACCCTATCCATTTTCAGCACATTCCTTCAAAGATAAGGGGTCCAGAACTGCTCACAATACTCCAAGTGAGGCCTCACCAGTGCTTTATAAAGTCTTTCATCCGTGCTTTCATATTCTAGACCTCTTGAAATAAATGCTAAAATTGCAGTTGCCTTCCTCACCACAGACTCAACCTGTGAACTAACTTTTAGGGAATCCTGCTCAAGGACTTTAAGTTATTTGTTTTTCGTATTTTCTCTCCATTTAACAAGTAGTCAACCCTTTCATTTCTTCTATCAAAGTGCATGACCATACATCTCCCAACACTGTATTCCATCTGCCTCTTCTTTGCTCATTCTTCTAATCTGTCTAAGTCCTTCAACTTCCACAAAACTACATACCTGCCCCTCAACCTATCTTCATATAATCCGCAAACTTTGCAACAAAGCCATCAATTCCATCATCCAAATCATTGACATATAACATAAAAAGAATCGGTCCCAACACTGACTCCTGTGGAACACCACTAGTCACCAGCAGCCTCATAAAAGGCTCCCTTTATTCCCACTCTTTGCTTCCTTATATCAGACACTGCTTTATCCATGCTCAAATCTTTCCTGTAAGACCACGGACACATAGCTTCTTAAGCTACATCATGTGTGGCATCTCGTCAAAGGCCTTCTGAAAATCCAGGTACATAACATCAACCGATTCTCCTTTGAAATGAAATATCTTTATTGTCATTTCATCCTGCTTGTTATTTCTTCAAAGAGTTCCAACAGGTTTGTCAGACAAGATTTTCCCTTGAGGAAACCATGCTGACTACAGCCTATTTTAGCATGTACCTCCAAGTAGCCTGAGACTTCCTCCTTAATAATCGACTCCAACATCTTCCCAATCACTGAGGTCAGACTAACTGGCCTATACTTTCTTTTCTTCTGCCTCTCTCCCTTCTTGAAGAGTGGGGTAACATTTGCAAGTTTCCAGTTTTTTGGAACCATTTCAGAATCTAGTGATTCTTGAAAGATCATTACCTATGGGCTCACAACCTCTTCAGCCTCCTCTTTAAGAACCCTGAGATGTACACCATCTGGTCCAGGAGACGTAACTACCTCCAAACCTTTCAGTTTCCCAAGAAACTCCTCGGTAGTAATGGTAACTTCACACACTTCATGAGCCCTGACACCTGGAACATCCACCATATTGTTAGTGTCTTCCACAGTGAAGACTGATGCAGATACTTATTCAGTTAGTCTGCCATTTCCTTGTCCCCCATTACTACATTTCCAGCATTATTTTCCAGCAATCGGATATCCACTCTTGCCACTCTTTTACACTTTGTTTATCTGAAGAAACTTTTGGTATCTTCTTTAATTCTACTGGCTAGCTTACTTTCATATTCCGTCTTTACCTTTTTAATGGCTTTTTATTTGCCATCTGTTGGTTTTTAAAAGCTTTCCAATCCTCTAACTTCCCACTATTTGTTCTCTATTATATGCCCTCTCTTTGGCTTTTATGTTGGCTTTAACTTCTCTTGTTAGCCACTGTTGTGTCATCTTTCCTTTAGAATACTACTTCTTCTTTGTGATGTATATATCCTGTGCCTTCCGAATTGCTTCCAGAAATTCCAGCCGTTGCTGCTCTGCTGCCATCCCTGCCAATGTTCTTTTCCAATCATCTCTGGCCAACTCCTCTCTCATGCCTCTGTAATTCCTTTTACTCCACTGTAATACTGATACATCTGACTTTAGCTTCTCCTTCTCAAATTTCAGGGTGAATTTGTTCATATTATGATCACTTGCCTCTAAGGGTTATTTTGTCTTAAGCTCTCTATTTAATTTTGGTTCATTGCACAACACCCAATGCAGAATAGCTGATCCCCTAGTGGGCTCAACCACGAGCTTCTCTAAAAGGCCACCACTTGAGCATTCTAGAAATTCCCCAGTTGGAATCCAGCACCAACCTCATTTTTGCAATCTACCTGCATATTGGAATCCCCCATGACTATTGTAACATTGCACTTTTGGCATGCATTTTCTATCTTCCATTGTAATTTGTGGACAACATCCTTAGCTCTGTTTGGCAGTTTATTTATGGCTCCCATCAGGGTCTTTTTACCCTTGCAGTTCCTCAGTTCTATCTACAACAATTCAACACCTTCCAACCCTAGGTCTCCTCTTTCTATGATTTGACTTCATTTTTTTTTTTACCAACAGAGCAATGCTGCCCTCTCTGCCTTCCTGCCTGTCTTTTCAATACAATGTGTATCCTTGGACATTAAGCTCTCAGCTATGATCTTCTTTCAGCAATGATTCAGTTATGCCTATAGCATTGGTCCCCAACCACCGGGCCGCAAAGCATGTGCTACCAGGCCACGAGGAAACAATATGATTTGGCAATATGAAACAATGTGAGTCAGATGCACTTTTCCTCATTCCCTGTCACGCCCACTGTTGGAACTTGAACGCATGCGAGGTCATTACATAAGGACACCCCTTCGAGTATCACTGTCTCCCATCACCCCTCGATGGGACCATCTTGTTACAGGGTAACAAGCCCAGGGCTCCCACTGATTCAGCCATATCGGTGTGTTGCAATGATTTTATATGTTCATACGAGGAAAATATGCGCTGTTTGTTTAATAGCCAAACATTACTTAAAATGTTGTGATGCTAGTGACTTATATAAGTGACTTATAATTGACTTATCATTATATTCATGCGAGGAAAATATGCACTGTGTGTTTACTATTAAATTTGTTAGATAAACCCTTTTAGAAACAAAATTGAGTGTATTAGCCACTTATAAGTGACTTATAGTTGACTTATCACCTATATTCTGGAGGAGGGAGGAGAAGATGGCGACGCGACCATTCCGAATGAATATCATATGTGTAACTAGGGGGCCGCACATAATCTGGATTTGATGGAGACAGCCACGAGAAGCACGGAAGAACACCTGGAGAAACTTCTGAAATGCCTGCTTCGCTGCCGCTGCTACTGTGCGATCGAGAATCTCCGAAGATGAAGGCCCCATATCCTTGGCTTTGCCTATTGCCTGTTGCCGGGGCCGGCGTCGAAGTGCTCGGCAGAGATGGTGCTCGGTGCTCGGTATTGGAGAGCTGGTCGGAGGCTTGGAGTTTTCGGACGGACTCGGAGTCGGACTGTGGTCGGATGCTTTCAGTATGCTGCATCGGCAAGTTGGCGGTGCTGGAGGTTCACCATCTGTGTGAGTTGATAGGACTTTCGAGAGACTTTGAGACTTTTGCCGTGCCATGGTCTGTTCTTATCAAATTACGGTATTGCTTTGCACTGTTGTAACTATATGTTATAATTATGTGGTTTTTGTTAGTTTTGAAGTCGGTTTGTCATGTGTTTCCGTGATATCATTCTGGAAAAACATTGTATCATTTCTTAATGCATGCATTACTAAATGACAATAAAAGAGGACTGTGTGTCCTCATAATCATAATATTCCGGCCGTGATTAACACCCCCCGCTCCTGTCAGCTGGTCTGCAAGAATATTGTCAATATTAAACCAGCCCGCGGTGCAAAAAGTTTGGGGACCCCTGGCCTACAGCATCATACATGCCAATCTGCAAATGTGCTACAAGTTCATCTACCTTATTCTGTACACTGCATGCATTCAAATATAACACCTTCAGTCTTGTATTTACCCTTTTCAATTTTGTCCACATTTTATATTGCAACTCATCCTGTTGACTGCAATTTTACTCAATCTACAGCCTCTCCTCATTACACATTGCCTCTGTTTGTAAACCAGCTACCTCATCTACAGCAATATCATTCGTCTTTCCGACGATCCTTTTGCATTGAAATATATGCAGCTCAGGACACTTGTCAACATGCTTGAGGAACTCAGCAGGTCGGGCAGCATCCGTGGAAAAGATCGGTCGACGTTTTGGGCCGGAACCCTTCGTCAGGACTGTAGGGGGAAAGGGCAGAGGCCCTATGAAGAAGGTGGGGGGAGGGTGGGAGGGAGAAGGCTGGTAGGTTCCAGGTGAAAAACCAGTAAGGGGAAAGGTAAAGGGGTGGGGGAGGGGAAGCAGGGAGGTGATAGGCAGGAAAGGTGAAGAAGGAATAGGGGAAAACACAATGGGTAGTAGAAGGAGGCAGAACCATGAGGGAGGTGATAGGCAGCTGGGGGAGGGGGCAGAGTGAAACTGGGATGGCGGAAGGGAGGGGGAGGTAATTACCGGAAGTTGGAGAATTCAATGTTCATGCCAAGGGGCTGGAGACTACCCAGACGGTAAATGAGGTGTTGCTCCTCCATCCTGAGTTTAGCCTCATCATGGCAGTAGAGGAGGCCATGTACGGACATATCCAAATGGAAATGTGAAGCAGAGTTGAAGTGGGTGGCAACCGGGAGATCCTGTCTGTTGTGGCAGACGGAGCAGAGGTGCTCGACGAAGAGGTCCCCTAATCTGCGTCAGGTCTCATAAGTGAAGTGTTGCCTCATCTGGAAGGACTGTTTTGGGCCCTGAATAGTGGTGAGAGAGGAGGTGTGGGGACACGTTTAGCACTTACGCTTGCAGGATAAGTACTGGATGGGATATCCATGGGGAGGGTCGTGTGGACCAGGGAGTCGCAGAGGGAACGATCCCTGCGGAAAGTGGAGAGGGGTAGAGTGGGAAAGATGTGCTTAGTGGTGGGGTTCTGTTGAAGGTGGCAGAAGTTGTGGAGGATAATGTGCTGGATCCGGAGGCTGGTGGGGTGGTAGGTGAGGACAAGGGGAACTCTGTCCCTGTTGTGGTGGCGGGAGGATGGGGTGAGGGCTGAAGTGCGGGAAATGGAGGAGATGTGGGTGAGGGCATCATTGATGACAGTAGAAGGGAAACCACGATCCTTAAAGAAAGAGGATATTTGAATGTCCTGGTCGTCTCTGCTGCATCTGCTCCCAGGATGAGACTTTCCATTCCAGGACATCTCAAATGTTTCTTTAAGGATCGTGGTTTCAATGTCCATTTAGGAATAGGATGGTAGAGGGGAAAAAGCTGTTCCTGAGTTGCAGAGTGTGTACTGTCAGGCTTCTGTATCTCCTCCTACCTGTTGGTAACAGTGAGAAAAGGGCATGCCCTGGGTGCTGGAGGTCCTTAATAATGGACGCTACCTTTCTGAGACACCGCTCCCTAAAGATGTCCTGAGTGCTTTGTAGGCTAGTGCCCAAGATGGAGCTGACTAGATTTACAACCTTCTGTAGCTTCTTTCGGTCCTGTGCAGTAGCCCCTCCATACCAGACAGTGATGCTGCCTGTCAGAATGCTCTCCACGGTACAATTATGGAAGTTTTTGAGTGTATTTGTTGACATGCCAAATCTCTTCAAACTCCTATTAAAGTATATCCACTGTCTTGCCTTCTTTATAACTACATCGACATGTTGTGACCAGGCTAGATCCTCAGAGATCTTGACATCCAGGAACTTGAAGCTGCTCACTCTCTCCACTTCTGATCCCTCTATGAGGATTGGTTTGTGTTCCTTCGTCTTACCCTTCCTGAAGTCCACAATCAGCTCTTTCGTCTTACTGACGTTGAGTGCCAGGTCGTTGCTGCGGCACCACTCCACTAGTTGGCATATCTCACTCCTGTACGCCCTCTCATCACCACCTGAGATTCTACCAACAATGATTGTATCGTCAGCAAATTTGTAGATGGTATTTGAGCTATGCCTAGACACACAGTCATGTGTATATAGAGAGTAGAGCAGTGGGCCAGTGTTGATCGTCAGCAAGGAAGATATGTTATCACCAATCCGCACAGATTGTGGTCTTCCGGTTAGGAAGTCGAGGATCCAATTGCAGAGGGAGGTACAGAGGCCCAGGTTCTGCAACTTCTCAATCAGGATTGTGGGAATGATGGTATTAAATACTGAGCTATAGTCGATGAACACTACCTGACATAGGTGTTTGTGCTGTCTAGGTGGTCTAAAGCCGTGTGGAGAGCCATTGAGATTGCATCTGCCGTTGACCTATTGTGATGATAGGCAAATTGCAATGAGTCCAGGTCCTTGCTGAGGCAGGAGTTTAGTCTAGTCATAACCAACCTCTCAAAGCATTTCATCACTGTCCATGTGAGTGCTACCACGCGATAGTCGTTAAGGCAGCCCACATTATTCTTCCTTGGCACTGTCTTTTGTTGTCTTTTTGAAGCAAGAGGGAACTTCCGCCCATAGCAGTGAGAGGTTGGAAATGTCTTTGAATACTCCTGCTAGTTGGTTGGCACAGGTTTTCAGAGCCTTACCAGGTACCCCATCAGGACCTTCTACCTTACCAGGGTTCACTCTCTTTAAAGACAGTCTAACATCAGCCTCTGAGACAGAGATCACAGGGTCATCAGGTGCAGCAGGGATCTTCACAGCTGTAGTTGTGTTCTCCCTTTCAAAACATACATAGAAGGCATTGAGTTCATCTGGTAGTGAAGCATCGCTGCCATTCATACTATTGGGTTTTGCTTTGTAGGAGGTAATGTCTTGCAGTCCCTGCCAGAGTTGCCATGCATCTGATATCACCTCCAACCTCATTCAAAATTGTCCCTTCGCCCTTGATGTAGTCTTCCGCAGATCATACCTGGTTTTCTGGTACAGGCCTGGGTTGCCAGACTTGAATGCCACTGATCTAGCCTGCAGCAGGCGACATACCTCCTGGTTCATCCACAGCTTTTGTCTTGAGAATATACAGTAAATCTTTGTGGGCACACACTTATCCACACAGGTTTTAATGACTACTGTGACTTTCCTCTGTTAGGTCAATGCTGCCCTCCACCCCAGCAGTATCCAAAGTGATATGCTTGTTGTTGAGGGGGATAGCCATATAGCTGTTTTGCACTGGCTCCTTAACACCTTTCCCCTTACTGATTTGTCACCCATTTTCCTGTGCCCTGCACCCTGAGTGTAAGCACCTCTCTATACATCCTATCTATCACCCCTTCAGTCTCCCAAGTAATCCAGAGTTCATCCAGTTCCAGCTCCAACTCCCTAGCATGGTTTGTTGGAAGCTGAAGCTGGATGCACTTCTCGCATTTGTAGTGGTCAGGGATACTGGAGGTCTGATTCACCACATAGTGTGAAAAGAAACAACAGCAACAGCAATAGTTATCAGAAAAGCTTCAGGGGCTAGCCTTCTGCTGGTAACCCTCTGATCACATTAGTTATGTATCTATACTTAGGAGCTCTGCACCTGCATATGTGTCAGGAGGAGCAGGTAATGCAGATGATGACAAGTCTATATTATTCAAGTTTCATGTTTATAGTCTTAAATTATTTATGTCTTGTATAGTTCATAGAAACAAATGGATACAATTAAAATTTCCTGAAGCTGAGGATTGTACCCTTTTTTAACCAGAATATTAATATTCTTATGAAGTGGCTCAGTTCCATCCTGTTAGTTAGCAATTTTTTGAAGTGTATAAGAAATGGCTGACTTGTTTGATGAATACAAAGCAATAGATGTCAGGATGGGGAACCTAATCAAAGGATGACAATGACAATAACATTACAATCTGCACAATCTCTCTCTTTCAATTCAGGATACCATCAGATAGATATTTTTTACTTACTACAGCATTGCTGTTAGTATTCTTTCAAATGTCACTTCATAAGAATGTGTATTGTACAGCAATATTCCTATTGCTGACACTGCCAACAGCTTCTGGAATCTCTTTTGTCTGCACTGTATCTGAAAAATCTACCTTAGTTGTGAAGGCAGAATACTGCAGTTTGGCAATTTTAAAGTTAGATTTTTGACAACATACAAGCTCATTGAACCGATAACAAAAATAAATTCCTCTGATAAAACCATATTTATTTCTCAAGAACTCGAGGGTGAAATGAATAGGCTTTCAGAGGAAGTAGTAGAGGCAGGCATAATTACAATTTTCAAAGGACATTTGAACAGACACAAGGAAAGGAAATATTTAGAGGAATATGGCCAATAACAGACAAATATGGACAACCCAGCAAGATTCCTACTGTGGACACTGTCTATAGCTTTCAGAGGAAGTAATAGACAGACATCCCACCTCTCCCGGAACTTCCGGGAGTCTCCCGCGTATTAATAGTGGCTCCCTGATGCCCGCAAATTATATACAATATCACGGAAATCAATTTTTTTGAGAGCGTGCGAGAGAAAAGCAAGAGAGAGCGCACGAGCGACCATGAGAGAGAGAGTCAGCGAGCGAGAGCATGCCATGGCAGAGTGTTCCAAAAAAATATAAAACGTACGTCACCCCAGACTACACTAAAGTGTACCCCTGCCTAATAGGGGTCAAAGTAATGACAGTGTTGCTCGCTGCACTGTTTGCAACAGTGACTTTTCTATTGCCCATGGTGGATTAAGACTGTAAAAGACATGTTGAGGTGAGTTTAACAGGTGTCATTCATTCATTAGCATAGCTAACATATTTAAACTAGCTGGTCAGCTGCTAAGGAGCTACTCTATTGCAGAAATCCCACCTCTCCCGGAAGTCTCCCGCAAATTGATGGTGCTACCTCCCTGAAATGAGTTTTTGCAGGTTGGGATGCCTGACTAGAGGTGCGTACAATTGCAATGTTGATTTGAGGAAAGGACATCCCTAATGCTTGGAGTGAAATGTGCCAAACACAAGCCAATGGGGTAAGCTCAGTCAGACACCTCATTTAACATGGGTTAATTGAAATAACGGGCCTGTTTCTGTTTTTCTTTACTCAGTAACTCTGTGACCCTAAGTAATTATTTTGAGAATTATCTAGATGTTGTTCTGCATTGGTTTTATGACATTTTTTATTTTTGTTGTTAATATATTTTTTTTCCACTGAAAACATTATTTACTAAGTTTCACACTGATAATTGACAATGGTTTTCAGCTTGTGTGTATGCTGGCAGTAAAATGACATATTGGAGCTATTAAAATATAGATGCATATGTTGTACTTTCTATTGAATATAATAGGATGTTTGGTTACATCAGCACTACAATGCAGCATATAATATTATTTGATAACATGCTAAAGATTTTATCATTATCACACATAGTGTCAACCAATTACAAGAGATGTAAATTGCAGCAAAATGTCTCAAAATCTTTTGCTGGCACTATCATTAAGTTAGCTGCTTCTTTTGAGATCAGCACAGTTGATCAATGTATTACATTAGGAGTAATGCAACAACTTTGTGAATGAAGCCAATCACCATTAATTATGCTCAAGTTACGCAGAAACATTCAGCAGGTGGTTAAACTGAGAAATCCAAAGGTGCCCCCCCTCCAGAAAGTAGGGCAGCATCAGAATCAGGTTAATTATCACTGGCATGGGTCATCAAACTTGTTAACTAAGCAACAGCAGTTCAATTTAATACATGATAATATAGAAAGAAAAGACTAAATCAATCACGGTAAGTATATATATGTATATTATAGAAAATAAAGTGGTGTTTAGGAATCTTATGGCAGGAGGGAAGAAGTTGTTCCTGAGTCATTGAGTGTGTGCCTCCAGTCTTCTGTATCTCCTTCCTGATGGTAACAGTGAGGAGAGGGCATGCCCTGGGTGATGGGGGTCCTTAGTGATGGACACCGCCTTTCTGAGGCACTGCTCCTTAAAGATGTTGTGTATACTACGGAGGTGATTACCCAAAATAGACCAGTAGCACCCCAGTAACAGACCATCATCAGTGAAAAAAGAAACTGAAAATTACTATTTGGATGAAAAGCTGTGGATCTGCAATGTTATTTCTGATTCCACTCCATGGATAGTGCATGGAATCCTTAGCACCTACAACTATTTTGCTCATGCAATGTGTTAATTTACTAGGTTACATCATGCTGACTTGTTCTGACAGTTGTGATCAAGCCCAACCACATTCATGCATTGAAACTGGAGTGACCCCAGGTTTTTGTGCTCATATGGCATTGCTGCTGATGGAATGCAGTTCCTTGCTGGGTTGCTGTAACATCATAATGGGGAATATGCCATCTGGCTTGAGCCAGGACAGGTGTGGTACAGATGCAGGAACACATTCATTTCCATCAGATTTGTAGAAAAAGGATATAGTAGACAAAGGAACCTCCTCATGTGTGTGTGTGTGTGTTAGTAGACAAAGGCAAAGTTTTTCTATGAATAGAATGCTAATCACTATTAAAACTGATGACAGCTTTCACAGCTAACAAAGCTACTTTCCGGTTTTGCCAGCTATGAAAAGCTGTTCAGGAGTTTCAGGGTAAGTCCTCCTCACAGTGCCAGTTGCCTTCTGGACTATGCTACTGGATTTCAGACCAATGAAATGGGCTGTCTGGATCTCACTTGGGTAAATCCAGATGTGGGTGGACCAAAGCTGTCAATTCTGGGTAGGGAACTGGCCAGCTCAAAATCGTCCATGAAGTAGCAATTGCATATCAATTTCCATTTTGTCATTTCAGGTTTATTTGTTATTTTAATGTATAATGTCATTGCTGTTAATCAGCTCCATTGCCACTTCAGGTTTTTCAGCAGATTTTATCTAACCATTCTAACACTATCTTTATTTTTCTCTCTTTTTCCCCTCTACATATAAGTTATACCAAAGTTAACCACATTAATTGACACTCCTTCTCTTATTGCCTTGCTAATTTGATCCGATTGTCTAAGGGGTCTGATAATTGTTGGAACCTGTTCAACAAATTCCCTATAAAGAGATAAAATCTTAACATGTAAGAGCCAGTCCAATGTGCAAAAATATAGTTCGAAACTCTGCAGCTACAAATTGTGGATTACTTTCCAGATTCAAAAGCAGAATCAAATTCCGGTTTATTACTGTCTTATATCACATGAGCTGCATATTGTTTTTACCCGCAGCACAGTGGAAAGACATAACATTTTTATAAATTACACAGTAAATAAATGGTGCAATTCTACACTGCCAGTGTTGAGAACTTCCGCACATCAGCCATTGTTCTTTAGTTCAGTGCAGCATCCTCTCACAGTATAAGAAAACTGCAGTGAACTGTCGGGTCAGCAGGAAAGGTGATGGGCTTCAGTCTACCATCACTGCAGGACTTGTATGTGTCCAGCACAAAAAGCAGTCAGGAAAAATCATTACAGACACAATCCGCCCAGTAAACTGCTTTTCCCAAAGGTTCCATTCTGAAAGCACTATAGGGCTATTAAAATGAAAACTTCAAACCATCTTAAAAGTTTCTTTCCGCAGGCCTTTAATCTGCTCAACCATTCTAGTTAGCCCTCTCCCCAGCCCTCTCTAAATATTTCCTCAGTCATTGCACTGCAAGTACTTTAAAATTTTTATAATGCTGTTTACATTTTAAATACATGCTGGTATTTATGCAGTTATGCCCATTTTATTCCGTATCTGCATATCTATCTTTATTTTAATTAAATCTTTCTTGTTTTATAATTGTTGAATATTTTGTTGAATGTTGACCCAACACACCACAGGAAATTCCTAGTATATCTATTACGGCGAATTAATTGGATCCTTGATGCTTGTTGATCCAAGCGCAAAATTAAGAAAAAGTTAAACATGTAGACCTTTTTGTCTACCTCAATTGCTATGATGAAGACACAAGTTCTAAAAGAGATGATTATAAACAGGAAATTATATCAATCCATTGAAAGTCAATACATTTGAATCTACTTGGCTAGAAACAAAAAAAAAAATCCTATTTATTCAGCAACTTTCACAACTTCACAAAATCCAAAAATTCATTATGGCCAATACCTTTGAAGTGTTGTTTTGTAGACAAACACGGTGGATAATTTGAACATAGTAAGACTCCACAAGTAGCATTAAAATGTGAATGTCCTTTGATTTATGGGTGCTCAAGGTTAACATTTTTATAGAGAATATATTTCTTCTTGCTTAAATGGAATTTAATCATTTTGCAAGTAGCTGTCAAAGTGACATGGGCAATTACAAAAATAATTTAATAATTGATAAATATTATTTGAAAAATTTAACTGACCAGTTGTTTGGTATAACCAATGAAAATTTCAGAAAACCAGTTCTCAAGTGCCTAAGAGCACAGATTTCATTATGTGCTCTTTTCATTCCACATGGCCGTTTCTAGTGGCATGGCTTCTCCACAGAGTGAAGAGAGTCAAGCAAACCCAACTGTTATGGCGACATAGCAACTCTCTGATTGCCCAGTGCTCCTGATTCCTGAAATCAGTATGAATCTTCCAATCTGTCAAGGCTATAACACACCTCCAACAACTGTTCTGGTTTTCTTCAACCTTTGTGAATCATTAGCAGGAGGTTATCTGGGACTCTCTCAGTCCACTTAAATAATTCCTTGTAGTTCCATTTCAGGAACGTAGTTCAAATGCAAATTTAATTAGTAAGATACCAATCATATTAAAATAGTACATTAACAATTATGTTTTTACGGCAGGTTCATTCAACCTACTTTTCCTAGATCCAACCGAAGTGAATTTGATTTTGATAGGTGTTGAATTTCCTTGATGTCTTCGTCAAGTTGACAGTGACCCTATTCTTACAATCCTTCTTTGTGGCAGTAGCAATGACAGTGGCAGTGGCAATATGCTTACTGAAAGAACTGCTCTACGACAGATGCCATAGCATCTGGCCTTGACACACCCAGAAAACAAGGACACTTATGTCAGAATGCTGTTTCTGGATTTCAGTTTGGCATTCAACACTATTGTCCAACAGATATTGGTTCTCAGTCTAAATACGCCACTATGCAACTGGGTGCTGGACGTCCTAATCAACAGACCTCAGATAGTCAGGATGCACAAGCGCTCCTCCTTTCCCCTCATTCTCAACACAGGTGACCTCCAGAGCTGCGTGCTGATCATCCATCTATCTTTGTATTATCGGCAAATTTAGCCACAAATCCATTAAATCCCATAGTCCAAAGCAGCGGTCCCAACACCAACCCCTGTGGAACTCCACTGGTAGCTGCCAACCAGACAGAATAGGATCCCTTTATTCCCACTCTCTGTTTTCTGCCATTCAGCCAATGCTCCACCCATGCTAGTAGCTTTCCTGTAATTCCATGGGCTCTTATCTTGTGAAGTAGCCTCATGTGTGGCACCTTGTCAAAGGCCTTCTGAAAATCCAAGAATACCACATCTACTACATCTCCTTTGTCTACCCTGCTTGCAATTTCCTCAAAAAATACAGTAGGTTAGCCAGGCAGGATCTTCCTTTCAGGAAACCATGCTGGCTTTGACCTATCTTGTCATGTATCTCCAGGTACTCCATAATCTCATCCCAAACAATCAATTCCAACGACTTCCCAACCACTGATGTCAGGCTAACAGGTCTCTAGTTTCCTTTCTGATGCTTTCCACCCTTCTTAAATAGCGGAGGAACATTTGCAATTTTCTGGTCATCGGGTGCAAAGCCAGAATCTATCGATTCTTGAAGGATCATTGTTAATGCCTCCGCAAGCTCTCCAGCTTCTTCCTTCAGGACCCAAGGGTGCATTCCATCAGGTCCAGGAGGTTTATCCACCCTCAGACCATTAAGCTTCCTGAGCACCTTCTCAGTCGTAATTTTCACTGCACATACTTCACTTCCCTGATACTCTTAAAAGGCTAGTATACTCAGACGTCTTCCACTGTGAAGATTGATGCAAAACACGCATTCAGTTGCTCTGCCATCTCTGCATCTTTCATTACAATATTTCCAGTGTCATTTTCTATTGGTCCTATATCTACCCTCGACTCTCTTTTTGCCCTTTATATACTTAAAAATGCTTTTAGTATCTTCTTTGATGTTAGTCGCCAGCTTCCTTTCATAATTCATCTTTTCCTTCCTAATGACCACCTTAGTTTCCTTCTGCAAGTTTTTAAAAACTTCCTAATCTGCTATCTTCCCACTAGCTTGGGCTTCCTTGTATGCCCTCTCTTTTGCTTTTACTTTGGCTCTGATTTCACTTGTCAGCCACAGTAGTGTCCTTCTACCATTCGAAAATTTCTCCTTATTTGGAATATATCTGTCTTGGACCTCCCTCATTTTTCCCAGAAACTCCAGCCATTTCTGCTCTGCTGTCCTTCCTGCTGGTGTCCCTTTCCAGTCAACTTTGGCCGGTTCCACTCTCACGCCATTGTAATTTCCTTTATTCCACTGAAATACCAACACATTGGAATTTAGTTTCTCCTTCTCAAATTTCAAAGTGGACTCGATCGTATTGTGATCACTGTTCCCTAAGGTTTCCTTAACCTTAATCTCTCTTATCACCTCAGGATCATTGCACAACACTCAATCCAGCAGAGCCAATCCCCTAGTGGGCTCAACAAGCTGTTCAAAAATGCCATCCCTTAGACATCCTAAAAATTCTCTCTTTTGAGGTCCAGTACTGGCCTAGTTTTCCCAATCCACTTTCATGTTAAAATCCCCAACGAACATCATACCATTGCCCTTCTGACATGCCTTTTCTATCTCCTGCTGTAATTTGTAATCCACATCCCAGCTGCTGTTTGGAGGCCTGTAGGCAACTGCCATTAGGGTCCTTTTACCCTTGCCATTTCTTGAGACAAGTTAAGTCAAGTCAAGTCACTTTTTACTGTCATTTCGACCATAACTGCTGGTACAGTACACAGTAAAAATGAGACAACGTTTTTCAGGACCATGGTGCTACATGAAACAATACAAAAACTACACTGAACTGAGTAAAACAACACAAAATCTACACTAGACTACAGACCTACCCAGGACTGCATAAAGTGCACAAAACAGTGCAGGCATAACAATAAATAATAAACAAGACAATAGGCACAGTAGAGGGCAGTAGGTTGGTGTCAGTCCAGGCTCTGGGTATTGAGGAGTCTGATGGTCTGGGGGAAGAAGCTGTTACATAATCTGGTCGTGAGACCCCGAATGCTTCGGTGCCTTTTGCCAGATGGCAGGAGGGAGAAGAGTTTGTATGAGGGATGCGTGGGATCCCTCATAATGCTGTTTGCGTTACGGATGCAGCGTGCGAAGTAAATGTCTGTAATGGTGGGAAGAGAGACCCCGATGATCTTCTCAGCTGACCTCACTATCTGCTGCAGGATCTTGCAATCCGAGATGGTGCAATTTCTGAACCAAGCAGTGATGCAGCTGCTCAGGATGCTCTCAATACAACCTCTATAAAATGTGGTGAGGATGGGGTGGGGGAGGGAAATGGACTTTTCTCAGCCTTCACAGAAAGTAGAGACACTGCTGGGCTTCCTTTGCTATGGAGCTGGTGTTGAGGGACCAGGTGAGATTCTCCGCCAGGTGAACACCAAGAAATTTGGTGCTCTTAACAATCTCTACGGAGGAGTCGTCAATGTTCAGTGGAGAGTGGTCGCTCTGTGTCCTCCTGAAGTCAGCAACCATATCTTTTGTTTTGTTGATATTCAGAAACAGGTTGTTGGCTCTGCCCCAGTCCTTTAGCCACTGCACTTCCTCTCTGTATGCTGACTCATCATTCTTGCCAATGAGACCCACCACGGTCGTGTCATCGGCGAACTTGATGCTGTGGTTCAAGCTGTGTGTTGCAGCACAGTCGTGGGTCAGCAGAGTGAACAGCAGTGGACTGAACACACAACCCTGGGGGGACCCCTGCGCTCAGTGTGATGGTGTTGGAGATGCTGCTCCTGATCCGGACTGACTGAGGTCTCCCAGTCAGGAAGTCTAGGATCCAGTTGCAGAGGGGGGTGTTCAGGCCCAGTAGGCTCAGCTTTCCAATCAGTTTCTGAGGAATGATTGTGTTGAATGCTGAACTGAAGTCTATGAACAGCATTTGAACGTACGTGTCTTTTTTGTCCAGGTGGCTTAGGGCCAGGTGGAGGGTGATGGCAATGGCGTCGTCTGTTGAATGGTTGGGACGGTACGCGAACTGCAAGGGGTCCAGTGAGGGGGGCAGCAGGGTCTTGATGTGCCTCATGACGAGCCTCTCAAAACACTTCATGATGATGGATGTGAGTGCAATGGGACAGCAGTCGTTAAGGCAGGACACAGAGGACTTCTTTGGCACAGAGATGATGGTAGCTGCCTTGAAGCACATAGGAACAATGGCGCTGCTCAGGGAGATGTTGAAAATGTCAGTGAGAATCTCTGCTAGCTGGTCTGCACATCCTCTAGGCACTCTGCCTGGAATATTGTCTGGTCCAGCAGCCTTCCGTGGGTTGACCCTGCACAGGGTTCTCCTCACATCGGCCACGGTAAGACACAGCACCCAGTCATTTGGAGGAGGGGTGGTCTTCCTCGCCACCACATCATTTTCCGCCTCAAAACAAGCGTAGAAGTTGTTCAACGCATCTGGGAGGGAGGCACCACCAGCACAGGCAGGTGGTGTTGTCTTGTAGTTGGTGATGTCCTGAATGCCCTTCCACATGTGCCGCGTGTCCCTGCTGTCCTGGAAATGGCTGTGGATTCACTGGGCGTGTGCACACTTTGCCTCTCTGACGGCCTGGGACAGTTTGGCCCTCGCTGTTGTTAGGGCTGCCTTGTCACCTGCTCTGAAGGTGGGGTCACAGGTCCTCAGCAGCGCACGCACCTCCGCGGTCATCCATGGCTTCTGGTTAACGTGTAGTGATGGTCTTGGACACAGTGACGTCATCGATGCACTTGCTGATGTAGCTCATCACTGATGCCGTGTACTCCTCTAAGCTGGTAGAGTCGCCATCAGTTGCAGCCTCCCTGAACCTGTGCCAGTCAGTGTGCTCAAAGCAGTCTTGGAGAGCAGAGATGGCTCCTGCTGGCCAGGTTTTCACCCGCATCTGAACTGGTCTGGAGTGCCTGACGAGCAGTCTGTATGTTGGGATTAGCATAACAGAGATGTGGTCTGAGTAACCCAGGTGGGGGCGGGGCTCCACCCGGTACACATCGGGAATGTTTGTGTAAACAAGGTCCAACGCGTTCTCCCCTCTCGTTGCAAAGTCCATGTTCTGATGGAATCTGGGGAGCACTGACTTAAGTTCGCATGGTTAAAATCTCCGGCGACAATAAACAGTCCACCAGGGTGTGCGTTCTGCGGTTCGCTAATAGCCCCATACAGTTCACAGAGTGCCTCCTTAGCATTAGCGCTGGGGGGAATGTAGACACCAACTATAGGGACAGTGATAAATTCCCGTGGTAAATAAAATGGTCTGCATCTAATAATCACAAACTCCACTAGCGATGAACAGAGTTCTTGCACCGTTCCGTATTAATGTGAACACACAAGCCACCACTGCGGGCCTTACTGCAGAGAGCTGCATCTCTGTCGCTCAAAACAAGACGAGCCCATCCAGCTGAATGGAAGTGTCCAGGATTCCGTCGGTGAGCCACGTTTCCGTGAAAACATACACACAGCAGACCCTGTACTTCCGCCGAGTATTTTGTTAGAGTTGGATGTAGTCCAATTTGTTGTCCAGGGAGCGGAATTGGAGAGCAGAATGGATGAGAGAGCCGGCCAGCTAGGATTTGCCTTTTGCCTGGCACAGACTCCTGCCCACTTGCCTGGCTTCTGCTTCCTCGCACACCGCTTATGGCGTCTCCATCTCCGGCCACCGGCATCAGGCAACTCCACAAAACTCAGCCCATCGAAACTAGTCTACACCTTCTGATCCTATGTCATCCCTTTCTAATGATTTAATATTATTTCTTATACACAGGGCCACACCACCCCCTCCGCCTACTAACCCATCTTTTGGATACACCGTATATCCTTGGATATTCAGCTCACAATGGCAGCCATCCTTTAGCCAAGTTTCAGAGATGGCCACAATGTCATACTTGCCAATCTGTAGCTGAATTTCAAGATTGTCCATTTTATTTCTTGTGCTGCGTGCATTCAAATATAACACTTTCAGTCCAGTATTTGTTGCTTTCTGTTTTAACTGCACCACGCCTCTATTGCCCTGTAAATCATCCCACTGGCTGTGATTATGCCTCATCTCATGCCTGTCCTTTCTATCATCACAGTTGCACGCTATCTTTGATTTATTTCTGTTTCCCTCTTCCTCAGCCCTGTCACTGTGGTTCCAATCCCCCTGCCAAATTAGTTTAAACCCTCCCTAACAGCTCTATTAAACCTTTCTGCTAGGATATTGGACTCCTTTGGGTTCAGGTGTAACCCGTCCTTTTTGTACAGGTTGTACCTCCCCCAGAAGAGGCCCCAGTGATCCAGGAACCCGAAACCCTGTCCCCTACACCAGTCTCTCAGCCACGTATTAATATGACAGCTCATGCTATTCTTGCACTCGTTAGCATGTGGCACAGGCAGCAATCCTGAGATTACTACCCTGGATCAACTGTGAATTGATTCAGTAAACCAGTGTGGAGCCATAGTGCTCTTCATGGAAACGGCAAATGTTTGCATGTGTACGAGTTGCCTTCTCGCCAGGAGTGCTGGCCAAACCTCACCGTAACTCAGCCATGTCATATGATTTCCAGACTGCAGGTTTCTTCTGGCCATGTCGTAAAGCCCTGGCAAAATAGTTATCTTAATAGTTTAACTGCTGATCAATTCACTCTGAAACAAATAGGCTGGAATTACAATGGGAAAGGAGATGGAAGACCCCCCCCCGCCATGGAGTAAAATGTCATGACAGATACATGACCTGAAATGTTAACTCTTCTTACTGGCCACAGATACAGCTTGCTCCATTGAATATTTTCAATGTTTTTTTTAAAATTTAGATATTTAGCATTCACTATATGTTGATTACCAGATGGTCTGTTTGTTAGTATTCTGCCCACCTTTGTCACAGTTAACCTCTGATTTTTACACATATTTTTATCTGGAAATGACTTTGAGAAGTGAATAACTTTTTATACAAGGCCTGATACCATATAAATTATCATATTGCAGTAAGTTGTAATAATATCATTATAAAATGATAACTTAGTGATGATGTATAAATGCAGAACACAAAAATCAGGTAGAAAAATTCTTGGACAGATACAGAAATTCGATAGTGAAAGAGATTTAAACTAAATTCATTGCCAGTGAGGAAGTTTCCATGCACAATATCATTCTGTACTAATCCACGATAGTATTTAATCATCAAAATCTCAAAGGCATCCTCTCAAATACCTTGAAATTTCACAGACCAATTAATATTCAGCCTCTAAACAGTAAGTGTAAAATTACACATTAGTACTCCAAAGAAAAGATTAATACAGCAGGAATACATATCAATGGCTTGGATACAAAGATCCAAATTCCAGATATCCAATCATATTGGTTTTCATCACACTTTTCATGATGGAAAATTGATAGCCTCTGGAATAAGATAGAGCATATTGCTTTTTTGAATTATTCCGTGTCACTTTGGAAATTCAACTGAATAAGTGTGAATGATTTACCTGTGCATGTCTGGCAACATTTCCATGTCAGTCGTCACCATATCAATGCAATTTACCAAACAACACCCTGTTTGGATGTTTGGAGGAAACGTTAAACAAAGCTGTCTCAACTGTTTGGACAATACAGGGATATGTGACACTTACTTGTAAGGTAGGTCCTTTGATCTTTTGAAATTCCCCTCCTTATCACTTGCTCTGTTTTCCATTATGATCAATCAGGATCAAGAACCTGACTTCCTGATCTGGCTGTCCCCTGATGGTCTCAAGCTGGCAACTCTCTAATTCTTCAGTGCTCCTGATTCTTGAGATCAGGAGGCCAATCCTTCAATGTGCCAAGGCCATAAACCACTTCCAACAACTGTTCATGCTTTCTTCTATTTAATTGGCTCAACCCTTTGACCCTGGTGAATCACCTGAGGATAAAAGCTAGAGGGCCTAATCTCTAGTCTACTACCCCAGTTCCAGCCTGTTTACCACAGGCATATTTGATTACCACTCCTGATTTCAGCAATCCCTTCCAGCCTCAACATTATTGTAGAATTCACTCTTGGCTCCTTGCAGGTCAATCCCCTTTTGCTACGTTACTTGCCTTGGTTGCTAACCGGACCCTGAGTCCCCATCCTCCGCTTGAGTTTGCAGTTCTACTAAAATTTGCAGTGGAGCATCCATAATGCAGCCCTTTCACCCATCAGCAAAGGCCTCTCTGTTCTTCCAGTTGGCTGTGATAAAATTTCTAGGCAAGTATTGCTTGCTTTTATTTTCAATCTAAACACGGGAAAAGCTGCGGTTGACTGTGCTGACCCTGACTACCTACTTTATCATTATGTTTTGCAAAGCGTTATGCCAGGATGTGTGTTGAGATGGAAATCTGATGGGGAGACTTTAAGCATGGAGTTGTGGGAAGGATTTAACAAGTGGAGCTTGAGGCTGCAAATAACTGAGAGTAAATCCAAAATGCTCCTGCAAAAATACTAGATCAAATGCTTAGAAGAAAGCGAGAGAGAATGAGATGGCTTAACACAAAGAATCCAGGAGTAACAGGATTTTCTCTATAGAACCATAGAACCATAGAACAGTACAGCACAGAAACAGGCCTTTTGGCCCTTCTTGGCTGTGCCGAACCATTTTTCTGCCTAGTCCCACTGACCTGCACCTGGACCATATCCCTTCATACACCTCCCATCCATGTACTTGTCTAAGTTCTTCTTAAGTGCTAAAAGTGAGCTCACATTTACCACTTCATCTGGCAGCTCATTCCACACTCCCACCACTCTCTGTGTGAAGAAGCCCCCCCTAATGTTCCCTTTAAACTTTTCCCCCCTCACTCTAAACCCATGTCCTCTGTTTTTTTTTTCTCCCCTTGCCTCAGTGGAAAAAGCCTGCTTGCATTCACTCTATCTATACCCATCATAATTTTATATACCTCTATCAAATCTCCCCTCATTCTTCTATGCTGCAGGGAATAAAGTCCTAACCTTTCAACCGTTCTCTGTAACTCAGTTTCTCATGTGCCGGCAACATCCTTGTAAACCTTCTCTGCACTCTTTCAACCTTATTAATATCCTTTCTGTAATTTGGTGACCAAAACTGCACACGATACTCCAAATTTGGCCTCACCAATGCCTTATACAGCCTCGCCATAACATTCTAACTCTTATACTTAATACTTTGATTTATAAAGGCCAATGTACCTAAAGCTCTCTTTACAACCCTATCTACCTGTGATGCCACTTTTAGGGAATTTTGTATCTGTATTCCCAGATCCCTCTGTTCTACTGCACTCCTCAGTGCCTTACCATTTACCCTGTATGTTCTACCTTGGTTTGTCCTTCCAAAGTGCAATACCTCACACTTGTCTGTATTAAACTCCATCTGCCATTTTTCAGCCCATTTTTTCATTTTGTGGAAGGATGCAGTGTGAATATAATGAACCTGTGAATGCTTTCACAGTTGCCTGCAGTCTCCTCACTGAAGCCTAGCAGCCCCTCACGAGCCACAGGGCAGTACATTGCAGGAGCACGCAGGCAAGAAAAGGTATACAGGAAACAAGCAGTAGGGAAAGCAACTAATGTTACTATTGTTGTTTGTTTTTGTAATGATAAATGGAATAAACATGGTGTAGACAGCAGTATGATGTGGCTTTTTGTGTTTATGGCTGAAGGCATTGAGGATAAAATAAGGTGTGTAGAGGGAGATTAATAGCAAAGTAACCTCTCTCACTGCCTGTCCCCAAAGGCGCACTGCCAACATTACGTCTCTCCTTCCTCTTATGCCTTCCCCTAGTCAAAAATTTCCAGAGGCAATCCGAAAAGATTCCCAGAATATGTTGTGTCCTGGCTGTAGCTGCCATCTACTGGGATGTTTTATGAACTCCACAATCCAGTTTTCTCTGAACTAGTTTCAAATGTCAAGGTAACCACTTTTTTTTATTTATGATGTTCATTGCCCATCCCTTATTACTCCTGAGAAGGCAGTGGAGGCACTTGAGTTGGGACGTGAAGTGCAATGGCCTCTCAGCTCCAGGGACCAGCTTTGATTCTAATCTCTGGTGCTATCTATGAGGAGTTTGCATATTCTCCAAATGGCAGTGTGTATTTTCCTGGGCTCCTCTGGTTTCCTTTCACCTCCCATGGATATGTTGCTTTCAGTTAATTGGCTACTATAAACTAACCCTCATGGAGGTGGCCTGTGCGAGGATCATGGGTGTTTAAAGGGCATGTGAAAGAGAACAGGTCTCTGAGAAACAAGTGGGGCTATGTGATTGCTCTGAGAACCTGCCAAATGGTCCCCTTGTAAATTGCAAAGGAGAATGAATGAGACAAAATTAACGTAAAATCTTTTTATTATAAGAAAACCGCAAGCTTTACTGCAGAGATAATCTCAAATCATCGTGAAAATGAAGGTGAGGAATAAATCTTGTAAGAGCAGCAAAAATCTTTCCCCATCTTAAATATCTGAACTTGCCCCTACAAAAATTTTTATTCTTATTGTGATTCCTGTGAAGTCACAGAGATTTTGTTTTGTTTTTCACTATAATTCACATAGTTTTAAGACTTAATTGGTATCTTATGATGTTCCATGTTATATGAAATGATAATCCACGTAAGACATCAATGGATGTTCAGATAATTCCTTTATCATTTAGCCTTGATATTCAAACTAAATATTAGAAATGCATGTTGTAAAATGAAGGGTAAGGAATTACATGATGATTATGGGATCTAAGAATATTTTTAATACTCAAATAATTCCATAAATGTGTGTGTTTAATTGCTGCAGATTAACTGCAACCCTTAGGAACCTATGCTAGTGTTTTCACACACAAATTTGACAATTTTCAAAGATTGCAGGGTAAAAATGAATAAGGAAGCTGCTCAAACTGATATTTAACTTTTCTATTCATAATTACAGATAGTTCCCCATTACAGAATCCTAATGTCTCTTAAATCATTCCAAGGCTCCATATTGAACCTCCAAGGCTCACTCTGAACCTCCATAACCAGAAATGTTTTCTGACAATACTGTAGCTTTTAGATTTAATTTGCCCTTATTTGATGTAAATCTGTAACCCTTTTTGCTTCCTTACGAGCTTTCATTTGAATTTTCACTCTGGCTCAATTATTTAATGTTGCATGCCATCTTATACAGTATGTCCTTTACTGCAACTTATTCCAATGTTTCCTCTTCTACAATTTCCATAGTTTCAATTACATTGAACGTGTACTTACCACAGTTCAAGTATATCACCCACTATTTAACTTCCGTGCTCTCCATAATTAATGGAAATCACTCCTGCAACAGTGCTATTCCTATTAGGAGCATGCATTACAGAACCTACTACAGAGATCAGTGGAGCAGATTTGCAGGATTCCCATTTCTGGAGCTGTGGTCTGCCTTTGCTTTGCTGAATGCTGTTCCACTGCAATCCATCATTTGTACCCTTTGAAAACCTTTAATGCTATCCAAACTCTACCAATTTTCTTGTCATCCATAAACTTAGTAATCAGATAACCCACAATTCCATCCAAATCCTTAATATACGTATCTTACAAACAGCAGAGATTCTGGGACCGTTCCTTGAAAAACAGCATTGGTGACAGACTTACAGTCAGAAGAACATCCCTCTACTGCAACCTTCAGACTGCCCTGCCACCTGACTCATTCCCAACATAAACCAATCAATGTTCTCAAACAATAATGTTGAATGAGTATTAACTCATTAACGTAAGTAGTGAACTTCGAGTTGACATGTAGTTGTAAAAGTCCTGCTTGTTACCAGTTGCCTTTCTACAATGGTCAAATAATTGTGGTGTGCTGACTTATCTATTGTGTGACTATAACAAGCTGTTTCCCTGTGGATGCAGTTTGGAAGTTGGGAATTTTGCTGTGATTCTGTTCTGGGTCCTTGAGATTCCCATACTGAGCAAACCTAAGAAGATGATACTATTAAAGATACAGGTGCTACAGATGGTAACAGCTGGGACTCAGTTTCTGTCAAGTAGTCAACTGAGATGGCAACCTGTTTCCAACAAGGTTTCTTATTGATTGAAAAGCAGTTGGGATGGCAAACTCACTCTTCCCATGTGACAACAAAATATGCTCCTCATATATTAACCTCTTCATTCCCGGAATCATTCTCATGAACATCCTCTGGACTCTCTCCAATGACAACATATACTTTCTGAGATATGGAGCCCAAAACTGTTGACAATACTCCAAGTGCAGCCTGACTAGTGTCTTATAAAGCCTCAGCATTATCTCCTTGTTTTTATATTCTATTCCCCTTGAAATAAATGCCATCATTGCATTTGTCTTCTTTACCACAGACTCAATCTGTGAATTAACCTTCTGGGAGTCTTGCATGAGGACTCCTAAGTCCCTTTGCACCTGTGATGTTTGAATTTTGTCCCCATTTAGATAATAGTCTGCACTATTGTTCCATTCATCAAAATGCATTATCATACATTTCCCCAGCACTGTATTCCATCTGCCACATTTTTGTCCATTTTTCCAATTTGTCTAAGTCCTTCTGCAATCACATTGCATCCTCAGCACTACCTATCTTTGTATCATCTGCAAACCTTGCCACAAAGCCATCAATTCAATTATCTAAATTATTGACAAACAATATGAAAAGCAGCGGTCCCAATACTGACCCCTGAGGAACACCACTAGTCACTGGCAGCCAAGCAGAAATGGCCCCTTTTATTCTCACTCACTACCTCATGGCTGTCAGCCATTCCTCTATCCATGCCAATATCTTTCCTGTAATGCCATTGGATTTTATCTTAGTAGTCTCATGTGTGGCACCTTATCAAATGCCTTCTGAAAATCCAAGTAAGTGACATCCACTGCCTCTCCTTTGTCCACCGTGCTTGTTACTTCTTTGAAGAACTCCTTAACAGATTTGTCAGGCAAGATTTCCCTTTCCAGAAACCATGCTGACTTTGATTTCTTTTATCATTAATCTGCTAGTATCCTAAAACCTCATCCATAATAATGGACTCCATCATTTTCCCAACCACTGAGGTTAGGCTAACTGGCCTATAATTTCCTTTCTTTTGCCTTTCTCCCTTCTTAAAGAGTAGAGTAACATTTGCAAATTTCCAGTCCTCTGGAACCATGCCAGAATCAAGTGATTCTTGAAAAATTACAGTCAATGCATCTGTTATCTCTTCAGCAGCCTCTCTCAGGACTCTGGGATGTAGTCCATCTGGCCCAGGTGACTTATCCACCTTAAGACCTTTCAGTTTGCATAGCAATTTTTCCTTTGTAATAGCAATGGCACTCACTTTTCCCACCTAATATTCACAGACCTCTGGCACACTGCTAGTGTCTTCCACAGTGAAGACAGATGCAAAGTTTATCTGCCATTTCTTTCTCCTCCATTACTATCTCACCAGCATCATTTTCCAGTGGTCTAATATCAACTCTCACCTCCCTTTTACTCTTTAAATAACTGAAAAAACTTCTAGTATCCTGCTTTATATTGTTGGCTAGTTCATCTTTTCTCCTCTTTTGGTATTTTAATAACCTTTTGTTGGATTTTAAAGACTTCCCAATCATCTAACTTCCCACTCACTTTTGCTACATTATATGCCTTCTCCTTGGCTTTTATGCAGTCCTTAACTTCCCATGTCAGCAATGGTTGCCTACCCCTGCTATTTGAGAACTACTTCTTCTGTGGGACCTGACCTGTGCATTGTGAACTATTCCCGGAAACTATAGCCACCTCTGTTTTGCCATCTTCACTGCCAGTGTCTTCCTCCAATTCACTTGGGCAAGCTCCTCTCTCATGCCTCTGTAATTCCCTTTATTCCATTGTGATACTGATAGATCTGACATAAGCTTCTCCCTCTTAAATTGCAGTATGAATTTAATCATATTATGATCACTGAGTCCCTTTATGTTAAGCTCCCTAATGAAACCTGAACTATTACACAACATCCAACCTAAGATAGCCTTTCCCTGAGTCGGCTTAAACACAAATGTGCCAAAAAGCTATCTCATAGGCATTCAACAAATCCCCTTCTTGCAATCCAACATCAACCTCATTTTCCCAGTGCCCTTGCATATTGAAGCTCCCCATTACAATTGCCCTTTCCAGATCCCTTTGCAATCTCAACCCCACATCTTGGCTACTATTTGCAGGCCTATATATGATTCCCATGATGTTTTTTCCACCCTTGCAGTTTCTTAACTCCACCTACAAAGATTCAATGTTCTCTGACCATATGTCACCTCTTTCTAAAGATGTAATTCCATGTCTTATCAACAGAACCATACCACTATAAAAGCAACGATGTAATGTTGAGGCTATAAAGCACTGGTGAGGCCTTTACTTGGAGTATTGCGTGCAGGTTTGCGCCCCTTATCTTAGAAAGGATGTGCTGAAGCTGGAGATGGTTCATCGGAGTTGCACGAAAATAATTCCAGGGTTGTCATATGAAGGCTGTGGATTTGTATTCACTGGATTTTATAAGATTGGGGGGGGGGGTGCCTTAATGGAAACCTATTGAATGGTGGAAAGCCTTGATAGAACAGATGTGGAGGGGATGCTTCCTATGGTGGGAGTGTCTAAAACACAGTCTCAGAATAGAGGGGTGTCCTTTTAGAATGGAGATTAGGAAGAATTTCTTTAGCCAGAGAGTAGTGAATCTGTGGAATTTGTTGCCACAGGTAGCTGTGGAGGAAAAGTCCTTATATTTAAGGCAGAGGTTCATAGATTCTTGATTGGTCAGGGCATGAAGGGATATGTGGGGAAGGCAGGGGATTATGGTTGAGAGGTGAAATGGATTAGCCATGATGAAATGACGGAGCAGACTCGATGGTCAAATGGCCTAATTCTGCTCCTATGTCTTTTGGTCTTATAATCAATCATCTTCTTTTGTCATCAGTCTGTTAATTTTGATTTTATTCCCATTTTTCATTTTATTAATTTAGGTTTAATAAAGTGATTTTTTAGAATTAATTTTATTATTGTAATTAATAATTTTGGAGAGAAGTTCAATGATTCAGAATCACAATTTATTTAACCAAATATTTTTAATAACAAGCAGTCTGATTAGTTCATTATTTTTATTACACGTTCCTTGAAGCATTCAATTGTACAGTTGGAGAACTCTGAATTTGTTTTAACTGAGAAGCCTATAAATTTGTAAAAGTATTCTACAATAATGTGTCACGGTAGCTTGCAGCTAGTGCAGTGCTATTACAGCTCAGAGTATTTTGGAGTTGAGATTTCAATTCTGGTGCTGTCTGTAAGGAATCTATACGGCCTCCCCGTGTAATGTGTGGGTTTTCGCAGGTTTTCGCAGGTTCTCTGGTTTCTTCCCACAGTTCAAAGATGTACTGGGTAGGTTAATTGGTCGTCGTAAATTGTCCCATAATTAGGTTAGGGTTATTGATCGAGTTTGTCAGGAGTTACTGGGGCAGTGTGGCTCGGAAGTCCAGAAGAGACTATAACAGTGCTGTCTTACTGAATAAAATAATTTTTTAAATAACCAAATAAAATTACCAAATTTCTCAAAACAATGAAAATGTCATATAATTTCAGAAGAATATATTCAATACATTACCATCATAAACAATCATGTCTGAACTATTGTCATTTTAATCTTTTTACACCATCTTTTACTTGCTGCAAAAACAAGAAACATAATGTCATTTCCATATAAAAAATGTTGGAATATTTATTTTTAGCAATCATCTTCATTATACGAGGGGTGATTGATAAGTTTGTGGCCTAAGGTAGAAGGAAGTCAATTTTAGAAATCCTAGCACATTTATTTTTCAACATAGTCCCCACCTATATTTACACACTTAGTCCAGCGGTCGTGGAGCATACGGATCCCTTCTTTGTAGAAGTCGGCGTCTTGGACCTCCAGAAATTGGTCCACAGCAGGTGTGATTGATAAGTTTGTGGCCTAAGGTGAAAGAAAGTGAGTTATACAGCTTTTGTTACATGCACGTGCAGTTCAGCTCTTTGAGTGAAAATGCAGAAAGTTTGAGGTTAATAACTCATGTCCTTCTACCTTAGGCTACGAACTTATCAATCACCCCTGCTGTGGACCACTTTCTGGAGGTCCAAGACACCAACTTCTACAAAGAAGGGATCTGTATGCTCCGCGACCACTGAAATAAGTGTGTAAATGTAGGAGGGGATTATGTTGAAAAATAAATGTGGTTGGTTTTCTAAAATTGACTCCTTCTACCTTAGGCCACGAACTTATCAATCACCCCTCGTATATCTCCCCTCCCTTTGAGTTTCTTAATTCTTTCTTCATTGTGACAACAAAGTGAAATGTCTTTGAAATCTGTTTGTAATGATTGACAAGTTTATTTCAATAAGGATTCATGAATTGGAAAGTACATTAATCCTTGGATCACTGATGGAAAAATAAAGAAATGAATTCTGCTACACCACTTCTTCCAATTTCTGTACTTTATTGTCATTGTGCAATTGCCCACCAGTTTCATTTATAGGATAAAGTTTTCAAAGCAGCTCTACCAATATTAGAGTAAAAGATTTATTGGTAGGGATGGCATTAATCTAGAAAACACACTCCTTTAATAACTAATATCCATTCAAATTTGGTACATCACTGCTGGAGCTCACAGCACAGTTAGTTGATCATAACATACTTGGCCATCCTTTTCATAAGGGGTAAATTATTCTGGTGAATTCTTTTCTTTCTTTTCTGGAGGGCCAGAATATGCCTTTTAATAGTTCCTTTCACTTCAGAAAGGAAGGTCGCATTTTGCTGGTCTCTGACTAATCTTCTGCTATCCAGTACTGAGGATAATGAGATAGAAATTGGTCCAGATGCGAGAAGCTAACACAAACAGGTGCTGTTCCCACCTTGCCAGTACATGTACTTTTCAACAAAGATTTGCTAGTACATGATCACAATAGTTCTTCTTCAGATAGGTCTCCAGTCAAACTACATTGTGGTGTGTCTAATTTATTGTTAAACTGAACTAAAGTCTAAATAACCCATCGGATTTATTTATAAGATGACAGGATACATCATTGTTGGCATAGCTGTCTGTAATCTTTCTCTTCTACAGTATATCTCCTAATTGACTGCATAGTGAGGAAGTATGATTCATTTGATTACTTATTTTCTTTCTTACAATCTCAAAATGTAATCTAAATTTATAAAGTAAGGGTTAGTAAAATACTGCAATTCTGAAATAACAAGAGGGATCTTGCAAAATTCAACAAATCACACAATAACTACAGAGAATGCAAGGTTTGACAAATATCTTACTTTGAAAATAGATTATCTAGCTTAAATGTCATTTCTATCTTCCTTTCCCCCAGGACACTGTCTAGCCTACCGAATATTTCAAGCATTTTCTGATTCAATTTTACACTATCATATTTTGTATTATTGTATTTACTTAGCTTTTTTAAAAACAAGAATTCATTACAATGGATTAAAATTATAACATAGTCTATTTAAAGAGAAGAAATTAAAACAAAATTCTATTTAACACTCACATTCATATTTTATAATGAAATGAAACTGCTCTTTCTTTATTTTAAAATATGATGAATCACAGAACAAAAATGGGATCTATTATTAATGAAAGGTTAAGAAGCTACTCAGTAGTTTGTACTTGACTAAAACAAAGATTAGGATGTTGTCTACTGAATATAGAACATTACAGCCCAGGAACCAGGCCTTCGATAGATGCCATCGTGATGAATTAATGACACCTACCTCCTTCTGTTTGCACATGGTCGAGACATCTCTTTTGAACATACCCCCTCTCATCTTAATTGCATGCCTTCTAGATTTAGACATTTCAATCCTGCAGAAAAAAAGATACTGGCTGACTACTCTCCCCATGCCTCTCTTAATTTTATAAACTTCTAAGAGTTGTGCTAAACTTGTGGAATTATCTTACGTTGTAGAACTGGTGAACATGCTAAATTTAAAAAATGTGGAAAAATTTTGTGTTGAAATTTCTATCTGAATTCTGCACTATCAGTTTGACATATGTTAATGCATCCTGTAATAATGCTCTTTACTTTGTTGTTTGATTCTCAATGTCAATGATCAATTAAGCAGCAATTATGGGAAACCACTTTAATACATATTCCTATTTATTGTCAAGTTCACCACTTAGTAATGATGCCCATGAGGATGTAGGGTTTATTTTAGGAGAGATGTGACAGAATATCAGCTCATACCAGAACAAGAGGTGCTGGAAGAAGTGTTCCAAATGCCATACACATTAATTGAAAATGGTGTATGAAGAAAGGCCAAATTGTAACAACAGTGAGTATTTAAACTGGATTAAATGACATTTCCAGCTCTAATAGGCACACTAATGTTTAAATTACTAGAACAAGCAGCAATTATTGTAAGTAGAAGAGCATATAAATATGTGAGCAGAATGCTGTGAATTTTTCTCAGACACCAATACTACATGGACTCTGAACTATGCAGATTGTTAACAGAGAGGAGGTAAAAGTGATATAGGTGCTCAAACTGTGGCACAAGTGCAGATGGGAAGAAATGAGCCAAAGTCGCGAGCAGCAAAGGATACCTGAGGCAGAAGTATCATAAATGTGCACATTCTTCAGCAAAGATGAGGATCAGGATCAGGGCAAGGCCCAACTGATTTCACTATATCTTTGTAAAATATATTTTAATGAGGTTACAGAAGACTATAGATAGGTTAAATGAGTAGACAAATGATATCTCTCGTGTCTTCTTAAACCGATTTAATCATGGTAATCCTATATTTATGACACCTGTTTTTCATATACGTGGGAACATTTGCTCTATGTCTAAATTCTGAAATTTTTTCCTCATTCCAAAAACCTCTATTGGGTTACTTATTTACTTGTTCTTACAACCTCTTCAATATACACTGAAAAGTATATCTTCTTAAATTTGGTCTTACCTTAATATTTTTTTAATGTGTCTCACTCAAATAAGGAGCTTCCTAAATGTAAGTTTCTCCCTTGTTGTTACTAGTAGATGGGAGAATGACACTAAGTTATATTTTTTTCTTCTTTCAAAGCAAAATTAGATCACTGCTATCTAGAGAAAATCATTGCATTAGGTTGACCGTCTTCTTTACAGTGGATTTAACAAGAGCATTACTAATCTGACTGGAGGAAAATTAATTGAACACAGTTATACTTTAAATGTTATCTTTATAATGTGCCTCAGAAGTAGTGATAAATGATGGACAAAGTAACTTACTGCACTGGAAGGACATACAATGTGAACTCCATAGTACTCTACTGAACTGTAGTGGTAAAGGAGGATTTTAGTATAAAATTAAATAGTAAAGAGAGAATTTAATGAAAGGTAACATCTAGCTAGAAGCAATATTATTGCATCCTCTGCATATTTAATGCCATTATAGAAATGTACAACTTTACGATTATATATCTTCTCCACCTATATTTCTTTAGTGGCATTACACCAGGACAGGGTAATACAACTTGATTCTTACCCTAATTTACTGCACTGGAAGGGCATACAATGTGAATTTTCCTCCAGTCAGATGATGGTTCATTCCATTAAATTCTTTCTTCGTCCTTCATTGTTTGATTGAAAATAGAACTGAATAGTAAAATAAATATCCATGGTACTTTTTCTTTCTTTGTAATAACTTACCCACAAGTATTAGAGAAACTAGATTCATTCCTATCCTGCATTATAGAAGTAAAATCTGAAATATAATTGTGTTCAATTTTTCCTCCAGCCCGAATTAGAAACGTTCTTATAAGATCAATTGTAAAAGATTAAGCAGCCTACAGTAATGGCTTCTAGGATTATACCTCTGTTCGCCCTATTTAATTAATTGAAAGAAAATAAGATTGCTTCTTTCCTTCAGATTGCATTCAGATATGAAAGAAAATGTTTTAAATTTAATCAAATAATCAACAGACGCTTCAAATAGGCAACGGACACTTCAAATAATTTTTTTTTAACTGCTGAATATATTTTCCCACAGACATGGCAGTGATACCAACTTTGGATATTTGTGTAAAATGATCATCATTTCTTATTTTTATTTCTGAAGGTAATGTGAAGGTCATAAATTCATGACAAAGGTAGTTTGCCACTTGAGGCCTTCTGCACTTTTGCAAGTTTGGGTTTTCAAAAGATACAATTGAAACTCAATTGTCCCTTCAGGTGGAAGTAAAAAAAACTATTGCTTTATTCAAAAATAAATCAAGGTCATTTAAAAAGCTGTCTCACAACTTACAGCACAAAGCAGATGATCTAATCGTTTATCTGATTGTTGTTTACATGTTCCTTCAACACAGCTTGAGTCAATATCCTGCAAGTCATCAGCTTGTCCACAATCATTGTTACTCATTTTACAGAAAGCACCATGAAATCTACTGTCTCATGATGATTCCTCTTTATCTGTTAAAACTACCCTGATTTTATTTCAAAGCAACATTTCCATTATTGCATTTATGATACTATATTTGATTGCACTTGAACTGCTTTTCTGTTCTGAATGAATAGACACCATCTCATTAACTCTGCCAATTACTGAGTCTGATGAATGGTTCAACTAAATGTCTCTCTGACATTTGTGAGAACATTTTCTGCAGAATAATTCCTATGGGCAACATTTACCTCCGCTTCCAAGCTACCTTGTGGAACAGATCAAGTCGGCCATGGTCTCCTTGCTTCTCTACCTTCCTCATGGTAGAGACATACATAAAAGTCATCAATATTCCATTGCAAGGCCTGATTTTTTCACAGTCCCTAATTGTCCCAAAGGTGAGTGACTTGTAAGGCTGTTTCAGCTAAACCTCTTTTCTCTACCCTTGGAGTCACAAGCCTTTTTGCTCCAGAATGGACAGTAGATCTCCTCCCACAAAGACATTTAGTAAAGCAGATAAAGTTTATGATTAGTCATGTTCATCGTCATAGTCATAGTCATACTTTATTGATCCCGGGGGAAATTGGTTTTTGTTACAGTTGCACCATATATAATAACACCATAAATAGTTAAATAGTAATATGTAAATTATGCCAGGAAATAAGTCCAGGACCAGCCTATTGGCTCAGGGTGTCTGACCCTCCAAGGGAGGAGTTGTAAAGTTTGATGGCCACAGGCAGGAATGACTTCCTATGACACTCTGTGTTGCATCTCGGTGGATTGAGTCTCTGGCTGAATGTACTCCTGTGCCCAACCAGTACATTATGTAGTGGATGGGAGACACTGTCCAAGATGGCATGCAACTTGGACAGCATCCACTTTTCAGACACCACCGTCAGAGAGTCCAGGTCCATCCCCACATCATCACTGGCCTTACGAATGAGTTTGTTGATTCTGTTGGTGTCTGCTACCCTCAGCCTGCTGCCCCAGCACGCAACGGCAAACATGATAGCACTGGCCACCACAGACTCGTAGAACATCCTCAGCATCGTCTGGAAGATGTTAAAGGACCTCAGTCTCCTCAGGAGATAGAGATGGCTCTGATCCTTCTTCTAGGCAGCCTCAGTGTTCTTTGAACAATCCAGTTTATTGTCAGTTCCTATCCCCAGGTATTTGAAATCCTCCACCATGTCCACACTGACCCCCTGGATGGAAACAGGGGTCAGCGGTACCTTAGCTCTCCACAGGTCTACCACCAGCTCCTTAGTCTTTTTCACATTAAGCTGCAGATAATTCTGCTCACACCATGTGACAAAGTTTCCTACCGTAGCCCTGTACTCAACCTCATCTCCCTTGCTGATGCATCCAACTATGGCAGAGTCATCAGAAAACTTCTGAAGATGACAAGACTCTGTGCAGTAGTTAAAGTCCGAGGTGTAAAGGGTGAAGAGAAAGGGAGACAAGACAGTCCCCTGTGGAGCCCCAGTGCTGCTGATCACTCTGTCGGACACACAGTGTTGCAAGCACACGTACTGTGGTCTACCAGTCAGGTAATCAAGAATCCATGACACCAGGAAAGCATCCACCTGCATCACTGTCAGCTTCTCCCCCAGCAGAGCAGGGCGGATGGTGTTGAACGCACTGGAGAAGTCAAAAAACATGACCCCTCACAGTGTTCGCTGGCTTGTCCAGGTGGGCGTAGACACAGTTCAGCAGGTAGACGATGGCATCCTCAACTCCTAGTCGGGGCTGGTAGGCGAACTGGAGGGGATCTTAGTGTGGCCTGACCATAGGCCGCAGCAGCTCCAGAACAAGTCTCTCCAGGGTCTTCATGATGTGGGAGGTCAATGCCACTGGTCTGTAGTCATTGAGGCCGCTGGGGGCGCGGCGTCTTCCTAGGAATTTCAAAGCCACCATTACTGAGACTAACTGTACATTCCAATATTATTTAATTAAAGTTCAGTGACAGAACCACCACTCTGCCATACAGCTGTTACGTACCCCGTAACTGGGTTGCCAAACCAGCAGAAATGGACCACTTAGTTGGAGTCTGGATTACTGGAACTAAGAAAGTTTTATTAAAGAAATAAGTAACACGGTACTCTAATCGTAGGGATATAAATGCAACAGGTTAGCAATGATAAAACACACATGTACACAGAACTAGGGTAATAGGAATCAATCAAGCTTTGTCGCAGTCTGGGGGTAAAATGATCAGCCTCAAGTGATGCAGAGTTCAGTTCAGCTTAGTACAGTTCGCAGTAATCGCTGTTGTGCCATTGGAGAGAGAGAGAGTGAATATGCAAATTCTGATTCAAACAGACCTTTGTTCTTCGCAGTTAGCTTTCGGGCGAACCCTTTTAATGTCTTCTATGGTCACTGACTGTGACCCCTCCACTCCGGACACGATCGTTCTTCCGCGGTGAACCCAGCACCCAGGCAAGGGCGGCCACACACACCAGGTTCCCGCCGATCGTACCTTCTCACCCTGTGCATCTATGGTTGGTCCCGCGACCAGATCTCCCAACTCACACCAACTTGTGGGGGCACACCGCACTCCCAGGGTCTCGTTATCTCGTGATCTTGTGGTGTATGTCATGCCTTAGCAAACTTGTTCTTTTTATCCCCCTGCTGGGGTATCGCCTGTCCACCAAACTTCAGACAGTTCAGGTTCAAAGCGACCTGTCTGTCAATACTCGGAACTGTGTCTCTTTTCGTTAATGTCTCTCCTCTCTCATTAACATTTTGAACGTTTCTCCATTTGTCTCTCTTATCTCTCTCATCAGCATCAATCTTCTGATAACTTGGTTTTTCGTCACACAGCTAATCAACAATTCACAGATTACTTCTTTCAATTTACCTTTCTAGCCACCATAGCTTCATAGAGGCATAGAAAAGTACAGCACAGAAAACAGGCCCTTCAACCCATTTAACCTGCCTATTCCCATAGTCCTGCATTCAGATCATAGCCCTACAAACCCCTGCCATCCATTTACCAAGCTAAACTTCTGTTAAACTTCTCTTAACACAAGCTCATGTGCACTGCTTGCACTGGCAGCTCACTCCACACTCTCACAACCCCCTGAGTGAAGAAGTTTCCCCTCTTGTCTCACTTACATCTTTCTCCTTTCACCATTAACTCATGACCTCTAGTTGTAGTCCCACTCAACCTCAGTGGAAAAAAGCCTGTTTGCACTTGACTCTATCCACACCCCTCATAATTTTGATTACATCTATCAAAACCTTCCTTCAGTCTTCTACGTTCTAAGGAATAAAGTCCTATCCTATTCCATCTTTCCTTATAACTGGGGTTCTCCAGTCCCAGAAAAATCCTTGTAATTTTTTTCTGTACTCTCTAAACCTTATTCACATCCTTCCTGAAGGTAGGTGCCCAGAACTTCACACAATCATCCATATTAGGCCTCATCAATGTCCTATACAACTTCAACATAACATCCCACCTCCTGTACTCAGTAGTTTGATTTATGAAGAACAATGTGCCAAAACCTTTCTTAATGACCCTATCTATCTGTTTCACCACTTTCAATGAATTACAGACCTGTATTCCCAGATCCCTTTGTTCTATCGCACTCCTCAGTGCCTTATCAATTTTGTTGATTCAGTTATCTACCTTATCATCCAGATTTTTGATATAGATTACAAACAACAATGAACCCAGCACTAAACCCTGTACGATCCACTAGTCACAGGCCTCCAGTCACAGAGGCAACCATCTACTACCACTTCTCCAGAAAAGCCAATGTCTAATCGAATTAAGACCTCATTTTGAATGCCGAGCGACTGAATTGACTTGACCAATTTCCCATGCGGTACCTTGACAAATGCCTTGCTAACGTCCATGTAGACACCATGCACTGTCTTGCTTCCATCAGCTTTACTGGTAACCTCTTTGAAAAACTATATAAGACTGGTTAGACATGACCTACCATTCACAAAGTCATGTTGTCTCTCCCTAATCAGTCCCTGTCTAACCAAATACTCATATATCTGGTCCCTTAGAATACTTTCCAAAAACTTTCCCACTGCTGATGTCAGGCACACTGGCCTATAATTTCCCTTTTAAACAGCAGAACAACATTAGCTATCCTCCAATCCTCCAGTACCTCACAAGTTGCTAAGGATGATTTAAATATTATCCACTGTAATTTACCTCAAGACAGCAACCACCTCCTCCTCTGTAATCTGTATAGGGTCCATGACCTTGCTGGAACTCAAGAAGCAACATACCATCCAGTAATCTCATTTTCATCCACAGAACCTCCTTTCTGTTCCCCTAACTAATGAATCCATTATCACTACAGCTTACATCTTCTGTCCCCTTCCCTGACCACTGTGACTTTCCTCTGCTGGGTCGTTCCTCCCAACAGTATCCAAAAATGGTATACCTGTTGTTGAGGGGATTGCCCACAGGGATACTCTGCACTGGCTACTTAACCCCTTTCCCCTTTCTGACTGTCACCCAGTCTCCTGTGCCCTGCACCTTAGATGTAACTACCTCTCTATATGTTCTGCCTATCACCCCCTCAGCCTCCTGAATGACCCAGTGTTCACCCAGTTTCAGCTCCAACTCCTTAACTTGGAGTGTTACAAGCTGCAGCTGAATGCACTTCTTGCAAGTGAAGTTGGCAGGGACATCGGAGGTCTTCCTGTCTCCTCACATCCTACAAGAGAAGCATTCAACTACCCTGCCTAGTACCTCTACAGTTCTAACTGTGCAAATATAAAGACGGAGAAGAGTAAATACACTGGGGGAAAAAATCTAGCTACAGTTTTTTGCTTTCTCTCACTGAAACCGCTCTGTGTTGAAGCCTTGAAGAACTAAAGCTGCAAATAACCACTCTAGCACTGTCCACTCCAACAATGGCTGCTCCACTTGCCCTTGCCTATTTTTTATTTGTTCTTGCCAATGGCTTCTGAGCACTGATTGGCCACTGCTCAAAACACCAAATTGCCACAAATCAATGTCATATGTACTCAATTGACGAATCTGAGTGGACTACTTCTTCTCATGCTTCCTATCGCTGATTTGCTGCTGCTTAAAACATTACAATTCAGTTGCCAGTTCACTGTAAGTGAAATCCTGAGGTGTCCACGACACTCTTAAGACTCCAGTTAAATATTTCTGGCATCAGGCACAAACAATCTAAATCACTGAGGCCAAAACTGATAAGGAAACACCAGCCACCTTAACAACACACACAAATTGCTGGAGGAACTAGGCAGCACCTATGGAAAAAAAAGTACAGTCAATGTTTCAGGCCATACCTGATTTCTCATACATATAGTGCAAAGAATCTTGCTAGGAAACTTATCCTTAAAATCTAGTGGCAAAGTTTCAGTAATTTCCATTTTACTTCTATTTTGACCCATGTTCCCCTGTTTTCTCAATCTTCTGCCCACTCCAAATCAGGGTAAATTTTTATTTTAGATTATCCATAGAATGCTCAACAAGTGTGGCCCAGTTAAACAATAGATGTCATTGCTATTTGAATTCTGACAGACACTTCAGAACCTGGTTCAAATGTGCCTGAGGGAAAGAGGAAATCTATAGGAAGCTGCATGGCATAGAACTGTCTGTATTCACATCTATTGTTGGAGTACATCAGCAGACACTTAGTAGAGAGAAGAAACAAGGTTTTATGGACACACTTGTGCAAACGATACATGGAGTAGCCTCCATGTATCATGGACTACAGCTCAGCATTTAATACCATTATTCCCACAATCCTGATTGAAAAGTTACAGAACCTGGGCCTTTGTACCTCCCTCTGCAATTGGATCCTCGACTTCCTAACCGGAAGATCACAATCTGTGCAGATTGGTGATAACATATCCTCCTCGCTGATGATCAACACTGGCGCACCTCAGGGGTGTGTGCTTAGCCCACTACTCTACTCTCTGTATACACATGACTGTGTGTCTAGGAATAGCTCAAGTACCATCTATAAAGTTGCTGATGATACAACCGTTGTTGGTAGAATCTTAGGTGGTGACGAAAGGTATATAGGAGTGAGATATGCCACCTGGCACTCAACGTCAGTAAGATGAAAGAGCTGATTGTGGACTTCAGGAAGGGTAAGATGAAGAAACACATACTATTCCTCATAGAGGGATCAGAAGTGGAGAGAGTGAGCAGCTTCAAGTTCCTGGGTGTGAAGATCTCTGAGGATCTAACCTGGTCCCAACATATCAATGTAGTTATAAAGGAGGCAAAATGATAGCTATACATCATTAGGAGTTTGAAGTGATTTGGCATGTCAACAAATATACTCAAATGCTTCTATAGATGCATCATGGAGAGCATTCTGACAGGCTGCATCACTGTCTGGTATGGGGGTGGGGGGCTACTGCACAGGACCAAAAGAAACTGCAGAGGGTAAATCTAGTAATCTCCATCTTGGGTCCTAGCTTACAAAGAACCCAGGACATCTTCAGGGAGCAGTGTCTCAGAAAGACAGCGTCCAATATTAAGGACATCCATCACCCAGGGCATGCCATCAGGTTACCATCAGGTACAAGGTACAGAAGACTGAAGGTACACACTCAGTGATTCAGAAACAGCTTCTTCCCCTCTGCCATCCGATTCCTAAATGGACATTGAACCCTTGGACACTACCTCACTTTATTTTAATATACTGTATTTCTGTTTTTTGCACTTTTTAAAATCTATTCAATATATGTATACTGTAATTGATTTACTAATTTATTATTGTTATTATAATTTTTTTCTCTTCTATATTATGTATTGAATTGAACTGCTGCTGCTAAATTAACAAATTTCACGTCACATGCCAATGATAATAAACATGATTCAGATTCTGATTCTAAAACAGAGTGGAATGTAGATGTAAGTGGGATGGAAGAGGTAATATCATATTTCGTAATTTTAGTCTCATTACTTACTTTATCTTATTGGAAAAGGAGATGTCAACTTAGTGAGGCAACGGTTAGCCTGTCATGTGTAGTAATTAAAAAGAAAAGGCCAGAAACACTTATTCTGTTTCTCCCTCTGCCGATAGTGCTGGGTCTGTTTGAGTATTTCCAGCTTTCACTGTTGTTATTTTCTATGTATGGCTCTGACTTTTTCTATAACCGGTATTTGGTTAGATGAGATACAAATTAGAAGTAGGAGCAGGGCATGTCCCTTCAATGCCAATCCTCCATTTAAGCCAATTACAGTTCTCCTGATTGTAATCTCTACTCCATTTTATAATTTTTTAAGGATTTATCCAATTCTACTTTAAAAATAAAGATTCTGCCTCCATTGACTTTTGGGTGTAAAAACTACAAAGACTCATGACTTTTGAGACAAAACAAAATTACTTCTTTTAAATGGGTAAACCCTCATTTATAAGCAGCAACCTTCAATTCTAGATTCTCCCACATGAAATAACATCTTCTCTATTATCCACCCTCTCAAGGCCACTCCGGCTCATATGCTTCAGTCAAGCCTCCCTCAACTTTGCAATCTACAACTGATACAGACTTAACCTGTCTAACCTTGGCTCATGCCATAACCCATAATGTACTAGTATTAATCAAGTAAACCTTCTTAAAATGCTTCTATCAAATTAAAACCCGTCCTTAAATAAGTTTGATACAGCAATTAACAGTCCATTTCATTCTCATCAATACCCAAAATACAAAAACATAAATAATTTTGTGTTTAAAAAAAAACAAAGTGCTGGAGGAACTCAACAAGTAAGGCAGAAAAGGCTCCGGTAGAAAGTAAATACCAACACAGACCTATTCAATCAAATAGCTTGATTCTGCATTGCAAGTACTTTGTTGTGCTCATGATATGCTTTAAGTATCTTAAAAGAATTCATCCAATTAGCCACTTAGTTGATTTGAAATATTGTTCCCTTGTGCCTTCTTATGTCTTACAGCATGTACCATCAGTCTACAGCCTAAGTCACTGAAGGACTTGAGCTATATTATTTTATTGTGACTATGATTTTCTGCTATCATAACTATGTGCTGTGCACTGAGTGCTGCTGGTACTGTGTTTTGCACTTTTCCCTGGAAGAACACTGTTTCATTTGGCTGTATTCATGTATGGTTGAATGACAATTAAACTTGAATTTCTTCCTCTATTATTTTTTTTCTTGCTTTGGTAATCCCTTCTTTTGTTCATATCCTAACATCCCTGACAACAAGGCTTTGCCTGTCAACTAATTCCATTACCATCAGCTCCATGTCCAGCAGCAGCACTGACATTCTCCCTCATTAATTCCTTTCATTTCTCAGGTTTGTTGTCAGCCAATCCACCCCATGCTCATTGTGGTATGGTCCAAAAATATTCCCCAAAAATATATGGTGGAAAAGTACAGATCCTCTCTGAGAATCTGCACTGAGCAATGATTTCTACCAGACATGTGCATGCAATGCTGCAGGATGCCTCAGCTAAGTTCACTACTTCAAGCTTGGAGATTAACAAATTAACCAAGGCAATCATGTTCACTCACTTTTTCTTAACCTGCTCACAAGTATAGCCTGCGGGGAAGCTCCCACCACTAACAACTCAATATACCACCAAAAAGAGGATTCTGAGGGATAAGATTAATGAACATGCATCTGGAAAGACAGGTGTTGATTAGGCTTTGTATGTGGAGGATCATGTCTTACAAACTCAGTTGATTATTTCAAGTCAAGTCAAGTCAAGTCACTTTTTATTGTCATTTCAACCAAAACTGCTGGTACAGAACATAGTAAAAATGTGACAACGTTTTCCAGGACCATGGTGCTACATGAAACAATACAAAAACTACACTGAACTATGTAAGAAAAAACACAGAAACTACACTAGACTACAGACCTATCCAGGACTGCATAAAGTACACAAAACAGTGCAGGCACTACAATAAATAATAAACAAGACTGTAGGACCAGTAGAGGGCAGTAGGTTGGTGTCAAGCCAGGCTCTGGGTATTGAGTCTGATGGGTTGGGGGAAGAAACTGTTACATAGTCTGGTCGTGAGAGCCCGAATGCTTCAGTGCCTTTTTTTCAGATGGCAGGAGGGAGAAGAGTTTGTATGAGGGGTGCGTGGGGTCCTTCATAATGCTGTTTGCTTTGCGGATGCAGCGTGTGGTGTAAATGTCTGTGATGGAGGGAAGAGAGACCCTGATGATCTTCTCAGCTGACCTCACTGTCCGCTGCAGGGTCTTGCGATCCGAGACGGTGCAACTTCCGAACCAAGCCATGATGCATCTGCTCAGGATTCTACAACCTCTGTAGAATGTGGTGAGGATGGGGGGGTGGGAGATGGACTTTTCACAGCCTTCGCAGAAAGTAGAGATGCTGCTGGGCTTTCTTTGTTATGGAGCTGGTTTGGTGATGTGATCGGGAAGATCGGCGAGGGAAGGGTGGTAGATATGGTTAAGGTGGTTATCCATGAGGCTTTTGATAAGGTTTCACATGGCAAGCTGCTCTGGAATGTTAAACCCCATGGAATCCAGGAAGAACTACCTAGTTGCATACACAATTGGATTGATGGAGGAAAGGAGGTGGTGGAAGGTTGTTTCATGGACTGAAGACCCATGATGAGTGATATTATTGTTTTCCATCTAGCTCAGTGATTTGGATAAGAATGCACAGGGCATGGTTTGTAGGTTTGCAGTTGACACTACAACAGGTGGTATAATGGACAGTGAATGAAGTTATAATATTACAGGGGGAATCTTGAACTGCTCACGAAATGGGCCAAGGAATGCCAAAGGGAGTTTAATTTGGACAAATATGAAGTGTTATATTTTAGAAATTAAATCCAGATAAGATTTTCATAGTGAATGACAGAGCCTTGGAGTGTGTTGCAGAACAGAGGGAAATTGGACTGTAAGTACTGTACACAGTTCACTGAAAGTGCAATTAGAGATAGATAGGATGACGAAGAAAGCTTTTGGCATGCTGGCCTTAATCAGTTAGGGTTTGAGGAATCAAAAAATGGGCATCTATTTAAGTGTGATAGGAAAAAGATTTAATATGAGCTTGAGAGGCAACCTTTTCACAGAAAGGGTGGTATATATGTGGAATAATAATATTTAAAGACAAGTGGGACAAGTACCTGGATTGAAAAGGTTTGGAAGGTTATAGGCCAAATCCTGGCAAATAAGACTACCTTGGATGGGGCATCTGATAGACCAGTTGGCCTGAAGGGCTAGTTTCTATGCTACATTCTGTAACTGTACACGTGTAATATGCTCTAAATTCTGCCATTTAGACTCTTTTTTATCACTGACATTCCCTTTCTTCAAAATATCCCACCCCCACCTTCTCCCTTATTGAATACGACCAGACATCTCTCTTTTCCCAGTGCTGATGGAGGGCTGCAGACTCAGAATGTTGATTTTTATTTTTCCACAGATGTTGCCCGACCGGATGAGCTTTTCCAATATCTTGTGTTCATGTCTCAGACTTCCAGTACCCCTACATTTTAAAAAAAAATTCAACTTTCTTGGGTGCTTTTTATGGCTCTTACAAATATATCCACAAGCGTATATTGTACCTGACACTCCCTGTAACTTCTCCTTTAATTACTTTCCACTTCACATGCTCGTATCTAGTCTATGTAGCTGAAAACAAATAAAATACTATGCATGTGGCTTTTGGAAAACATTTTATTATCAAAATAAATTACTGAGAGATTGAAGGAATTACTAGACAGATTGCAGAATCATCAAACATTGTTATTTGCCTGTAGCAGTTTAGCAATTATGGCTCTCTTCACAATGAAAGTGAAATAAATTCATCAGAGAAAATCCCCTCTCTAGCTTTCCATCATTGTCTCTTTTCCTCATGCACTGATATAGCAGAATGGATTGATGTTCTGAAATACTGCTTCACATGTGTATTACAGTTACTTACCCACAATATTCTGACAGCACCTCGCAAAACTTTTAACTTCTATTGTCAAGAAAAACAAGAATAGCAGGTATATAGGATCCCCTCCAAATCTCACACTATTCTAATTTGGAAATACATTCCTGGTCTTTCATCATTGCTGGACTGAAAACCACTAATTCTCCAATAACACTGCGGGAATACTTTCACTGGAGGGCCTGAAGAAGTTCAAGGCAGGCAGTCCGCCATCACATTTGCCTAATGAACACTGGCATCTTGCTTAATTGTGTGCAACTTTCAATGAAGCCAGTCATGCTGTGACTCACAAGAAGGGTGTAGTTCTGGGAGGCATTAATGGATGAAAATGAAAGAGCTTACATTTTAATGCAGTGGCTTTCCCAAAGCATTTTACAACCATTTTCAGTAACCAGCAAAATGTAGGTAAGAGCCATTTACTGGAATATTTCTCAATTATTCCATGAAAGGGAAAACAGAAAAATCTAAAAATGCAGATCAGCCAGTATCTGGGGAGAAAACAAAAGAGTTCATTGCACTGATGTCCAATCCATTTACATAATACTGTATGTAAGCAGAAAATGTTCAAAACTTGCATTCTGTGCCTGTTCAGAAGCAAATTGCTGTATTCATTTCTTAAAACAAAGTTTTCCTATTTTGTGGTGAGGTCCTGACTGATCATCAAGAAATTGGACCAGCACCTCCTTTCGCAATTTTTCCTAAAGTAGAATGCATTTCTTTCTCATATTTTTCACACACAATGATGCCATCAACTTGTTTGAACTACTTCATAATAGAAATTAGCTTAATGCATTAAGGTCCATGATCTTTGTATATTACTGCTTTGTACTGCTATGTCAACTTTTGTGACGTGGGCATGGTTTTTAAATTTATAAAAGCAAAAGCAAAACATTATTAGCTGCCCTTTGAAGATTTACGGATCAGTGAGATCCCTCCATGGGACAATGCTGCGGCTGATCTAGAAGGCTTAGGGTCCCATGACCCATGTGCCTTTGCCCCATATACACCTCATGCTTTTCCCTATACAATTTTCTCCTGCACACTTCTCCCTCGGCCATTGAGACACTTATTTAAAATTGTTGATCTTTCAGTGGGTCAGTGCGCAAATGACTCTGCATTGGGCTATCAAAGTTCTAAGTAATTTTTTTATCAAAGTTCATGTATGTCATCATATACAACCTCGAGATTCACTTTATTGCATGCATACTCAAAACATTCATATTAGAATAACAACCATCACAGAATCAATGAAAGACCAAAGCAACTTGGACATTAAACCTGTGTACAAAAGGCACACACTATACAAATACAAAATAATAAATAAACAAGCAATAAGTATCATTAAAATGGGATGGTGTTCTTGAAAGTGAGTCCATAAGTTGTGGGAACATTTCAATGATGAAGTGAAGTTATCTGCTTTGGTTCAACAGCCTGATGGTTGAAGGGTAGTGGCTATTCCTAAACCTGGTGGTGTGAGTCCTGAGGCTCCTGTACCCTCTTCCTGATGAAAGCAGAGAGAAGAGAGCTTTTACTTGATGGTGGGGGCTCATGATGACTAATGCTGCTTTCCTGCAACAATGTTTCATGTTGATGTTCCTAATGATGGGGAGGGCTTTACCTATGGTAGATTGAGCTGGATTCGGCAAGTAACAGCCATCTGCAGAACATGCAAGTTAAGTTGTAAGGCTCTTAAGTGAAGTAAACTATTATATTGACTTCCTCAAGTAAGGGTGTCCCTATATTTGTAATATTTAGGAAACTTTGCATTTGGTTAGCAGAAGCAAAAGTGCCTAAAATCTCATTTCTAGGAAAAAGTTTTAAATGTGAGGACTTCATCAAAAAGAGATTTTTCCTCTCTGAGATTCCTCATTAATTTCCCAACTGAGCTAAGTAAATTCAACAAAGACCAGAAAATGAACTTTGGCTCTTTCCAGTCCACAGGGTTTAGGAGCATAGGCAATGATGCTAATATCCGCTGGCATCTCAGTCACCTGCGTACTTCCATTATTTATTTTATCATGGCATTTTGTTATAGAAACATAGAAAACCTACAGCACAATACAGACCCTTCGGCCCACAATGCTGTGCCAAAGATGTACCTACTTTAGAAATTACCTAGGATTACCCATAGCCCTCTACTTTTCTAAGCTCCATGTACCTTTCCAGGAGTCTCTTATGTCACTCATTTCTCTTTAATTTCATAATCATTGATCATGTTATCAAATAGTGCAGACTATTTCCACACTTTCCTGCAGCTGCTTTGTACTAAGAGAGCAAAAGACTCAAGAGTATTGTTCTCATCCTTACTTCTGTTTCAGGTGGCTACACTTGACCAACCAACTTGCACAGTGAAGGTACATTCTTAAAACAAGAATCAACATGTTATTAAGCATTTAAAATGACACGTTATTTTACAGAATTTGAAGAGTCAAAGGAGACCCATCATTTTGCTGCTTTACTGCAATAAATACACACACAAATCATCTTTCCTTCCATAGCCCTGGACATATCCCTTCATGGTAACTCATTTCTCCACATATGTGAAGCAAAAGCAAAAACACCAATTAACAAATTATTTGCTCTCCAACCATTTGAGTATAATAAAGATACACTTTATTAAAAAAACTCTGAAACATAGCTGAAAGAAACACACAATCGCAAACAGACACTGTAAAAATAATTCCTCATTTAACTGAGGATACTGATTGATTTAATTGAGTTTGACCATAGGTTATTATTTTTTATATTGAACATTTTGGTCAATTCAGGAGATCATGGGACGTTTGCTTTTATGAAGGCTTCTTAATTTCAAAAGTTCTGTTCATCAACAGAAATCAATTGACTTTGACTCTTACGGGAAGATTGATCTCCAACTTGCTCATTGTAATTTCAAGAACCCAGAGTCATCAACAACATCTCAGCACTCCAAGGACATTGAAAATTGAGTTTCATCTGCATCTGAACAACAGTGGCCATTTCTTGAAACAGCATAAGTAATCTTTTGATTACCATTTAGTTTATGTTGCATCACACTTACCAGTATGTCCCTTCCTCTACCAAATTTCTGGAATAAAGGAGGGTTACCGCTATGCACTTACACTTTCTACCTGTTGTTTACTTTGCAAGATTTGTACCTGCATATTCAATTAATGTGCTGTACTTTCTGATTGTTTATTTTATTTTATGGAAGTCCATACATTAAGTACCATACGTTTGTGGTACCATTCTTGATTTTCTATTGAAATACATGAATATCTGTTTCAAAGCTCCTGTCTTATCAACTGCTACAACTTTTACAGGCGCAAACTGGAATGTTGACTATTAACAGATGGTCCAAATCTTGAAGATTTCTCTTAAGTTTCAATGAATACAATGCACATAATAACATGTGAAGCTGACTATGTTGATAGTTTCTATAAGACTTATATGTAACAGCAGGTTATAGTCAGGGAGTACCTTTTGGACAGAAGTCGTCAGGGGTTATTGGCCTAGTCTAGCAGGATTGTCTGAGCATAACCATAAAGGGTGGAATTTCAGAGGTCAGGTACATGTGATTATTCTCGAGACCAAGGCAGCATTGACTGTGTTATCAATTGGTTCCAGTAAAACTGAAGTCAATATTGAAGAGAAGAAAACATGGCAATGACCCAGAGACAAAGTCAGCAGGAATCAGAATAAGAATCAGATATATCATCACTGATATATGACATGGAATTTGTTGTTTTGTGATAGCACTACAGTGGTGCACAGACATAAAAATCAATCGATTACAGAAACAAATAAATATTGTAAAAAGGAGGGAATAATAAGATAGTGCTTATGAATTCATGGACCATTGAATAATCTGATGATGGAGTGGACAAAGCTGTTTCTAAATCATTGAGTGTGGATCGTTGTCTCCTGTACCCAGAAAACATCTATAATTCAGGCATTGTTTTCAATATTTTGCCATTGGCCAAATACAAAGAAAGTTAGTTCTGGTGTTGGAGACCAATTATTTTAGCATGGAATGTATCAACAGTAAAGCAATATTTTTTGTCATGTACAGAAATAATATTTTCAAGATAAGTGATTGAGATTAGGTGTGTCAACACTTTATGCTATAAATTAAGAAAGAAAAAGCTGAAGCCTGAGATTTGACCTTTAGGGAGCTTATTTATTTTTCTTAAGTTTGCTGTGTGCATATATATGCAAACATGTCTTTTGCAGATATTAACCAAAATGGGCATTTCTTAATGATCAAAACAGATACAAAACAGAGAAGGAAGCCGGTGGTCCATGGGCCAGTCCTTTCTCATCAGGGGATCAGAGGTAGAGAGGGTCAACAACTTTATATTTCTTAGCATTATCATTTGGAAGGATTTGTCCTCACATTACAAAGAAGGCACGACAGTGCCTCTACTTTCCATAGCTGTTTACAAAGATCCAGCATATCATCTAAAACTTTGACAAAAATCCATGGATACGTGGTGCAGTGTATACTGAATGGTTGCTTCACTGCTTGGTATGGAACCGCTCATGCCTTTAAACGGAAAAAACCTGCAAAAAGTAGTGAACACAGTCCAGTCTATCATGCATAAAGCCCTCCCCACTATTGACTACATCTACATTGAGCTCGATCACAAGAAATCAGTATTCATCATCCAGGACCCCACCATCCAGGCCTTCTTCTCTTCTTGCTGTTGCCATCAGAAATAAGAGGCCACACCACCAGATTCAGGAACAGTTATTAGCCCTCAACCATCATGCTCTTGAACCAGAGTGGATAATTTCACTCACCCCAACACTGAACTGATTCCACAACCTATCGATTCACTTTCAAGGACTCTACAACTTATGTTTCCAATATTTAATACTTTCTTGTTTCTTCTTTTTTTGTATTTGCACAATTTGTTGTTTTCTGCACACTGAATGTTTATCTATCCTTGTTGTGTACGGTTTTCATTGATTCTATTGTGTTTCTTGTATTTACTGAGAATGCCTGCAAAAATGAATCTCAAGGTAGTATATGATGACATATATCTACTTTAATAGTAAATTTGCTTTGAACTTTGAATTTTGAACAAGGTAGGTGCTTTGAAGATCATGACTCAAGCTGGCTTAGAAACATAGAAACATAGAAGATAGAAAACATACAGCACAATATAGGCCCTTCGGTCCACAAAGCTGTACCAAACATGTCCTTACCTTAGAAATTACCTAGGGTTACCCATAGCCCTCTATTTTTCTGAGCTCCATGTACCTGTCCAGGAGTTTCTTAAAAGACCCTGTTGTATCTGCTTCCTCCACCATCGCCGGCAGCTCATTCCACGCACTCACCACGCTCTGCGTAAAAAACTTGCCCCTGACATCTCCTGTATACCTACTTCCAAGCACCTTAAAACTGTGCTCTCTCACGCTAGCCATTTCAGCCCTGGGGAAAAGCCTCCGACTATCCACACCATCAATGCTCCTCATCATCTTATACACTTCTATCAGGTCACTTCATAACACCTTATATTCCGACTGGGTAGCCTCCAACCTCATGGCATGAACATTGACTTCTCAAACTTCCGCTAATGCCCCACCTCCCCCTCGTACCCCATCTGTTATTTATTTATATACACACATTCTTTCTCCCTCTCTCTCCTTTTTCTCCCTCTGTCCCTCTCACTATACCCCTTGCCCATCCTCTGGGTTCCCCCCCTCCCCCTTTTCTTTCTCCCTGGGCCTCCTGTCCCATGATCCTCTCATATCCCTTTTGCCAATCAACTATCCAGATTTTGGCTCCATCCCTCCCCCTCCTGTCTTCTCCTATCATTTTGGATCTCCCCCTCCCCCTCCTACTTTCAAATCTCTTACTAGCTCTTCTTTCAGTTAATCCTGATGAAGGTCTCGGCCCGAAACGTCGACTGTACCTCTTCCTATAGATGCTGCCTGGCCTGCTGCGTTCACCAGCAACTTTGATGTGTGTTGCTTGAACATCCTTGTAAATCTCCTCTGCACCCTTTCTATGGTTTCCACATCCTTCCTATAGTGAGGCGACCAGAACTGAGCACACTACTCCAAGTAGGGTCTGACCAGGGTCCTATGTAGCTGCAACATTACCTCTTGGCTCCTAAACTCAATCCCACGATTGATGAATGTCAATGCACTGTATGCCTTCTAACCACAGAGTCGACCTGCGCAGCAGCTTTGAGTGTCCTATGGACTTGGACCCCAAGATCCCTCTGATTCTCCACACTGCCAAGAGTCTTAACATTAATGCTATATTCTGCCATCACATTTGACCTACTAGAGCAACTATCAACATAATTCTGTACTTTGACAATTTATTGAAAGCACTATGAAATATTGGACAACTGTCTTCTGAAATTAAATCTATTAAAAAAGGAAGCCAACCAAAATTATTAATTATCATATAGGTATCATTCTTGGAGCTAAATCAGAATAAGCCCAAAAATGGATGCTTCTGTCGATTCAATCTCAATTTTCCTGAATAACATCCAATCATTCCTAAGTAAGGTACTCTCTTGGGTGCATATGTGTGGTTCTATAGCTCGAAAATAATCTAGTTTGTTAGTAGTAATATTTGCAGAAAATGAAAGATAGTTTTTGGATAAAATCTTTTGTTAAAAGTCAAACTGAAAACATCCCTTTTCATATGAAAATATTAATTTGAAATAATATTCTGCCTTATTTAGATGTGGACTTCCACTGAATTCCATTTCAACCACCTGACTGTTTTAATGTGTAATCTTTCCATGGTGCTGCTACAGTGAAAAGCAGACTTTTTTTCCCCCAGCATCCTGGCAAGTACTTGGTCTTCAACTGAATCATAAGAAGAGGTTGTCTGTTGTTTGTCTGATGTTGTTTTGCATTAAGCAGCTGATACCTTGCTTACAGAACAATAATGACTGCGTTTTAAAGTGTTTCATCATCTATAAAGTGGTTCATGGTTCAATACATCTTAAGGTTGCAAACGATGTTATAAAATAAATAGCTTTTTCTAATTTATTTAGCAATACAGCACAGAGCAGGCCATTTCAACCCTTCGAGGCATACCGTCCCAGCAACCCCATAACCCCAATTAACCCGAACTTGATCACGGGACAATTTACAATGACGAGTTAACCTACACAGTACATCTTTGAGCTGTGGGAGGAAACGGAGCACCTGGCGAAAACCCACGTATTCCATAGGGAGAACGTATAGAGACTCCTGACGGAATGGCATTGGAATTGAACTCTGAACTCTGATATGCCCGAGTTGTAATAGTGTCGTGCCAACCACTATGCTAATCATAAGAGTTTTTTTTACTGCAGAATTTGCACTAAATAATTATATTTCACTTTGAGGTCAATTTCCTGACCATTAAAATATACAGTGATGCTCTATCTACTAAGTCATTCAGGTAACTCATTCAGGTGTTCTGGTGGAAATCCTGTGAAACAGCTGGAAGTATCAAGACCTCAGAGACACCCCAAGCCCTAGAAATTACCTATGAATCTCCAGTGTATTTATTTGTGGGCAGAGCTATGGTCTGGCCCAAGCATATTCTGGTACAGAATCTAATGAAACATAAAAACTAAAATGGATACCTTCTGATGAAAAACATATTTCTGTTTTTCTTAAATATGAGAAATTCTGCAGGTGCTGAAAATCCAAAGCTTCACACACAAAATGCTGGAGGGACTCAGCAGATCAGGCAGCATCTATGGACAGCTTTCCTGAAGAAGGGCCTGGGCCCAAAACGTCAACTGTCTGTTACTTTTGTTTTTCTGACCATTGCACACTCAGACTGACAGAACGATGGGTTCAGGAAACCATTCCAGACTTGGCCATCCAACTGGAAGACCTGATCTCCTTATGGGAAGACAGAAATGTTGCGACCCTTGGCAAGGCCCGTGAAAGAATGTTGTTTGTCAACATCAATACAAACTGGTGTGTGAACATCTCGGGAGTAAAAGCACACTGCCGAGTGCAGATAGAGTTTTTAATGGCAAAGCACGAACTCTTCTACTTTGTTTACATCCCCCTCTGTGCTAGTGCTGGGGAAGCACTGCAGGAGCTCAATGGTGCAATCTGCAGTCTCAAATCCACTCATCCTGATGGTGTCTTCAATCATACCAATTGAAAATCACTTTTGCCAAAGTTCTACCAGCAGGTCAACTTCGATACTAGAGGAGAGAATTTATTTTACCTAGTTTGTACCAACATTTATAGAGCTTACAAGGCTATCCCCCACCCTCACCTTGGATTCTCAGACCACACCTCCATTTTGCTACTGGTTAAACAAATCAAACCAATTCATTAGGAGATCAGGTCCTGGCCGAGGATGAATATGTGGGATCAGTGACTGGCTACATAGGAAAACTCATGAGGATTTTACCCTGATTAAACACTACGCTGCCAGGGCATACCAGAAACCATGGCTGACTGCAGGGGCTCATGAACTGTTTAGGGATCAGGATGCTGCCTTCAGATCGGGGGACAGCACGGCTCTAAGGTCAGCAGGAGCCACACTTTCCCATGCCATCAAATAGGCAAAGTATGAGTCTGCGCAGAAAATCCACAGACACCTTTGTGACACCAGGGACACGTGGTAAGGTATACAAACCATAAACGATTACAAGTCCACTCTGCACATACACAACAGCAACACCTCCCTTCCTGATAGACTGAATGCTTCCATGCACAATTTGACCAATTGATTAATGTGATATTGAGGAAAGCCTCCTGTCTTCCTGGGGAACAGAAGCCCTGTGTAGCTAAAGCCGAGGTGAGGAGGATTCCAGCCAGAGTAAACCCACGTAAAGCTGCAGGGCCAGACAACGTACCTAGTCAGGTGCTAAGGGACTGTGCAGTCCAGCTAACAGAGGTCGTAACAAACATTTTAAATCTCTCCCTGAAACTATCCATGGTCTCTGTAGGCTTCAAGGCAGCCAGCATCTTTCCAGTGCTCAAGATAGCAATAGTAACTGGTCTAAACGATTACTACCCAGTGTCACTGACTTTAACAATCATGAACTGATTTAAGTGGCTGTTAATAGATCATATAAAATCCCACCTTCCAGCTATATTGGATCCTTTCCTGTTCGCTTACCGTTCATACTGGTCCACTGATGATGCCATTACCTTAGCCCTCCACTCCTTCCTGTTCCACTTAGAAAACGATGCCTCGTACGCCAGGATATTGTTCATCAACTTCAACCAAGTATTTAACACAATCGTCCCTCAGAGGCTGGTGAGTAAACTGTCCTCATTAGGGCTCAACACCCCTCTCTGTAACTGGATTTTTGACTTCATCATGAAAAGACCCAGTCAGCTTGAGTTGGCAGCAACATCTCAAGCTCCATTTCACTGAGCGCTGATGATCCCCAGGGTTGTGTGATCATTCAGCTGCTGACTCAGGACTATTCAGTTCAAACTGCATCATCAAGTTCATTGATGATACAACTGTGGTCAGCCTCATCAGCAACAATGATGAGTTGGCATGCAGAGAGGAGGTAGAGAGGCTTGTCAGATGGTGTGAGAACAACAACCTAAGTCTCAGCATGGACAAGACAAAAGAGATGATTGTGGACTTCAGGAAGGCCCAGGTTGACTATTCTCCATTGCATATCAATAGCTCTGCCATGGAGAGAGTAAAGAGCATAAAGTTCCTTGGTGTGCACATAATGGATGATCTAACGTGAACCCTCAACACCTCCTCACTAGTCAAGAAAGCACAGCAGTGTCTACACTTTCTGAAGAGATCAGGGCGTGCAAGGCTCCTCACCCCATTTGAACGACTTTCTGTGGAAGCATCATTGACAGTGTCCTGTCTGGCTGCATCATTGTGTGGTACATCGGACCACAAGACCTCACAAAGGACAGTAAAATATGCTGATTGGATCATTGGGACCATTACAGACAAAGAATCTAAAGCATTGTTAAGAATCGCTACCATCCATCCCATAACCTCTTTGACTCCTGACCATCAGGAAAGAACTACGACTGCCAGACAGGGTAACAGCTTCTTTCCTCAGGCTGTGAATAAACCCTGCCACAACCGAGGTTGCATCACCGGGACAGTGAGATTTTTACTGTACTGCTTATTGTTTACTCATGCTGGTCTTTACTACATGAATTTTGAATTATATTTTATTAACTTGTTTATTATATAATATTTTGGTTGGTGTGCAGTGTGTGATAGACATTGTATGGTGCACTGTTATCCGGAGGGACGTAGTTTGTTTGGTTGTAACAGCATGTAATCAGATGACAATAAATTTTAATTTAAACTTTTTAGAAGTTTAATGGACTTCCCTGAACTCCACTGCCACATCAAACAAATATTTAATTGAATGAGACACAATGTACTGAATGTACTGAATCTTCACCATGTTTGGAAAACAGATCTGAATGATTGCAGCAGCATAGAACTGATAGCTGTCCGTCCAACATGAATTAAGCACTCAAGAACCTCTCACAGACACACACCTTTCATTCTTAATCTGCACACTGCACCAGGGTCATTGTTGCATGGGGTGGCGTTAATGATTTGAATTGGTGAGTGAATTCACTGAGTGAATTTTATGAGGTAACTACAACGAGCACCAGCAGATCATGCTAAATGTTTATACAAACGTTTGTACATCAGTGGTTAGGTCTCAGCTGATTCTGTTCAGTTCAAGGTGCTATACACTTGTGTGTGTCAGTCATGCCAAACTGAAAGATTGAGAGTCTAATTCCACTCTAGAGATTTGGCCTGACACTCCAATGGACTTCAGAAAAGATTCTCTGATGTCAGAGGTGCTGTTTTTTGGATGAGATATTAAACAGAGGCCTTCTGTATTCTATGAACTGAATGTAAAATATTTCCTTGAACTATCTAGAAGAGCAGAGGGGTATCCTTATGTCCCAAGGTACAGTGTTCTGCCGATCAGCATTACCAAAGCAAGTTATGCAGACGACCATTAATAAATGTGCGTAGGAGCATACCTTGCACAAGTCAAATTGCCGTGATTCCTATATCACGTTGGTCATTTCCAATCAGAAAGTTCTTCTGGCAGTAAAATACTTTGGGATATAATGAAATGGATGTGAAAAGATCTATATAAACCTAGGTGTCCCTTGTTATCACCAATGAAAGACCATGATTATGTAAAGTGTCATAGAGTAATAAACCAGGCATTTTCACCTTATAGAAGATTAGGTTAAGGGGAGGTTTGATGAAGGTGTTCAAACACATCAGAAGCTTTGATGGAATAAGTGAAGAATAATTCTATCCAGTGACAGATGAATGAGTAACCAGAGGACAAGTATTTAAGGCAAATGGTGAGTTTTTTTTTATGTGGCAATTAAGATTTAGTTTGGCTGAAGGGGTAATAGGCGCAGGTTCATTAGTGACTTTAAATATATTGTGGTGAGCATCTGATCCATAATGACAGACGAGGAAGCTCTTTAACTTAATAGTTTTATTGCGATAGACACAAACCGACCAGGCACCATGATCCGAAGAGTGAACCCAACCAGTCTCATACCGATGGGGGAGGTGACCATCACACAGTTAGGGTGACCCGAAATACACAAGCAAATAACCGTATAACCCAAGGCAAGATGTTACAATAAACAAACTGGAATTTCCCACCATAATCCCACAAAAGTATTTTAACACAAGAACAATAAACAGTACTGGTCATTAGAAATGCAGGGGCGGGCTGTCGGCCTTGCCCCCACCCAGAACGTCACAATATATTTTTGCAGGCTGTACAGGAAAGGAAGAAGAACCAAAAAAAAAGTTTACAGTTCTTTCAAAGAGCCAGATTAGTGTCAATGGATGAAGTAGCCTATATCATTCTGTGTTTGAGTCCTGATAAAACTGCTAAGATTGAGATCTTATATTCTCCAGGCTACTGCATTTCTGTTATTCTGCTCGTGTTACTCCATCAGCAGTTTCTCTTTCAATAAATAGCCATCAAGAACACAGTTTGTCAAATAATCATTTGTATCCATTTGCAGTTTCACCTGTTTTAGTTCTGGAAAAGTTTGAATGTGATCAGCTAAATGAGAAAAATAATATGAGTAAGCATGGTTCTAATCCTTCATCAGAATTAATCTCCAATGATGTTAATGCATTTTCCCACCGGAGCAATTTAAAAAAAATGCTAAGTTTTTTAAAAAAGGTAATGCATTTGGGGCAGCGTAGCAGCGTAGTGTTAGCGTAAGGCTATTACAACGCCAGCGGCCCGCCACTATCCGTAAGGAATTTGTGCGTTCTGTGACATGGGTTTCCTCTGACTGCTTCATTTTCTTCCCACGTTCCAAAGGTTTACGGATTAGTAGGTTAATTAATCCAAAGGGTATAATTGGGTGGCATGACCCATTAGGCTGGAAGGACCTGTTACCACATTGTATCTCTAAATAAATGAAATAAATGATAATTGTGTCAGCTTCAGGCAATCATTATTAGTTCTTTCACCTCATGTGAGCTTGAAGTTGTGCATATTTCCAAGGCTGATACTTTGATATATAACTGAGGGACTGATGCATTGTCATGGGCTTCTGTCTTTCAGTCTGTCTCTGGTTTAAATGGCAGTAAAAGGATCTAAAGAGCTTGACACAGAGGGTATGTGTAGTGCTGTAACCAAGCAGTTGAATAGATGCATAATGTGTTGATTGAAGGTGGGTGTTGGCATATGGGACAGTTGAATGGAGGAATCCTGAGAGGCGAGTCAATAGTTAAGCTGTAGCTCAGCCTTGATATTGAACCTTAGGGTTACTTCCCTCTTTGTGCTCAGCCAGACTTAATGAAAATGCAGTATAACTAATGGTAGAGACTTCAGGCAGATACTGGACAGAAAATGCATGTCATGTCTACTCAATGTATCATTACACCCCAATATGCCTGATAAAATATCCCTGCCTAAGTATTAATGCAAATACACTCTCATCCACCTTTTGCTTAGCCCAGCCAACATCACCATCCCAGTGCTAAACACTCAACAAGAATAGAAACATGGTTCTTAAGCGTTTCCAAATAACTTCTTAGCATGATCATGTAACTTTCTTAGTGTTGGAGGCCTTACTGTTCCACTTATACCTCAAATAAAGGACTAAAATTAAAAGACAACTTATTTATTTTTATTCCCTTGCTGGATATTTCAATCAGTTAATATAGTCTCCTTTTGTCATTATGGATTGAGTCACTGAAGTTCTATCAATGTCATTATAGCAAAGATATTGATTAATTTATTGGATAAGAATGTTAAAGCAGTATAATTTCAGCATGAAAATATACTGCAGATCAACAGAACGGAATTTTGATTTTTGTTTGCTCTACCTTCAAGATAAATTAAGTGGAAGGCTTGTTACTGAATTGTACTTTAAGACATCCAGTAATCAAGTTAAAATGTCACTGACCATATACTGACATAAGGGCACTCCTGTGTTGCAAGGTGTGAACTCCTGGAAGTAAATTGATTTATGAGCTGCTATTGGGGAATTGACATCTGTAATACAGGTTGACATTAAAAGAAGGAATCCTTAGTAGTGTATCAGGCTACGTCCACACTAGACTGGATAATTTTGAAAACGCCGGTTTCGTGTAAAAACGATAGGCGTCCACAATAGGCATTTTTCAAAATATCTCTGTCCACATTAAAACAGATATTTGGGCGAATCTACTCCTACTGAGCATGCGCAGACACATCTACAGAAAACAAGCGAAGAGGAAACGGTACAATATTTACGTTTCCGCGGTGGCGTTGTGCTATTTCCATTGGTCAAAAACTAGAGTACCAACAACAACAGTGAAAGAAAATTTTCAACAATGTCTTCGAGGAATACAAAGAAAACCTCCACTGGAAAAAGCACACCGGACTTCTTTGTTTAGACAGACAATGAAATTTCTGTGAGTTACAAACAACTACAAGGCCAGCAAAGCAGTGGAGAACATGGAGATCTTTAACTCCAAACAAGTTATTAACGTAGACAATAAAGTAAACAACACACGCATGAAGCCGTCCTCTACCCAAGATCAATAAGAGAGTGGAATATTCTGCCGCCAGACCTACGCAGTATTTCTGACATTAATATTTTTAAAGGTAGACTCAATCAAATCAATTTAGGGGATCTAGTCAAAAAAGCTCACTTTACAATTTAACTCTCACGCCATTCACACCGACTGCGCGTTATAACAGCCATCCGGCAGTGCTTGCACAGTACCAAGCAGAAGCAGAAAAAGCATTGTTGTTGTGCTGTTGTCATGTCAGTGTTTTTAAATATCTCCGTTTACCCCATCCACACCACAACGTGCAACAATCGCTTTCAAATTTACACACTCTGGAGAATGTTTTAGAAAAGCTCTGTTTTTGGGGGATGAAAATGCCGTTTCAATGTGGATGGAGGGTCAAAACGAAGAGAAACAGCTTTGTTTATTCGGTCTAGTGTGGACGCAGCCTCAGAATCTTGAGACTTCCTCTGTAATCCCAAATTTAAATAAACTACAACTGGTCCAAAATGTCTTCACTAGTCTCATTTGACATGTGTATAAAGCCTGCTGATCACAGGTCACACATTTTGTAAAAAGGAGTTTTAGCAATGATCTTCACAATTTACTGTATATTGACATATCAGTGCAGTCCCAAACTGCAGATTTCCCGGCATTCGGGTTAGGAGATCCACTGGTAAATCCACATTATCCTTATGCATTTCAAGCCCCTTGAAATAAATCGGTGAAATTAGCTGCTTTGTGAAAAGTAATTGAAACTTTTAAATTTAATTTAATTTAATTATGTTAGTTGATTCTTTAAAAATTATTTAAAAAAAAATTTTTTATTAATTTTGATTTTTTTTGAACACCCATGAACTTTATTGCAGTTCCTCCCCGAGTCATGAATACCAGACTTGTACGCAGCCCATACATATGAACAAGTGTTTAGGAGGTAACTGGGATGGATTTGAATTGACTTTATTACTTACATCCTTCATATACATGAGGAGTAAAAAAACTTTACATTACATCTCCATCTAAATGTGAAATGTGCAATTTATAGTAATTTATAATAAATATTATGTAGAACAGGATAGTCAATATAACATAGAAATACAGTTGCATCAGCATGAATTAAGCAGTCTGATGGCCTGGTGGAAGAAGCTGTCGTGGAGCCTGTTGGTCCTGGCTTTTATTCTGCAGTACTGCTTCCCAGATGGAAGCAGCTGGAACAGTTTGTGGATGGGGTGACTGGGGTCTCCAATGATCCTTTGGGCCCTTTCTACACAACTGCCTTTGTAAATCTCCCGACTAGTGGGAAGTTCACCACTACAGATGTGCTGGGCTGTCCGCACCACTCTCTGCAGAGTCCTGCCATTGAGGGGAGTACAGTTCCCATACCAGGCAATAATGCAGCCAGTCAGGATGCTCTCAATCATACCGCTGTAGGAAGTTCTTAGAATCTGGGGGGCCATACCAAACTTCTTCAACCATCTGAGGTGAAAGAGGCACTGTTATGCCTTTTTCACCACACAGCCAGAATGTACAGACAACGTGAAATCCTCAGTGATGTTTATGCAAGGAACTTAAAGCTGTTCATCCTCTCAACCCCAGATCCATTGGTGTCTATAGGGGTTAGCCCGTCTCCATTCCTCTTGTAGTCCACAACCAGCTCTTTCGTTTTTGCGACATTGAGGGAGAGGTTGTTTTCTTGACACCATTGTATCAGGGTGATGACTTCTTCTCTGTAGACTGCCTCATTATTATTTGAGATTAGGCTAATTAATGTAGTGTCGTCAGCAAATTTAATTAGCAGATTGAAGCTTTGGGTGGCGACACAGTCATGGATATACAGAGAGTAAAGGAGAAGGCTTAATACACAGCCCTAAGGGACACCTGTGTTGAGGTCAGAGGGGCAGTGGTGAGGGAGCCCACTCATACCACTTGCTGGCGGTCTGACAGGAAATCCAGGATCCAACTACACAAGGCCGGGTGAAGGCTAAGGTCTGTGAGCTTCTTGTCGAGCTTGGAAGGAATTATGGTGTTGAATATTGAACTGTAGTCCAAGAACGACATTCTCACATGAGTATCCTTCTTCTCCAGATGTGTAAGGATGGTGTGTATAGCCATGGCTATTGTATCATCTGTCAATTGGTTGTGTCGGTAGGCGAATCATAGGGGCCCATTGTGGGTGGTAGCACGCTGCAGATGAGCCCTTGACTAGCCTCTCAAAGCATTTGCTTATTATTGAGGTGAGTGTGACAGGACGCCAGTTGTTCAGACATGTTACAATGTTACATGTCTTTTTAGGTACAGGGACAATGGTGGATAATTTGAAGCAGGAGGGCACTCCACACTGAGAGAGGTTAAAAATGTCTGTAAACACACCAGCCAGTTGTACCGCGCACATCCTGAGTACTCGCCCTGGGATGCTGTCCGGTCCTGCGGCCTTGCGACTGTCCATTCGTTTGAAACACCTGCGTACCTCAGCCTCAGAGATGACCAAGCTGCCGGTTGTATTGTCTGCTGGTCTCCTCAAGGGCTCAGTATTTGCGACATTGGATCGAGCGTAAAAAAGATTTAGCTCATTTATGAGAGAGGTATCCATGTTGGAAACTCCACTACGATTAGCTTCAATGTCTGCGATGGTGTGCAGAGATTACCATAAGCTGTGTGTGTTGCCTTGATGTCCATTTGCTGCAGGATAACAGACTTCTTCTTCTACGTGGCAACTCAGATTGCCACAATATCTGACTGGTTGAGTTAAACATCTCATTTAACTAAACATCGGTTAAATTGTTAGAGTGGATTTTTTTTGGGTAGATGATTTGTTTACACTTAAATGACTTTGGCCACCAGACTTCTATTTTAACTGTTTGACAAAGGACTGTGGATTGAGTCCACCAGAATGGGCTTCCTAAAAGGTGTAAATACCAGATGCTTCTGGCGCCTGATGCTGTAGTTTCGAAGACAGTATTATATATACATTATAAATATTAATTGTCTTCTATGTTAGCACGTAAAATGCCAAATAAATGTATTGTGGATTGAACTAAAGGCTATGGATACCAACCCAGACATGTTGGCGTCGGAAGGAAAGGATGAAATCCGAAGGTGTGATGTTTGTATGTAGCTTCAAAAGGAAGCATTGTCTATAACTTTTGAAGTAGCGATTGCCTTTGTGTTTAGCATATAAATATCGAGCCCACATTGAGCTAACAGACCTCTCTGCAGAGAGCGTCTCCGTCCGTAAGATGCCTGCTTCTTGTGTCGAATAAAGAAGCTGCTTTGTATCTACCAGTGACTCTGTCTGTCCGGTAATTTCATCCATGCTACAACAAAATATATTGCTGGGCAGCTGCATTATGACTTGTGAACTTTACAAATTACACGACCTTATCATAGCCTGGAGAGAACCGGCAACAGATGCTTGGAGGTTTCATTGAAACCTAGTGAATATTGGAAGGCCTAAATAGAGTCTACATAGAGAGGATCTTTTCAATAGTGGGAGAGGCTATGACCAGAGGGCACAGCTTCAGAATAGAAGGATGTAAACTCGAAAAAGATATGAGGTGGAGCTTCTTTAGCCAGAGGGTGGTGAATTTGTGGAATTCATTGCCACAGTTGGCTATAGCAGCCAAATCACTGGGTATGTTTAAAGCAGAGGTTGATAGGTTCTTGATTAGTCAGGGCATCAAAGGTTTAGGGAAAAGGCAGGAGAAAGGAATTGAGAGGGATAATACATCAGGTGGAATGGTGGAGCAGACGAAATGGGATGAATGGTCTAGTTCTGCTCCTATATCTTATGAATGACTTTGCATGTTTTTGAGTCAAAATTATTCACATTTAACTTTAGCATTTGTTTTGATAGCTGTGAACCTGTGATGAGGTAACACCAGCTCTCAAGGCCATTTGCTGGCATGCCCAGTTATGTGGTGGTCCTCACAGACGAGGGGAGTTCATCCTCCCAATGGAAACCTCTGTTGGGTCTTCATGGGAAGAAATGGCATGGGTCATGGTCACAAGGCAGTGGATCTTTCCTACTCTGCCAGGTTTTGCTGAAAATCTCCAGGCATTTTAGTCAGTAGCTCTTGTATTCAGCCATTGGAATGGAAAGAGGTCCTGGACATGTCTATTGAAACTCAGAAGTTCAAGACTTATTTATGAATTTGGTAGGCCAACATTGTGGATTTAACCCATTGCACAGTATGTGTCAGACACTTTCTTACCAGTATGTCAGACCAGCCTGTAGTGGCTTACTTGTAAAGGATACAAGACACCAGTGAAAATGAGTTTTCAATTACAATAGGGTGTTGGTCTCACAGTATCAAATAATCTTCACTGGCTCAAGAAACACAGTGCAATGTGTAAAGAGCATTATGTTTCACTTTCTCAATACTTATGTATGTTTTCCATTGTTAGATAAGGGAATGCAAATGTAGTTTTATGTCTTTAAAGGACATTCAGCCATCAGAAGTTATTGAATTGTGTAGCAATATTTTATGTTGCCATATTTAACAAGCAGAATTACTAATCAGACATTAATAAGGAACATTAATGGCTAGCCGATGTTTATTTAAAGATCCTCCCTCCCCAAAAAATATGCTTACTATTTTAACTAAATTACAATTCTGCCTGATCATTTAAGCGTAAGTTCAGTCCCACGAATGACGTTTGAGGCTTGTGAGTTAAATTTATTTGTTACTTAGCATACTTGAGTTCATGGTAGCTTATTGTCATTTCACATCTTAGGGATTTATGTTTAAATATCCATTCTCCTCATGTGATTGTGATGACTGGCATTTTTATGTTTCATGCAAATACTTACAACAATTTAAAATAAATAGTTAAATTATACTGAGCTTTATTATTCAGTCCACTATTCAATTACTATGAAGTAATTTTATCTTGTACTTGATCCTTAATATTCCCATTAAAGTAACAGCAAGATACTTAGTATAAATTTGTTAAGATATGTGTAAAATTGCAGTTGAAGCTTTTTCTGCATGTCCCATTTACGTTTGTACAAAGGCTTGAATAATCACAAATAATCTTACCCAATTAAAATAAAACATAGTAAGTTATAATTTCCAATACTCTGCATGGGTTTTCCCTCTGAAATACATCTATAATCTATTTGACCTCTGAAGAATCAATGTCAGATGCTAATTATCTGCACCCCTGTCACCAATGATGCTAATTCAATGTTTACCGTGCACTTCTAATGAATGTTCTACCATATGCTAATTTGGCTGTATAATTTTTAAACTGTTTTACTTTAATTCCTTATCTTCTGGAGCAACACCTTCCACTATGGCAGTCACTAATATTTTATTTAAGTGCTCATTCTTCAGACATTACATAGCTTCTGCCCGCAAAGCTTGGCAGAGCCAAAACCGACATTCACTTTACCCTCTCAATGCAGCCTCTATAAGCATTGCTAGATTGTGAGTCCCAACACTCACCCCAAAGTTCTGAGAAAAGTGGCATTGATTGTTGCTCTGTTTGAGACTATTTAGGTCAATGCAAGATCAGAAAACTTTCTAAGGTAAGTTACTCGACACCATTCCTGTGCTTTTTTTACTGAGAAACCGGAGCATATGGCACTATTTTAGTTTAGTTAACTGTCTTTCCAACATGAGATCTACCAGGAACACAGGTGCTGATGAAAGGGCATTGACGTTAACCACTAACTCCACTTTTCCCACTGCACAAATCCTCTGACTCGCCCAATATTTCCTTCTATTTCATGCCTTCCTTACAGCTGAACCAGTAGAAGTCAATTGTATGGAGTAATATAAGCCTCAAGACCTCTTGCTTGCATTCACTTTTTCATTGGTTGATAACAAAGGACAATGAAAAAGCAAAAATAGTTGTGAAGATGGAAAAACATTGATGACTGTTTTAGTTAGTAGTGACAGTAAATCTAAAGCAATGTGCTTTCACTTTTTACCACCCAAGCTTCAAATTTACTCAGCTGATATTGTGTCATTCTGAATGCAGTGTATCCTTTAGATTGTGGACGGGGAGTTTCCAGTTCTATTAAATAACTCTTTCAAAGTAGAAACAAATGCTGTTGCCGTATTTGCCAAATACAGCAGTTAAGAGCTAATTCCACAGTAAGAACAACATCCAGTGGAGTTGAAAGTTATGGGGAACACGTACAGTAAACGAGTGGAGCTCAGACCAAGATCAGAGTAGACGTGGCTGTACTGAATTGCAGATAGACTCCATGGATTATGCAGCTTCCTTCTGCTCCTGTTTCTTATATTCTTGTTTAATCTTAGTTTGAAAGAAAATCTCCTAAAATCAAACTGTAAGACTTACAATTTTTTTTCAAAGCTGTTTATTTTTCAGTTGCCTGAATCAGCTATGATGTACTCTGAATATAAATAACAAAACTGAGCTTCTTGAGCCACTTCTTCTGTAAGAAATGCACTTGAAGCTGACCAAAATAAACCCTGGTGATACTTTGATTTACAGCTTGATTAAAATGTGCACAGCTTCCTGAAATAATACATTGCCTTTCCTCTTTCAGCAGTTTCAGTAATCAACTGTATAATTTGACAATTCAATCCATTTTTCACAGTTCCGGAGATGTGAAGGGAAAGTCTTGATATCAGCAGGCATTTTGTTCCTCACAATTTTGTCTTCCAAATGGAATTTGCAGGTTGGAATCTCCAACCCGAACTCTGACAATGGAAGCCCCAAAGGGAGTATATATCACTGCAGCCGAAGGGGAGCTTAAGGCAAGCTGTCGAAGAGAATTAGAGCTCCAGTCTACAGATGGGGAGGTAAGCTCTTTAGAGGCAGACTTCAATTTGTCTGATTTGCTATTAATTCTGTTCCCTTTTATCAGGATAGTGATTGGCAAAGAGTTGGGCACAAAATGATGTAATACAATTGATTTACAAAGGGCCAGAAAACAAAACCAAGTGGCAAATTATTTGTATGTATGTGGTTAGATTGCATAAAAAAAAATAGGGCAGCACTGGAGAAAGTGCAGGAGTAATAATAAGGTTGGTAGTAGCTCACACAAAATGCTGGAGGAACCCAGCATGTTAAGTCAGCATCAATGAAGGGAAATGAACAGTAGACTTTGCAGATTCAGACGTTCATCAGGAGGACTGGAGTACTAATAAAAGGTCTCAACCTGATTCATCGACTGTTCATTTCCCTCCACAGATGCTGACTGACATGCTGAGTTCCTCTAGCATTGTGTGTGTGTGTGTGTGTGTGTGTGTGTGTGTGTGTGTGTGTGTGTGTGGTTCAAAATACCCTTATCTACAGAATCTCTTCTGTCTACCAGGGAAGATTCTTCACTGGAGAGCATAAAGCTAAGTAGAAAACTGTAAGATAGATTCCACGTAATTGTAAAGAATATTATATCCTGTCATAAGATAGCTGACTTTCATTCTGCTGAGGTTCAAATCTCAGCTTGTGCTGCAGGAGGTGGGAGTGGTCTGAGGGACGTTATTGTGTGTTGGCATCAGAGATAGGAGCAGGGTCGGTTTGCTGAAGTGATGTTTGCCTGCTGGGGAAAGCTATCTAGTTTGCAGCCATCTTTGGACAGCAACCAGACAACCAATGGATGGTCACCAGGGCCTTATATTGTGTTACTAGTGTGCATTAACCTCCAGATGAGCTTATTGGATTCCAAATCATGCTTCTCCCTTTAACTTCCTTTCCTAAACTCCTTGTTATGTCCCAGAGAGATCTCCAATGGAATGCCCACTTTGTGGCTGACTTTTGGTCTTGAAGAAAGTTTAACATTCAGCATTATTCTGAGTTGTGTCCTTAACTGTATTGGGACCTTTCCAGACGTAATAAACCATTAGCAAATGCATTCTTTACTGTCAGGTGTTAAATAATTGAACTTGCAGAAAAGAAATCAGATAGAAATACCACCTCCTAGCCCATTGTTAGGAGCAGTCCTGAACTTATGCCTGTATGTGGAAAGCCCCAGGGAAATTACATTGGAGGTGGAAGAGAGAGAAAATAGATATTGGACCACTGGAAAATGACATTGGAGATATAATAATGGGGGACAAAGAACTGTATCATCTCAATCAGGATATTCCACATACTCACTACCTCCTGTGTGAAGAAGTTTCCTGTCAGGCTGCTTCATTTACAACACTGTTGAAGGCCCATAGAAAGGGAAAAATACTGCTTGATCATGAAGGCCACCTTGTGTATGGCTCCCTCAGGAGGTGCAGAGAGGGCATTCAAATACCAGATTTTACTACAAACTGAGCTCCTAGCAAACCTCACAGTGAGATAGCTAAGCTGGTCAAGCAAATGCAAGACAACACTAGCAAGCTGGGTGGCACCCCTTTGCCTTTACTCAGTGAAGAAGCTTCCTTTGACTATAAAGGCCATCCTGAATGAGGAGAGAGAAAAGATTGGTCCAATTGGATATTTGACAAGCTGTTGACCAGGCTTCAGTATGGACAGTGATAAGGACCCTGCCTTGCAATCCTTCCAACATGCTCCGCTCGGCTGCCTTAAAATTGGAGTGGGGATAAGATTATCATCCACCTCCTGCTGGGCTACCCTTCTGAGTGAAAGATATGGGAAGAACTGTGATGATGTTTTTCCTAGTTCAACTCCAACAGTTTGAAAAATAGGGCACTGTCTTAGAAGGGCTATTCTAAGCTTACAATTTGAGAAAGACATTAGTCATTGTTGGGAGTCCCTATTACTATTGGAAACGTTTGAGCAAAAGTAATCATTACAACCAGGTCTGCCAACTATTACAATCCCAGGTGCAGGGTTGTGTGTTGTGAGTTGTACACAAGCGAAGTATGAGCAATGTAAAAAAAAAACTCAGGAGAACAGCCTCTGTGTAATGCCACTTCCCACCTAATCTCTTTTACACAAAATGTACATGAGACCACAGCCTTTGTTGTGAGCTTTTATAAATAATAAAAATCAATTGTTCTGTATACAACTAAAAAAGTATTGATTGTAAAAATGTAAAGGTTTAGCTTCCATTAAAGTAATCATTCATGCACATTTTCTATGTAATAAATTATTTAATTGCTTTAAAAACACATAAAGGGAAAATTTACAACTTGAATCAGAATTGGAATCAGGTTATCACTGATATACATTGTGAAATTTGTTGATTTGCATTGCAATACATAAAAACATACTATAAGTTGCTACAAGAACATACAAAAAAAATTGCAAAAAGAGAGTAAAATGGAGATGTAATTTCCATTGGTTCATGGACCATTCAGAAATCTGATGGCCAAGGTGAGGAAGCTGTTCCTAAAACTTTGAGTGTGTTTTGATTGTAGTAATGAGAAGAGGGCAGGTCGTGGGTAGTGAGGCTCCTTAATAATAGGTGCTGCCTGCTTGAGACATCACGTTTTGAAGATGTTTCTCAATCGTAGCGAGGTTAGTGCCCATGTTGGAGTTGGCTGACTCTACAACCTCCTGAATCTTTCTCACATCCTATGATTTGGTGCCTCCATCCCAGACGCAACCAGTCGGAATGCTCTCCATGGTACATATGTAGAAATTTGGTAGTTTCTTTGATGACATACCAAATACTTCCCCTCATGATTTCAGCTCCAATAAAATTCCAGAAACCCCAGAACAAATCAACCCTTTTTATTGGCGCTCAATCTACATTGATTCTCTCATCATCTTTACCACCTGCAAAATAGGACTCCTGACAGCTACTTGGAAGTTTGTGTCTATCATCAACAAAGATAAGAACACTGGGTACATGCTAGTACCGCTCCAAGCAGATTCTCCTCCAAGTTCATACTATCCTGACTTGGAAATAAATTACCGTTCATTTATCACCGCTAGATCTAACTCCTGAAACCCACCTTCCCAACAAACTATGGGACTTCTATCACAGGAAGGACTTTAAGAGTTCAAGATGGTGGCCCAGCACAGCCTTACAAAAGCAATTTGATATGCACAAGATATGTCAGTTTTAGCAGTATTCCCTACACTCCATAGTTAAATAAAGAATTTTCTGAGAATAAGTTATAAAAGAGTTAACTATCTTATGTAAAATAGGAAATTGCCATTAGCTGAGAGTGAACAATAGAATTGAGCTTAAAAATGCAAACATGAGAAAATCTGCAGATGCTGGAAATTTTGTGTGTGTTAATAGAATTGAGTATTGTTTGGAGTCACTAAAACAAAATCTGAATTATTTATGGATATCTTCTGAGATTAAATTAGTTGGTTTGCAGGCATTCCTTAGCATGTTTTTAGTATTGGCCTTCACAGCTGTGACAGTCATTGTTTCATACTAAGTGGAATCATTTTGATCAGCAATTAAAGCTCCAAAATAAGTGAAGAGCACAGCATTGTTTAGAATGATACTGGGACAATAGCAAGGATTGTGTCATGTGTATATGGAGAAAGGTAGTGATCTTTAAAAGATTTTGCCCTGATTATGAACTCATCAAAATTGCTTTAGACCAGGGGTTCCCAACCTTTTTTGTGCCATAAGCCAATACCATTAAGCAAGGGGTCGATGGGCACCAGGTTAGGAACGCCTGCTTTAGACTTCCATGAGCTTTGGAGCTTGTTAGATCAGAGTTCAGTCTTCCATTCACATTCTGCATTATTATCCAAAAGATGTGTCAATTTATAATTACTCTTGTACCACCACCAAGCAAATTCCTGACTGCTGCATTTCTGATATGACACATATTCCCATTTGTGGTAATTATGCAGTCAAGATATCTTCCGCAACAAATTGTTAGGATGTTGTGTCTTTGAAGGAGCCACAGAGCGAATGGAGCTGGAAATATAATTAAATTTTATTCAGCACAAGCAGCATTCTGGAGGAATCTCTCTTGGATGAATCCTGAATGAATCTCACTGAACTTAGAGCACATTGCAATTTTATATTCTAGGGCACACATTTCCTCTTTTATACCTGATCAGTCATACTCTTACTCTAGTTATCCTCCTGTTCTTCACATAGCTTATCTGTCAATTCTTAAGCTCCTTCCTTTCTAACTTATAACTCTCTAGAGCCCTGTCTGATGTTTGCTTCCTGAACCTTAACTATGCCTCTTCTTCCTCTTTCTATATCACTTGTCAGCTATGGGTCCTTCACCTTATACTTGCACTAAGGAGATGCAGTGCCACTGTTGCTGCCTTACCGTTTCTGAATTCTACCCACGCTGACTCAGTAGACTGTCCCTCCAGGATGTTCTCCTTTTCTGCAGCTGCAAGACTATCTCTGATTACCAATGCCACTCCCCCACCTCTTTTACCTCCCTCCCTGTCCCTTTTGAAACATCGGAATCCTGGAACATCCTGCAGCCCTTCCTACCCTCATGACAGATAAATCTCTGTCATGGCCACAGCAACATAGTTCCATATACTGAACCATGCTCTAAGCTCATCACCCTTGTCCCTGATACCTCTACTACTAAAGTGAACACATTTCAACTCCTCCAACTGTTTGCATCAACACTCTATCCACTGCCTATTATTCCTTATAATCTCGCTAACTATTGCATCTGCTTTTACACCAGCTACGCCATTACCTGACCTATTATCTCCTCCTCTCTGTCAATCAACACTGGTGCACCTCAAGGGTGTGTGCTTAGTCCACTGCTATTCTCTCCCTGCATGCATAACTGTGTGGCTAGGCACAGCTTAAATGCCATTAATAAATGTGCCGATGGCACAACTATTGGTAGAATTTCAGAAGATGTTGAGGCATTTAGGAGTGAGATAGATTGCCTGGTAGAGTGGTGTCACAAAAACAACTTGCACTCAATATCAGTAGGACCAAATGATTGATTGTGGACTTGAGGAAGGGGAAGCCAGTCCTCATCGAGGGATGAGCTGTGGAAAGGGCGAGCAGCTTTAAGTTCCTGGTGGTCAACATCTTTGAAAATTTATCTTGGGCCCAACATATTGATGCAATGACAAAGGAGAAAATTTGGTGTGTCACCAAAAGCTCAAGCAAATTTCTACAGATGTACTGTGGGGAGCATTCTGACTGGTTGCGTCATCGAATGGTATGGAGGGGCCACTGCACAGGATCAGGAAAAAAAAGCATGAAGTTGCAAACTCAGACAGCTCCATCATGAAGACAAACCACCCCAGCATCAAGGACACCTTCAAAAGGCAAGGCTTTAAAATGGGGGCATCTATCATTAAGGATCCCCATCAAAGAGGAGGTACAGGAGCCTAAAGACACACACCCAATAATTCAGGAACAGCTTCTTCCCCTCTGCCATCAGATTTCTTGACGGACAATGAACCCATGTACGCTGCCTCACTTTTTTTTTGCTTTCTTATTACACGACTTATTTAATTATTGTATATACTTCCTATTATAAAACAACACATTTCACAACATTTGCCACTGAAATGAAATCGGATTCTGATTCAGGAATTTTATTTACAATCCCCCTTGCAAACTAGTTTAAACCTTCCACAACAGCTCCAGCAGAGCGACACACAAGAATTTTGTTCCCCCTCAAGTTCAGGTGTATCCTTCCTCAGACGATATCCCAATGATGCACAAATCTGAAATCTACACAAGCTCTTCAACCACATATTCATTTTTGCCATATCATTCCTATTGTTACCTTCACTGGTGTGTGGCTTGGGCAGCAATCCAGACATTGCTATCCCTGAGGTCCTGCTTTTTAGCTTCCTACCTAGCTCCCTGGGAGCTACTAAGACAATCCCACTTGATATTGGGATAGTTGAAATGCCCCACTATTATAACCTTGCTACTCTTATGCCTGTTTGTGATCTGCATAAGTTACTTATTTACTTTCTGCCGACTGCTAGCACAGTAGGGTAGTGGTTAGTGTAATGCTGTTACAGCACCAGGGATGGACAGACCAGGGAGTCACAGAGGGAGTGTTTCCTGCGAAACACTATTACAGCATCAGGGAGTTGCAAAGGGAGTATTCCCCGCAGAAGGCAGAAAAGGGTGGAGAGAAGATGTGGCTGATACTAGGATATTGTTTCAGCTGTCAGAAATGAGGAAGGATGCGGACACCCATGGGGCGAAAAGTCAGGACCAGGGGAACTCTATCACTGTTCTGTCTCAGAGAAGTCATGGTGAGAGAACAGTACCAGAAACAGAGGAGATAATTGAATTCCTCCAGTATGTTGCTGCTCCAACTTCCAACATCTATGTCTCTAATAAGGTTTCTCCTGGTGTGTTGTAATAAAAAGGCCACCTTCCACCCCACTGTGGAAGTCCTTTCCTCTACCTCCACTTTTTTAAAAAGCATGGTCATGTTTCTGATTAAGGGCCATCATACACTGACCACCTGGATCTGAAAGTTATGCTTCTTTCTGGGAGAAACAAGCCAAGGAGTCTGTCATTTGCCCCTGGGAAATTCAGGGCTGCATGTTTTATGAGAGACCACAACACAGGAAAAAGTACTTAGTGAGAGAATAGGATTTAGGCCGCAAAATATGGGGAGGAAATGAAACCTATTTGGTGTTATGTATAAAATAAATTTGATTTATCAGCTTTCCTCAAATGTGTCATGTTTCATCAAAGACCCCTGAAGATAAGTTATGCCATTATGAAGTTGCATGTGTTAATTCAGTGTTGTCAGTAGTTCTACACTGCCTTGTAAAGCAGCATGAACTAAATGGAACAAAATGTTCATGATGCTTAATTGCAGTATTTAGTACACATCAGAATACACCCAGTCTACACTGCTGGGGCCATGCCAGCATCACAAAATATACACTCTAACCAATAGATAAAATGTCTTTTTTTTACATCTTCAGATATTTTTAAATGCAAAAACAATCCGTTTGGGAAACATCCCGCAGGGCTCAGCCAGTTCATCGTCAGCCAGTTCTTCAAACCTGCGTCAGACTGTTTATGAAGTATGTGTATGTCCCAATGGCAAACTCTTTCTCTCACCGGCGTCAGTGGGTTCCACTTGCCAATCCAGCAGCAGCATCTGTTTGCGGATTTAAATCTATTAATGCTGTTGAAGTTTTACCACCGTAAAAGCCTTTTTGGTACTGTCCCTTGGCTCTGTTTGACTCTGACGGTGAAATGGGAACCACTATGAATCTACAAAGCCTTTGCCGGGACAGAACAGGAGGACATGACTGCCTCTCTATGGTAATTGGCCAGTCAGTGTATTAACTGTCAATGAAGAAACGTCTGCCCCAAGACAAACTGGATATCACCCTTATTTCCAGAAAGGGGTGAAATACACAGGTGCCTTTGCTAATTCAAGTAAAGCACATAGTTATTTTTTATTGTTAGCAGGACCTGGTCATGAAAGGAATTATCATTTAATACCACAAATACAATAATGTCTTTTCTCAGAACTTTAGTTTCCTTTTTAACATTTAACTAGATTTTGGTTTTGTCATGTCGTAAAAAACTGGAATTTATGGGATTCCTGAATAGTGTTGACTGAACATTTAAATGAAGTGTAGAATTTGCATGTCAGTCATCTGTAAAGGAATGAACAAATCATTCATTTGTTTCTCGTTTTGTTTTCCAATGTGTAAGGAAATCATTTTCAGCTGCATCTTCCAGATTTTTCCGTAAACATGTTGGTGAAACTATAGCTTTGTGATATTGATTATTTTTTTGTGATGTGATATAAACCAAAGAATGGAACGTGTGATGTAAATTCCAAACACTGCACAATGCAGCTGGTACTAACCAGCACAATAGCATTAAGAGCATTACAGAGATGTGTGTATGGGGGCGGGAAATGGGGGAGGGGGTGGTGGGTGGTGAGAAAACATCCATTTCCTACAATTGGTTAAAAAAATACTCCCAGAGTTGGCAGTCTGGCCATACCCTATGGAATAAATCACTGACTATTGAAAACAAATCTTAAATCTTTGATTTAAGAACAAATTGAAAAACATGGTGCTCCGTCTACCTAACAAAGCTTGCTTTTGTCTTTGGTTCTCCCAAGCCACTTAATTTAAATTTGTACTCGTCCCTAAAGGACAACACATCTCATCATTTATGTGTTACACCAGGCCTGCTAGTTATTTTCTTTCTTTACTAATCTCATTAAAGTACATTTTCTTTATGTATGAAAAATTTAATCTGAATGATAAAGGAAACTATTTTCTTACATATTCTATGCAAATGTTTGTAAAATTGCAATATTGCCAAAATGACAAAAGCTGTGCTTTTGTACTCTTTGCGTCTTGCTTTATGTAAAATGAAAACATTTTTTCTACTTATAAGAGTGGAGCTGTATGTCTTGTTAACTATAGCTAAAGGTTATTAGACCTCTTGTCAGACTCACCATACCCTCATGGATTAAAAACCAGGTTTGAAAAGTTGTCAGTTAAATTATGTTTAACTTCCAAACCAAACTTGACTGTAGAGGCTTGGCCATAGTTTGCTCCCAGCAAAAGCAGTTGGCTTCAAACAAAGCTGTTGCCAGTTGGTTGAGAGGAAGGTATTACAGGAACTTTTCATAGAAGACTATGTAAATGGTCTTGAATATTGGTAACTCTTTAAAATGGTTAATGTTTTGTTCATTTTATTCTCCTTCTTTGTTAAGAACGGATACATATATGGGAATAAGTCTATTACATAGAGCTTTGATAATATGTTTCATATGAACACAGAGATTATTTAATATGGATATATTTAATACTTTTTTCATCAAAAGTAAAATAAGGCAAATCAAAAATACTAGTTCAGGAAATATTTAAGTTATGTTATCAATGAATGCAAATAAGTTGGCTGATAGATATAAATGGGTTTTCAAAGGAAGTGAGTTTCAAAAATTCAGATATCAATGAAGATTTATATAGATGATATACCAGGGGCCAATTGTAAATTCGGGCAGCTGATGATCAATCAGGCTGAGGCATCTTAGTTTTCCGATAGCACCTGATCAAAATATCTCGTCAAATTCAGTATGACAAGCCAAACTGGTAGCATGCTATTGATTTTCAATGCAGCCTTTGTAATTACCTGACTATATTGTCAGCTGTTAGTCTTTAAAAATTCAATTGGATATTGGAGTATGGAAAAAAAAATATAATTACACCTTTATATCATCAGACTGACCTCAGCAAGTCATGCATTGCCCATCTAAACATTTTGTTTTAAAATGAAAGCAATGTATTGCAGATAAAACTTTTGTTTGGAATAATATGTAAAAAACAACTTTTCAAACTTAGTGTTTAATATGGTTCTTATGTCACTATTTTGCAATTTTACTTTATGACTGCGTACGTTTTCATTTTGGTGAACTTAAGAATGAAATAGTTGAAAGGAAGGAAGCATTGTTTGAAGATGCTGGATGCTGTAGACCTGTAATTACTCTGTTGGTCTCCAGTTGTGTCTGACGGGAAAGGTGCACAGGGCCTTCTGGAGCGTGGCAGGGTACCTGTTACACCAGATCACTTTTGCTTTCAGATTTTTCTGTTCTTCTTGTGTAAGTGATGAGAACTCCACCTGAATGTTTCAGGACCAATCTCATTGGAAAGGGTAATGATTGGATTGGAACTAGGACATGGAACTGGGCTTAGGAGATCTTCAGGAAAACAGTGTCTGCTTCCTTGCCAGTTAGACGAGGTGACTGACATAAAATTAACCACTTTATGGCAAATCCAGTTGGGTAGGGGAAACAAAATCTGGCTTTCAAACAAATGGGAGATTGACTGTGATTATAATGGAGCAAAGAATGGGGATCAGGTTAGGGCAGGAGATCCCAGCCTGGGGTTCATGGACCCCACAGTTAATGGTAAGAGTACATGGGATAAAAAGGTTGGGAACTTCTGGTTGCAGGTTGCAGGGTAACATTACCTCTTGTGTCCCCCCTCCCATTCATAAAAGGGCAGCACTTACTGTACATGCCTCCTGATTCCATGGAGCATATTGAGTGCGTAAGGCAACACTTGCACCTTACCCATCAGTCCCATATAAGTCCTCTTGGTAGCACTGTAAACTGATAAATATCAGTGCCAAATGTGGTCAATAAGTGTGACCACCAGGAGTTCTACTGAAAATTTCCTCTGAATATGAGAATAAAATAAAGAATCTTGGCACAGCTGGTAAAAAAATACTCTGATGATGAAAAGGGCATAAGAATATTTATGAGAATTAAAGAGTGTTTAATTTGGTTGATGGAAAGCTATTTCAGTTTAGTCATTACTCTGCTATTTAATTAATGCAACAACTGTGTATATATTAACTCTTTTTTAGCTACTCCTGTAAATTTGTAACATTTTGTATAAAAACTACAGTAAAATTTTCAAAAATATATGTACAGTATACATGTATCTAATAGGAATACCTTTGTCTGCTGGCAATAACAAACAAAAAAGTATATGGCTATCATATTATAAATATGCGCACTTTCTGAGAAATGGAGCCTGTATAGAGAGCAACCTGAGAAAATAAGATAGAAGACTATAGAAATGCACAAAAGCCTCATACTTTGTTTGTTTGTCACTGCATTTAGATTCAGTCTACCTGGTTAATTAATTACAGAAAAAATAAAAACAATTATTGTGTTTGAACATTTTGATTTAAAATGTAGATTTAATGAAATTCTATTTCTTTCTACCCGTATCACATCCACACCTGCTGCATATCTTGAAAAAGTTTGCAAGCAAACCAGGAAATTATTAGAAAAACAAGAACCTAAATAAAATATTGTTTCTATCCAGGAGTGTTCAAACCATATCTCACAGGAACAAGAAATAAATAAACACTCATAAATAAAACCTTCCAAAGGCCATGTACAGCAGATGCTGGAAATACTCAACAAGTAAGGCACTATCACGGTCAGAGAAGAAGAGTGGACATTTTATGTTAATTATCCTTTATAACTTCCTGGAACTTTTAGAGTATTTTCTATTTTAGTAAAGCCTCCTTTGTCTTTCTCCTGAGTGAGCTCCTCAAAGTTGCTTGCACTCCATTTTTAGGAGGTGGCTTAAGAGCTCCGTTGTGGACCTGCAGACTCTACCATAGGCATGGCAAGAGGTGTTTGATGGGGTGGCAAGATGGCATATGGGTTGTACACTCCAGTCATGGCCTGTTCATAGACTCTTTGTGTCCCTTTTTGCTGAGGCAAATGGTGCTCTGTGACTTCATCAATACTCTATATTCACGTGAATGGTCACATGAATGATTCCTTTCAACTGACGAGAATGCTTTTTATTCAAAGAGACTTCGAGAGTGCCCTTGATGAAATTTCCATGAAACCCCTCTCAACAGTGGAATTCAAACCAGCTGCTTTCCAGATTCTCTAAGCAGGCGGAGCTGTTTGAGAGTGTTAAGGGTCATGGTGCTTAGAGAGTAGGCCTGGGAATGGGCACCAGCATCATTTCAGCAATTATGCATGGATACAGCAATCTGTGAAGACAGCACAGGTAGTACATTTTTCAGTGATTTGAGATGCCTTCTATAGATTCAGCAAGGACTGTTCCGCTAAAGAACACGAGAAGGTGGGTCGCACACTAACATTCACAAAATAGAAGTCCTCCACACAACACCAACCTGATTAAAACACGTACACAAAAAGACTGCAGAAAGTGTGGAGAACCTTCTATATCAGCGCCACCTCTCAGTGAAATTCACCACCATTTCCAGTGCAGCAGCGCAGGCTTCAGACAAATGAAGAAATTGTTTCTAAAGACCAAGACCTTAAACCCGGCACCAAACACATGGTTTGTTGAACAACTCTCTTGTATGTATCGGAGACATGGACGACACATGGTAAGCACATAAAAGTGTTTATAAAGAATGTAGAAAGAGTCTGTGGTAAGGTGCAAATAATAATTCTCCTGCCTGTACCAGTGTTTTGTTGAGAATATTAGAATATTGGGGAAACAATGAATGCCGAATAAAACTGAAAAACTCAGTGATTTGAAGCAATAATACTATGGAAAAACAAATCTTCCTAGGTACCTACATAACAAAAAACTCAAAATAAGACTACATCAGAAGAGCCTGATCAATAATCACAGCTATAGAATATGTGATTTGCTTCTTTTTCCTATTGACTTACAAGCTACTATAACAGAAAATGTTGGAAATTCTCAGCAGATCAGGCAACATCCATGGAAAGAGAAAGAGTTAACATTTCAGGTTAAAAACCCTTTGCCGGTTTTTAACCTGAAACTTTAACTGTGCTTCTCTTTCCACACACACTACTTGATATCTTAAGTATTTCCAGCATTTTATGATTATTATACTAAATATAAAATAGAGTGCACTCAGCATTGTTACTCACAGGGATTAAATTCCTGAGCAGTCTAATGACTGTCGCCATGCCTAATGGGCTGGATTTAATACTTTATGGAATCCCTATCATTGAGCAACCTTGTTCCCTCCGCACATCTAATAGTTGTAATCCTAAAAAAGATCAGTGAACCAAATCAGTTAGCAGTGAGTCCCTTTAAATTTATTTTGCAGAATCAGAATCAGAATTATTATCACAGAGTATTGTGAAATTTGTTGTTTCGTGACAGCAGTACAATGCAAAGGCATAGCACTACCATAAATTACAAAAATAAATAAACAAAGCAGGGAAGGAATAACAAGGTAGTGTCAAGGACTGCTCTGAAATCTGACAGCAATGAGATAGAAGCTGTTTCTGAATCATTGAGTGTAGGTTTTCAGATTCCTACGCTTCCTCACCTATGGTAGTAAAAAGAAGAAGGCATGTCCCGAAGAACTTTTTTTAATGTATAAATTTATTTCCATCAAGATTATTGTATAAGTTTAGTTTTGTTATGTTTTCTATTTCAGAAAAATAAATTCCTGGAGCATCTTCATCATAGGTTATAAATTCTTGGGACATTCTGAATGACATGCTCTTTGATCTACAATTTTCCCAATTCTCCTGCCATACTCCATCTCTTCCCAAAACTATTGGGTTTTATTTTCATTGGCCAACAAGCTTCAGCTATCTCTTCATTGCATGTATTTGAAAATGTTGTTTGGACAATGTAAACACAATTCAAAATTTTTCAATTCGATCAGATTGCATTTATTGGTGAGCAAGATAGATATAGTGAATTACAAGTTTAGAGAGTCAGGAAAATCTCATACCTACCTTAATTCATTAGGCAATTACTACCTTAGAGCAGAAGTCCAGAAATTAATTAAGTTAACTGTGTTCTGTTGAATAAATGACACATCTAAGGATATTCTAACAAGATTAGTGAACCAAATCATTTAGCAGCTGATTCTTTACTGTGCAGCTGGAAGCACCCTCACTTATGTTTGTCTCAGCCAATATTCTGTCTTTATGAAATATATTTACAGAGCTACAAGAGGATATTTGAGGACACTTTCTAATCCTCGACATCTTTGTAAATCACTTTGATATTCCGAGGTCCCAAAATCTGTATATCTGTACTGACAGAGGAAAGTCAACGGCTGGTGGGCAATGTGTAGTAGGGATATATTTTACACTAATCACTCCCACTGCAATATATGTGCATTGCAGTGTCCATAGGGAAGAACGCTCTGCAAAAAGATGTTTATCCATTTGAAGATGGTTCTGGGCATTGTTGTAATGAATGGTAATCTTTATAAAGAGCTGAAGCCTTGAATCACAGATCTGTTTATGCTCTAGGTGACAAAATCTGAATTGACCTTGCTTCACAATTACTCCATATATTTGATAACTTGCACACAATAAGGTGCTGGAACATTACTTTGAAATACACCGTAGAGCTTAGTTACTCTTAACAGATCTCCCATTCTTACTCTTCCACATATGGAGACGTTATATGAGCTGTTCTTTATATTACAGCCACTTGTCATATATACGCAGAATCAGAATGAGAATCAGAATCAGGTTTATTATCAACGCCGTGTGACATGGAATTTGTTAACTTACCAGTAGCAGTTCAATGAAATACATAATATAGAAGAGAGAAATGTATAATAATAATAATAATAATAATAATAATTTTTTAAAATATATAATAAATAAATAAATCAATTACAGTATAAGTATATTGAATAGATTAAAAAAACGTACAAAACATAGAAACATAGAAAATAGGTGCAGGAGTAGGCCATTTGGCCCTTCGAGCCTGCACCGCCATTTATTATGATCATGGCTGATCATCCAACTCAGAACACCGCCCCAGCCTTCCCTCCATACCCCCTGATACCCGTAGCCACAAGGGCCATATCTAACTCCCTCTTAAATATAGCCAATGAACTGGCCTCAACTGTTTCCTGTGGCAGAGAATTCCACAGGTTCACCACTCTCTGTGTGAAGAAGTTTTTCCTAATCTCGGTCCTAAAAGGCTTCCCCTTTATCCTCAAACTGTGACCCTTCCTTCTGGACTTCCCCAACATCGGGAACAATCTTCCTGCATCTAGCCTGTTCAATCCCTTTAGGATTTTATATGTTTCAATAAGATCCCCCCTCAATCTTCTAAATTCCAGCGAGTATAAGCCTAGTCGATCCAGTCTTTCATCATATGAAAGTCCTGCCATCCCAGGAATCAATCTGGTAAACCTTCTTTGTATTCCCTCTATGGCAAGAATGTCTTTCCTCAGATTAGGGGACCAAAACTGCACACAATACTCCAGGTATGGTCTCACCAAGGCCTTGTACAACTGCAGTCGTACCTCCCTGCTCCTGTACTCGAATCCTCTTGCTATGAATGCCAGCATACCATTCGCCTTTTTCACCACCTGCTGTGCCTGCAAGCCCACTTTCAATGACTGGTGTACAAAGACACCCAGGTCTCGTTGCACCTCCCCTTTTCGTAATCGGCCACCATTCAGATAATAATCTGTGTTCCTGTTTTTGCCACTAAAGTGGATAACTTCACATTTATCCACATTAAATTGCATCTGCCATGAATTTGCCCACTCACCTAACCTATCCAAGTCACCCTGCATCCTCTTAGCATCCTCCTCACAGCTAGCACTGCCACCCAGCTTCGTGTCATCCGCAAACTTGGAGATGCTGCATTTAATTCCCTCATGTAAGTCATTAATATATATTGTAAACAACTGGGGTCCCAGCACTGAGCCTTGCCGTACCCCACTAGTCACTGCCTGCCATTCTGAAAAGGTCCCATTTATTCCCACTCTTTGCTTCCTGTCTGCCAACTAATTCTCTATCCACATCAATACCTTACTCCCAATACCGTGTGCTTTAAGTTTGCACACTAGTCTCCTGTGTGGGACCTTGTCAAAAGCTTTTTGAAAATCCAAATATACCACATCCACTGGTTCTCCCCTATCCACTCTACTAGTTACATCCTCAAAAAATTCTATGAGATTCATCAGACATGATTTTCCTTTCAGAAATCCATGCTGACTTGGTCCGATGATTTCACCGCTTTCCAAATGTGCTGTTATCACATCTTTGATAACTGACTCTAGCATTTTCCCCACCACCAACGTTAGGCTAACCGGTCTATAATTCCCTGGTTTCTCTCTCCCTCTTTTTTTAAAAAGTGGGTTTACATTAGCCACCCTCCAATCCTCAGGAACTAGTCCTAGAAATACTGTATAGTAAAAAAGTGAGGGAGTGTCCAAGGGTTCAATGCCCATTCAGGAATCAGATGGCAGAGGGGAAGAAGCTGTTCCTGAATCACTGAGTGTGTGCCTTCAGGCTTCTGTACCTCCTACTTGATGGTAAAAGTGAGAAAAGGGCATGGCCTGCATGACACCATGTATAGAATAAAATCTACAGTAAGGAAAAAATGAACTTAATGGAAGTTACTTGGAGTGGAGCTGATCAATACCCACAGAGTGACAATGTCAATCATATGGTGACATCCTGTTGGTGGTAAGAACCTGGATGACCTGAATCTATTACTTCTGACCCAAAAGCAATCTTTCAGTGCTCATAAAAAAAATGCTATTTCAAAGACCTAGAATTCTAGGATCTTACTGGAGATGAAAACAACATGGATATTTTCACAAACACATTTGGATTCCCAATAATAATCAACTTCAGTGTTAAAAGTGACATCAATTAATATCCCACATAACCCTCTGGGCAATTTCTCTCCACAGCAATTGTCATTAGCTGCATCAGCTGTCTTCAGGCAAGTGCTCTGCAGAATCTGTTCCATAGTCTCATCAATAAATGAATACAAGAACTTCCTGGACATCTTAAATGGCTGCCGATCCAAGACCAAGATGCAACACAGGCAGGCATAAGTATAAGTGGAATTCCACGAACTACCAGATGGGCTATTGTGTTTATTTACTCTCTGGAATAGAAATCAAAGAAGAAGAAGAATGCTGTAAACAAAACACATCACTCCAAACATTACAGTAGAAGCTCAGTTTTACTTATGTTTGAAGCATGAAACCTTTGATGCACCCTTTCAAAACATAGATGCGGAATTTTTTTTTTTAGCCAAAGGGTGGTAAATTTGTGGAATTTATTGCCACATACAGCTGTGGAGGCCAGATTGTTGGGTGTATTTAAGGCAGAGATTGATAGGTTCTTGACTGGAGGTGGCATCAAAAGTTATGGGGAGAAGGCTGGAACTGGGGTTGAGAAGGAGATAGAAAAAAGGATCAGCCATGATTGTATGATGGAGCAGACTCCATGGGCTAGATGGCCTAATTCTGCTCCTATGTCTTATGGCCTTATGGTCTTATTCATTGCTAATGCTCACTCTCAAGGTTGCCAGAGACAACTGTAGTCCCTAAGACAGGAAGCTGGGCAAAAAAGATTCATGTGCCTATCTAAACATTTCTTAAATGTCCCTAATGTATCTGCCTCTACACTACCCAGGCAGTGCATTCTAGGCACCCATCACTCTCTGTGTAAGAAAAGCTGCCCCTCACATCTCTCTTGAAATTCCTCCTCTTGCCTTCAATGCATGCCATTGGGTTTTAGACTTTTCAACCCTGGGGAAAACATACCATCTGTCTGCTCTATCTGTGCATCTCATAATCTTATAAATCTCTATCAGATCTCCCTCAGCCTCCACTGCTCCAGAGAAAACAACCCCAGTTTGTCCAGCTTCTTGTTATAGAACATGTCCTCTAATCTAGGTAGCATCCTGGTAAACCTCTTCCTCACCCTCTCCAAAGCCTCAACTCCTTCCTATAATCGGATTCTGGGCAACCAGAACTGTATGTATTATTCCAGATGTGGCCTAACTTGAGTTTTACAAAGATGCAAAATAACTTCCTGACTTTTGAACTCAATGTCTTGATTAATAACGACAAGTATGCCATAAGCTTTCTTGACCTTGCTATCAGCCCGTGTAGCTACTTTCAGGGACTCACATTATGGCCAAAGTACAGGGAAGCAACAAGGGAAGGGGAAAAGTCCTAAGATTTTGTAAACGAGACCTGCTGTGTCTCATCGGTCAGATAATTGTGAGAAGAATGGTTTTGTATATAATAGAGATGTTGCTGGGGTAGGAATGGGGTGGATGTGGAAGATAGATTAGAAAGCAATAGCCAGAGATCTGGGACAGACATAAGAAGAGTTTAACAGGGAGTGAATGCAGTTGCTTCCACCAACATTGAGAATCCCTATTCTGTCTACTGATATAAAAATAAATGAGCTCACAGAAATGAAGGAGAGATGCAGACTACTGTATTATTGAAGTTATCAATAGAGGTGGAACAGCAAAGCTCTTTCTCTTACTTCTGCTACTCATACTCCTGCCCCCTAGATGGCAATGTCAAACAGGAAGGACCCTCACCATCCAGGACATGACCTCCTCTCATTAGTATCAACACGAAGGATATACATAAGTCTGAAGATGCACACTCAACATTTTGCGAACAGCTTCTTCCCCCTCCACCATCAGACTTCTGAATAGTCTGTGAATCCACAAACACTACTCTACTATTTTGTTCACTTTCTGCACTATTCATTCATTTCTTATATATTCTTATTGTCACATAGATTTTTTCATGTATTGTGCTGTATTGCTGCTGCAAAACAATGAATCACATAACATATGTCAGTGATAAAAATCATGCTTTTGATTCTGTAACTATGATCCCCCCTTCCCCCATTCAACATTCCTCCACTAGAAAGAACTCAATTCAGTCCTGTCCCCATCATTGCCCCTCAGGATTTACCTGATTCATTAAGCTCGTTGACCATCGGCTCATATGGGAAACTGAGGAGGCGATAGATGGGAACTACTTGGTCACCCCTAGCTGCAGGAGGCAGGTGCCTAGGTGACGGTCACGAGAGGTAAAATAAATGGGTAGCCAGCGTAGAGTACCCCTGTGGCTGTGCCCCTTAGGAATAAGTATACCACTTTGGGTACTGTTGGGGGAAGCCACAGTCTAACACTGAGTCTGGTGCTGTAGCTCAGAACAGAAGGGGCAAGATGAGAACTGCACCAGTGATAGGGGATTCCATAGAGGAGCTGAAATGAGAATTGTTGACATGAAAGAGACATACAGATGGTACTTTGCCTCAAGGATCAGGGATATCTCAGACAGGGTGCATGGCATTCGAAAGGGGGAGGGTGAACAACCAGAGCTCTTAGTATATACTGGCACCAAAGACATAGCTAGGAAAAGGGAGGAGGTCCTGAAGAGGAAATTGAGGGAGTTAAGTAGAAAGCTGAAAGGTAGGACCTCCAGGGAATTTATCTCTGAATTGCTGCCTGGCCCTTCTACCAGTGAGGCTAAGAATAGGATAATTTGGCAGGTGAATGCATGGCTGGGGAACTGGAGCAGAGGGGCAGGGCTTCAGATTTCTGGATCATTGGGATCTCTTCTGAGGAAGGTATGACCTGTAAGAAAAGGATGGGTTACAAATGAACCCAAGGGTGACAATGTGGGTAGGTTATCTAGAGCGGTTGGAGCAGTTTTAAATTAATTTGCAGGGGGATGGGAACCAGAGTGATAGGGCTGAGGATGGAGCAGTTGGTATACAACTAGATGCAGTATGCATTGAGCCCGTCAAAAAATTCAGGCAGATGATAGAGCAAAATTTCTGTCAGTGGGATGAGTTGCAGTGTAACATGGGGGCAAAATTGAAAACAGTGACTCATAGAGAACTGAAAGTGTTATATTTGAATGTATGAAGTATACAGAATAATGTAGATGATCTTGTAGCGTGGTCAGAGATTAGTAGGTGTGACGTGGTGGGCATCACTGAGTCGTGGCTGAAAGAAAATCTTGGATGGCAGCTTAACATCAAAGGATAGACATTAATCAAAAGGACAGGCTGATAGGCGGGGGGTGGGTGGCTCTGTTGGTAAAAAATCAAATTGAATAAAGAGGTGACAAAGGGTGAAAAGATGTAGAATCCTTGTGGGTAGCATTAAAAAACTACAAGGGTAAAAAATATAGGAGCTATATACAAACCTCTGAACCATATCCACCAACAAAGTCAGTGGGCATTAATAGAGTAAAAGTAGAGTAAAATAGAGTAAAGATTAGTGGGAAGGTAGAAGATCGGGAAGCTTTTAAAAACCAACAGAAGGCAACTAAAATGCTATAAGGAGGGAAAAGATGAAATATGAAGGTAAGCTATTCAATAATATCAAAAAGAATACCAAAGGTTTTTTCAGGTATATAAGAAGTAAAAGAGGGGTGAAAGTAGATATTGGACCATTGGAAAATGACTCTCTAAAGGTAGTAATGGGAGAAAAAGAAATGGGGAACAAATTAAATAAGCATTTAGCATCTTTCTTTACTGTGGAAGATGCTAGCAGTATGCCAGAAATTCAAGAGTGTCACGGGCCAGAAGTCAGTGCACTTACTATTACATGAGAGAAGGTGCTTGGGAAGCTGAAATGTCTGAAAACAGATAAGTCACCTGGACTAGATGGACAAGACCATAGGATTATGAAAGAGGTAACTGAAGAAACTGTGGAAGCATTATTGATGATCTTTCAAGAATCACTAGATTCTGCATGATTCCAGTGGACTGGAAAATGGAAAATGTCACTCCTCTCTCAACAAGTGAAGAAGGCAGAAGAAAGATAATTATAGGCTAGTATTCCTGACCTCAGTGGTTAGGAAGATGTTGGAGTTGATTGTTAAATATGTAGTCTCAGGGTACTTGGAGGCACATCATAAAATAGGCCAAAGTCAGCATGGTTTCCATTAGGGAAAATCTTGCCTAACAAACCTGTTGGAATACTTGGAGGAAATAACCATCAGGATAGACAAAGTGAATTGGTGGATGTTGTTTACCTCGATTTTCAGAAGTCCTTTGACAAGGTGCCACACATAAGGCTATTTAACAAGTTAAGAGCCCATGTTATTACAAGAAGGATACTAGCATGGATAAAGCAGTGGCTGATTGGCAGGAGACAAAGAGTAGGAATAAAGGGAGCCTTTTCTGGTTGGCTGCCCGGGACTACGGTTGTTCAACAGGAGTCTGTGTTGGGACTGATTCTTTTTACATTATATGTCAATGATTTGGATGATGGAATTGATGGCCCTGTGGCCAGGTTTACAGACAATATGAAGATCGATGGAGGAACAGGTAGTGTTGAGGAAGCAAGGAGGCTGCAAAAAGATTAGCAGAATGGGCAAAGAAGTGGCAATGGAATATAGTGTCAGGAAGTGTATGCTCATGCACTTTGGCCAAAGGAACAAAAGCATAAACTATTTACTAAAAGGGCAAACATTCAAAATTCCAAGGTGCAAAGGGACTTTGGAGCCCTCATGCAGGAATCCCTAAAGGTTAACTTGAAGGTTGAGTCAGTGATGAGGAAGGCAAATGCAATGTCAGCAGTTATTTTGTGAGGGCTAGAATGTAAAAGCAAGGAAGTGATGCTGAGGCTTTATTGGGCACTGGTGAGGCCTCACTGGAGTATTGTGAGCAGTTTTAGGTCCCTTATCTAAGAAAGGATGTGCTGACATTGGAGCGGGTGCAGAGGAGGTTCATGAGAATAATTCCAAGAATGAAAGGTTTATCGTATGAGGAGTGTTTGATGTCTGTAATTTGGAATAACGAGGGGAATCTCTTTGAAACATACCAAATGTTGGAAGTCCTAAACAGAGTGGATGTGGAGGGAATGTTTCCTATAATGGGGCAGCTTAGGACCGAAGGACACAACACAGCCTCAGAATAAAGGAATGTCCATTTAGAATGAAGGTGAGGAGAAATTACTTCAGCTAGAGTGCGGTGAATCTGTGGAATTTGTTGCCACAGGTGGATATGAAGGCCAGGTCATTGGATGTACTTCATGCAGAGGTTAACAGGCTCTTGATTAGTCAGGGCGTGAAATTACAGGGAGAAAGAAGGAGAATGCCGGAGCAGACTCGATGAGCTAAATGATTTAATTCTGCTCCTACCTCTTATGATTTTATAGTCTCCAAAGAATACTTATCTAATCTGGTTTTCTAAAGAACCTAAGTCATTTTCAAAGTGGCTGAGGTACTTGTATGACTCTCACTGTAAAAATATTCAGAATGACATCGAATTGATGTGAGGAGTCGGGAAAGTAGATTGCCCTTTCCCATAGGATCTATCTCTATGGGCCATGCTTGCCAGGGGAACATCTGAGGATTAAGGTGCCATGTGTGCTTTCTAGAACCATGGTATTCATCATGAGGAAACTATCTGATGATTCACAACCAAATGAAATGAAAGAGAGGCACTGCACTTGAGGAAAAGGGCTGTGGTATTAATGGAATCAGAAGCATAGATGCATTCAACTATTCCCTGTACTTATGTGAACCTGCAGTGATGGCAAATTCCAGTGTTCACAATGCTAAATCAGAACCAATCAAACAACTTATCTGTAAATATAGTGTTTGGATAAAGTCCCTACTGACCAAGTGAAGTGGATGAATGGGAATGAATGTATGTTATTTATTTGGAAATGGATATAATATGTTAGTTTAGATAAGATTTTGTTGACGAATAGAAGAGAAAGAGTAGGAATAAATTCCCCTTCTCAGTTGAGTGCAATTAGTGGAATTACAGGGATCAACGATTCTCAGATTCGAGTTTATTGTTTTAAGCGTATGGATGCACAAGTGCAACGAAAAACTTGCTTGCAGCAGAATCACAGGCACATAGCATTAGAGACATATCATTCACAAGAAAAATATAAATCAAACAAAAAATATACACAATTTGTACGAGAAAGAACAAAAATTAACTGTTGAGCAGGAACTTGAAGCTGTTCACACTCGATGAGTGATTGATCTGGGTAATTCTCTTGCAGATCAAACCTCTGCAGGTTCACTGCTCTTGCAATCTGGTGAGTAGAGTACAACCTGTAGTGATGCCATTTTTTCCTGCTGATCCTCATATCCCCTTTGATCTCAGAACATAAATGGTAACCTGGAATATAGGAGAGAAGAAACAAACTAATCAGTTGCTAACAGGTTCCTTTAAATCCATTTATATCAAAGTAGCCTTTCAATATTTATCCACTTGATCTAGTTTCCTTTTCAAAGTCAAGAAATAGAAAGCTATGGACCTTGTAAAGGTAGATGGATTAGTTCAATTGAGTGCAATGGTTAGCATGGGCAATGCAGACTGAAGGGCCAATTTATGTGCTGTACAAATCTGTGAGTATTGACACAGATATTCAATGGGTCAGGCAAAATCTATAGAGGTAAACGAACATTTTGAATTGTGACCCTTCACCAGAACTGAAAGATAGGTGTATTCCAGATGAAGGGTCTCAATCTAAAATATTGATTGTCTGTTTCCTCTATACATGCTGCCCAACCCACTGAATTCCTCCAGCATTTTGTGTGTTGCCCCAGATCCCAGCAACTGCAGTCTCTTCTGTCTTTATGAGCATTTAAACTGCTTAAATCAGCCACTTCCTGTAGTGGGCGAGATTCATATTCTAATCCGACTCTGAGGTAAAGGAATTCCTCCTATTTTTCAAGTTGGTCATAGTCTTGTATGCATGACCACAGGGGTAGAAATTTCCTTCTGGCTATGTATAGTATCCCTCAAGGATCAAACCTGTGCACTATAATCCAATTACATTAAGGCCAAGTACAATGCAAATTTAGCTAGCTTTCCATACATTTGAAGTCTATTGCTCTAAAAATAAATTCTAGTTTTCTGTTAGCACTTCATTGTTTTGATGAGCTACAATTTTGCTTTTACTTATTTGTTCATATCTGTTTCTAGTCCCTTTATTTCTTCTATCTCATTCAGTTTCTTATTTGTTTAGGTGTTTGTGATCTTCCTGCTTTTCTTAGCATGAACTGTGATATGCTTATAAAAAAAATTAATTCATCAATGCAGGATATATTCTAAATTAAGAAGTTAGAGTAATGGTAGATTTTTCAGTGTGAATAAACACAATAACAGTTTGAACTCATGTGTCAATACCTGAATAGCAAACTCAGCCTTATCATGCTACTGTGACTGGTCACGTGTCTCTGACGCCATCAATCTAGTAACATTGCAGCATCAGCTCTGGATGTGATGACAAATGTTTCTGGCTTGTCGAGCAGTAGATTAGAAACGCATTAGAGATACCATCTGCTCTTGTACTAACTTGTAGTTCCCTGAAGAACTACCACATTTGGCAATGAGCATTGGTGTTACCATCACACTTGTACATTGTTAAAAATTCACTGTGTTGAATTAATACATGGCATTCCAAGAATAGCAAGTTGGAAAATCTGGATTTTCCTCTATACTCTCTCAAAGTCAGGCAACAGCCTGGCAAGGAAGGAAAGCAAAAGGAGCAGGATCTCTTACATTGGAGTTTGGCCTAGGAATTGTATCATCCAACATCAATGCAACACTTTTCCACTTTGGACAGAAATGTGAGCTTTAAAATAAGGTAAGTTTATTTAATAATCATAATGTAATATGTCACATTTTTACAAGTTGTACCATTTTTGATATCACAGGGAGACTCAGCCTAGATCTTTGTGAGCAGTTGTCTATATTTAGACCTTCTGATTCAAGGGAGAGGTTGATAATAAATGGTTAAAATAGTTCAAGGAATATCTAAAGAAGGAAGGAGAGAAAGAATTCAGAGGTGTTTATGCAGGTCATTAATGTTAAGGACGTGATTATCAACAATCACATGTCTAAAAGAAAAATCAACAGTCACGATGCTATCGATAGTCCAAGGCTAAATATGATATGAAGTTACTAAGAGCGTTGTTCGCCCATTCACTGTTAACAGAGTGGAGTAAGACTGATGGCCAAGGAGTTTCAGGGAGCTGGAAGACAAGGGTGCAAACAGTATCATCTCACGAAATCTATAATCTTACCCTAAATCCATCACAGCCAGAATTAGAGAACAGCAGGTTTCGCAATATTGTTTGTAATTCCTGTATCCCAAGAAAGATTAAGAACAAAGTTTGTGTAGTTGCAATTTAGCTTGGATGCACCCATCTTACATTCTCTCTCATCTTCGATAGGACTTAGTGGTATGTAAAAGAGGCAAACTGATCTTGTGAAAATTCTTACTGGACGGACTTACAATCTGTCTGATGAAGTCCCAAACCATGGGACTTGCTTGTTGGTAGAAGTTTCTGTTATTGCAAAGGGTCAGAGTACAAGTGTAGGGAAATCTTGCTGCAGCTATACTAGGCATTTGTGAGACTACAACTGAGATACTGGGTATAGTCTTGGCAACCTTATTAAACCAAAATTGTGTTTGCTTTGGAGGCTTTATGGATCAAGAGATTTATTCCGAGTGAAATAAATAGGTTTGGATGAAAGATTAAGCAAGTTGGATCTACCCAGTTTTGAAGAATGAGAGATAATGTCTTTGAAGTGTATAAATTTTTGAAGGGACTTGACAAGGAAGGAACAGTAAGGATGTCTCCCCAAAGTCAGGAGTATTATAGAACAAGAGGACATGGTTTAAGGACAATGGGCCAACCAGTCAAAATTGAGATGAGAAGGCATTTCTCTGAAATGATTGCAAATCTTTGGAATGTTCTGTCCAGAAGGCTACATCATTTTGTATATTCAAGACTGAAGTAAATTTTTGGGGAATTACTTTGGCCATGAAGATCTTCAGATTTTACTATTCATCTACATACTTGGAAGGAATTTAAAGCTGTTAATTATCTTACCAACAGGCACAACTTTGGGATAATGGACAAAACTAGAGCACTCAAGGAAAACCCGCACTAAGGAAATATACAAAACTCCAGACAGCACTAGAGGTCAGGATCAAACCCAAGGCTGTTGGGGCTCTGAGGCAGAAGCTCTATTAGAAGCAACACTGTTCCACCTTTAGCGGACTCCGCAACTGGGGCAACACCCTCAAAAATGACTACATATGAGACCGTGGTTCTTCATCACTCTTTTGAGGTAGTTTCTTAATACTGTTATTAAAGGGGGATCTGGACCAATGGGCCAACTGGAAAAATGGGCCAGAAAATGGAAGATGGAATTTAATGCAGACAAGTGTGAGGTGTTGCATTTTGGAAGGACAAGTCAAAGTAGGGCATACACAGGACATACACTGAGGAGTGCAGAGGAACTAAGAGATCTGGGAGTTCAGATACACAATTCCCTGAAAGTGGCGTCACAGGTAGACAGGGTTGTAAAGAAGGTTTTTGGCATCCTGGCACTCATAAATCAAAGTATTGAGTGTAGGGGTTGGGATGTTATGGGGAGGTTGTATAAGACATTGGTGAGGCCAAATTTGGAGTATTGTGTACAGTTCTGGTCACCTAACTATAGGAAGGATATCAGTTAGATTGAAAGAGTGCAGAGAAGATTTACTAGGATGTTGCTGGGTCTTCAGGAGTTGAGTTACAGGGAAAGATTGAACAGGTTAGGACTTTATTCCTTGGAGTGTAGAAGGATGAGGGGAGATTTGATAGAGGTTTACAAAATTATGAGGGGTATAGACAGAGTAAATGTGAATAGGCTCTTTCCACTTAGATTAGGAGAGATAAATACGAGAGGACATGGCTTTAGGGTAAAAGGGGAAAGATTTAGAGGGAATATTAGGGGGAACTTCTTCACTCAGAGAGTGGTGGGAGTGTGGAACGAGCTGCCATCTGACATGGTAAATGCAGGCTCACTCTTAAGTTTTAAGAATAAATTGGATAGGTACATGGATGGGAGAGGTCTGGAGGGTTATGGACTGGATGCAGGTCAATGGGACTAGCAGAATAATGTTTCGACACAGACTAGAAGGGCCGAATCGCCTACTTTCTGTGCTGTAGTGTTCTATGGTTCTATAGCATACTGATACTGGCTTCCAGAGTTGGAGCACAGATTGGTTAAGCCCACACTTGGAATTCTGTGCACAGTTCTGATTACCTTGCTCTTTGAAGAATGTCATTAAACTTGGAAAAAGTGTGAAAAAATGGGAAGAACATTACCTGGACGGGAGGGTTTAGACACCAAGGGAAGGTTTGATCGATAAGGCTTTTTACTATGGCATGGAAGCGGCTGTGGGTGACCTCGCAGAGGCTTTTAAAATCACGAGGCAAATAGCCCAAAGCTTTTCCTCAGGGTAGGGGGTTCCACCTAAGAAGACACAGTTTAAAGTGAGAGGAGAAAAAATTAAAAGGAACCCGAGAGGCAACTCTGTCACACAGAAGGTGTGTACAGCGTGTATGGAATGAGCTGCTAGAGGAAGTGGTAGGAGGCTGCAGTTATGACATTTAAGTAATTTCCACAGGGACACGAATAGGAGAAGTTTAGAGGGATATGGACCAAATGTGGGAAAATGAGTCCAGTTCATTTAGGCAGCTTGGTCAACATGGAGGAGTTGGGCCTGTTTATAAGCAGTACTGCTCTATTACTCCATTCATCACATTGAATTCTTTAGTTAGCCACTTTCATCATGGAACTACCTCAATTCAAAATCTAATGAGCAGTTCACCTGATAATTAATAATTCAACTTTAGAGAAGTTAATTAAATAAATGTCAAATTTATGATAATAAAGGACATACTGATGCTTGACCATATTTGAACATACAGTAGATCAACATTATGTGCACTCATGGTTATATACATAATTTGCAGAGGTTAATTGCTTTTTTGTTAAGAAAGCTATAATTTTAAGTATTAGTGAGATTGTTGACATATGTTGGTCCTGGAGTAAAATACAATATATCGACAAATTTGTTTGGAATATAACCATTCCATTCCAATTTGGTAAATCTTGGTAGGGTTAGGGTAAAATCAGGTTAAAGAGGTGCTTGTTGGTCAGTGTGAACTCAGTAGGCTGAATACCTGTTTTTGTGCTGCATCTCTCTGAATCTATGACTCCTTGAACACATGATCAATTGAAGTAGAAACAGGAATGGGCCATTTAACCTGTCATAACTGCATCACCTTTCAATAAGATCACAGTTGACCTTTTACTTCAGTGCCATTTTCCATTACCAACTAATTCCAGACTCGGCCACCCAGCTAGAAGGCCTAATCTCCTTTCGGGTGGACAGGAATGCTATCACCTCTGGCAAGACCTGTGGAGGAGGTCTGTGTGACTACATCAATAAGAACTGATGTGTGAATGTTGTGGTAGTAATAACTCACTGCTCACTACAGCCAGAGATTTTAATGGTAAAATGCAGGCCCTTCTACTTAACGAGGGAGCTCACTGCCTGTGTGATTATTGCTGTTTACACCCCTCTCTGTGCTAGTGCTGCGGAAGCGTTGCAGGAGCTCTATGAAACAACCTGCAATCTCGAAGCCACTCATCCCGATGGTGTCTTCATTGTTGCTGGTGATTTCAATCAAGCCAACTTAAAATCAGCCCTGCCAAAGTTCTACCAGCAGTTCAACTTCACTACCAGAGGAGAGAATTTATTAGACCTATTTTATACCAATGTTTGCGGAACCTACAAGGCTATCACCTCAACACTCAGACCACACATCCATTTTGCTAATCCCTGCATTCAGACCACTGGTTAAACGAGTCAAACCATTTCACAGGGAGATCAGGACCTGTCCAGAAGGTGCCACCTCAGAGCCACAGGACTGCTTTGAAAGCACAAACTGGTGCATATTCAGGAAGACGATTAATAAATATGCCAGATCAGTGACAGGCTACATAGGACACTGAATTGAGGGTGTTACTGTGATTAAACATGACACTGCCAGTACAAACCAGAAACCATGGCTGACTGCAGAGGTCTGTGCACTGCTTTGGGATCGGGATCAGAACATTGCCTGCAGATCAGGGTCAGGACAACTCTAATATCAGCAAGGGCCACACTTTCCCATGCCATCATGAAGTCAAAATGTGAAGACTCACAGAAAGTTCACAGTCACCTCTGACACCTGGGTCACACTGCGCATGTGGCAAGGTGTACAAACCATAACTGATTACAAATCCACTCTGTGCGTTAATGACAGGGATGCCTTTCTTCCTGATAGGTTTAAAGTTTCCTATGCACGATTTGACCAATTGAATGATGTGACATCAAGGAAAGCCACCTCTCTTCCTGAGGAACAGGCACGCAAAGCTTTCAAAGCTATCCAGCCACACCATAGGTGAGGAGGACCCCAGCCAGGGTAAACCATGCAAAGCTGCAGAGATGGACAACATACCTCGTCAGGTGCTTAGGGACTGTGCACCCCAGCTAACAAAGGTCTTAACAGACATTTTTAATATCTCTCTGAAACAGTCCACTGTCCCTGCAAGCTTCAAGGCAGCCATCATCATTCCAATGCCCTAGAGAGATACAGTAACTGGCCTAAACAATTACTGCCTAATGGTACGGACTTCAACAATCATGAAGTGCTTTGAGCGGCTGGTAATGAATCATATAAAATCCCACCTTCCAGCTACAATGGACTCTTTTCATTTCACCTACTTCTTAAACCAATCCACTGATGATGCCATAGCCTTGGCCCTCCACTCTGTTTTGTACCATCTAGAAAATAGTGCTTCATATGTCAAGATGTTGTTCATTGACTTCAGCCCAGTATTTAACACAATCATCCCTCAGAGGTTGGTGGGGAAACTGTCCTTTTGATATGCAACTCCCCTTTCTATAACTGGATAATTATGGAAAGATCCCAGTCACTCGAATTTGGCAGCAATATCTCAAGCTCCATCACACTGAGCACTGATGGCCCCTAGGTTTGTGTGCTCAGTCCGCTGCCGATCACGCTGTTGACTCACAACAGCACTGCCGGACTCAGCTGAAACCGCATCATCAAGTTCGCTGATGATACTACAGTGGGTGGCCTCATCAGCAACAATGATGAGTCAGCATACAGAGAGGAGGTCGAGACTCTTGTCAAATGGTGCAAGAATAACAGCCTGAGTCTCAGCATGGACAAGACAAAAGAAGTGATTATGAACTTCAGGAAGGCACATGGTTCTGCCATGGAGAGCTTGAAGTGCACAAAGTTGCTTGGTGTGCACATAACAGATGACCAAACCTCGACCCACAACATATCCTGACTAGAAGAGAAGGCACAGCAACATCTACACCAAAGTTTCCCAACTTTTATTAGCCCAACACCCTGATAAAGCACCTTCATACTTGCCAATGCCCCCCTAAAGCACCTTCATACTTGCCAATTCTCCTCTTAGGCACAATATACTATCAGGCACCCCCATTGTGTAAAAACATGTCAGCCATATGCTAAATGATTCTGCTTTAAATTTTTATTTGTCCTTAAACCTTGCTTGCACAGTACCTGTATGCTGTACAGCAGCTTCAATATCAATGTGACCCTTGAGCCCGATGATTTTTAGCAAGAGTTGAAATATCTGTTTCAAGCTTTGACAGCAAAAGCTTTAAGTCCCCATGCATAGCAATGTCCAAGTGGTTTCTGTTTTTTTGTAAGAATGTAGTTCACTGCACTGAAGCCTTCTTCAACAAAGTAGGAGAATGGAAGTGCAATGAAGAGCAGTCTGGCGCTTCTGCAAAGAGCAGGATAATTTGTATGACAGTGTAGCCACATACCATAAAAGCCAACATTTTTGAAAAGCATTTTTGCTTCTTCATCATTCTGAATTTCATTTCTTGCAAACTCTCTTCCTGTTCTTCCACCTTACAAAGAAATGGGTTAATTACCCAGCATGGAATTTCCAGATCATTCAAATCCTTGAATTGATTCTGAAAATCTTTGTTCAGTGACTACAGGTGTAAGTAATACTCCTGCAAATCACTGTTTGTAAAGAGAGTGCCATATTTTCCATGCTGGGGCACTCTGAGAACGTTCTTCTCCCAATCTTTTACTTATGTATTTACATTTTTATGATAAAAGTGAACACTGCACTTTTTCCTGGAGTAAATTGAAATTTTCACCATGCAATTTCATACTTAAAATGTTCATTTTGTCATACAGGTCGGCTAGGTGTGTCACATCTCCACATAGAAATTCAATCTTGTTTCCCATGCTCTTGTTGACTTTGAGCAAAAATTCAACCCCAGTGTCGAAAAGGTCTAAGAAATTTTTTAAGCAATAGCCTTTTGACAACAAATGCACTTCAGTGTGAAGAAACAAGTGTTCAAACTCTTCATTGTCCCCTTGGCATAACTGGCAAAATATTCTGCTATTTAATGGATGAGCTTTAATTTTGTTGGTAACTGATATTACAAGAGTTCATCATTGAAAAAAGTTGCTGCAGACGTTTTTGGCTGTGAGATGTTGATAATGAATTACACAATGGGTTGCAAACACCTCAAGAGGAATCCTTGGGGTCAGTAGGGTCACTGATTAACTCTATTTCACTGTTTGGTTCCAGCCATCACTATTTTGTAGTGCAACTTGTTTTCTGTAGATCTGTGCAGAAAGTTGAGAGGGTATACTTGGCTTATCAACTTTTAAATTGCGTGAACTTGTTCCATGCTGTAAGTCAAGAGGAAATGTTGGGCACGCTGGTTGCTAATTTATGCATCCCCAATAATATCTGTTTGGTTGGTAAGGTCGGATGAGACTGCCAAGTTTCAGACACTTTGTGGTGACGAGTGCTCACAGCCTGCAGAGCTATGGTTCTTCCTGTGTTTCAGTGCCTCATCTTTTTTTTTGGAACTGCCTTCTCTAACAGTCAGTCAGGTCTTGTGCCTCAAGTTGGGGTGTTGCTTAAAGCACCCCCCCACACAAAAAAATTTTGACCGCCCACCAACAACTTCTATTTCCCCTAACACCCCCTTAGGACACATAACTGTCCCCATTGGAAATTATTAGTCTATACTTTTTGAGGAGATTTTTGTGTGCAAAACTCCTCGCCACCATTCTAACAACTTTCTACAGGAGCACCATCGAGAATGTCTCGTCTGGCTGCATCATTGTGTGGTATGGAAATTGCAAGGTATCAGACAGCGAGACCCTACGGAGGATAGTAAAAATGGTGATTTGGATCACTGGGGCCTACCCCTCACCGAAGGTGTTTGTGATATTTACTGGGAGCATTGTAGACAAAAGGCCCAAAGTATTGTTGATGATCCCTACCACCCATTCCCCAATCTCTTTGACCCACTACTATCAGGGAGAAGATAAAAAAGCATCATGACTAAGACTGCCAGACTGGGTAATAGCTTCTTCTCTTAGGCTGAGAGATTAATGAATACCCTGCCACCACTGAGGTCTCATCACTAGGGCAGCGAGCTGTTTACTGTATTATTTATTGTTCACCAGTGTTGTGCTTTACTATGTTAATTTTGAATTACACTTTATTAACTTATTTATAGTATGATATTTCGGTTTATGTGCTGTGTGTGTTATATATATGCTGTGTGGGTTCACTGTGGTCCAGAGAAATGTTGTTTCATTTGGTTGTATATACGAGGGGTGATTGATAAGTTTGTGGCCTAAGGTAGAAGGAGTCACTTTTAGAAAACCTAGCACATTTATTTTTCAACATAGTCCCCTCCTATACTTACACACTTAATCCAGCAGTTGTGGAGTATACGGATCTTGGACCTCCAGAAAGTGTCTACAGCAGGGATGATTGATAAGTTTGTGGCCTATGGTAGAAGGAGATGAGTTATACAGCTCTCGTTGCATGCATATGCAGGTCAACTCTTTGAGTGATTATGCAGAAAATTTGAAGTTAATAACTCATCAGGGGTGACTGCTAAGTTTGTGGCCTAAGGCAGAAGGAGATGAGTTATTAACTTCAAACTTACTGCATAATCACTCAAAGAGTTGACCTCAATGTGCATGCAGCGAGAGCTGTATAACACATCTCCTTCCACCTTAGGCCACGAACTTATCAATCATCCAACTGTGGACATTTTCTGGAGGTCCAAGATCCATATGCTCCATAACTGCTGGACTAAGTGTGTAAATGTAGGAGGGGACTATGTTGAAAAATAAGTAAGCTAGGTTTTTTAAAATTGACTTCTTCTACCTTAGGCCACGAACATATCAATCACCCTTCTTATGTACAATCATATGACAATAAACTTGAAGTTGAACTAGAAAAAAGATAATCTTTTCAACACTGTTTTAGAGAAAACATTGAATTTCAAAACACTTACTGAATCTTTTGCTTGTATTTTCAATTTAGCAAGGTTGTCAAGAAGTATAATTTTTAGAGACTTGACTGGTTGTTTTGCAATTCAAAATTCCAACATGTTTGATTTTACTTTCAGTATGATTCAGAAAACAGAAACTGAAAAAAATAGTAGTTTTAAAATATGGAAATAAACAAAACAGCTTTACTATTCCCTACGCTTAGGAAATGTAAATAAAAGAGTAATGAAAAATATAAAAGTATTGTGTTTCCCTAGGTTTAGACCTAATAAGTGCACAACCAAAGTAGGGAAAGATACTAAAATGTATGTAATTACTTTCTATGGTATATATAATAAAGTACAAACAGATGAAATATTCCATATTTGGATTTAACAAAGAGTTTTGAAAGGTCAGTGCTGTTCTGTCATTTCATTAAGATGAATAATTGGAATCTACTTTGCTGCAACTTAATTCCAGTTGTATATACATTCTTATATCCTCTCATCCAGTAATTCGTTTTAAGATGACAGAAGATGAATGAATTCATGTTTAACACATTTGCTCACAGCACAAGTGTTTTATTCACATCTGCCATTATTTAGAGTGCCACGTCTTCAAATCATGGCCCTGGGTTGAATTTCATCAAGAAACTAATGCAGAGCTGTACAGTCTGTTTCATCTTGAACTTCATATAACCCTAAAATAATGATGGGACTGCAACTAACACTCAAAGTCAATATCTCTCTCAACTCATTTTTCTGGCTCCTTCAGGTTACTACATGCATGGATGCTCGAAGAAGGTTAATAATTTGTGTAGGAGAGCAAACACCTTTATTCATTTTCCTCTGGAGAAGCAACAGCAGAAAAGATCCATAGTAATTCCTCCACGTCTCCAGATTTCCAATTATTTTCATTGCCTTGAGGACACTTGGATACTTTGACATTCATAACTAAAAATGGGTGGAATCAAACTGATAACCTGAAACACTTTTATGGGCCATTCAGAGGAATAGTTTTAACTTAACCATCTATGTATATCTAGATGCTGACATTTATAGTCTTGCTTAATAAATAAACAAATGGAATAGTTTGCTAAAAGTTAGAGTTCAGTGGTTTAAGTTTAAAATATTCACTGTAAAATGAATGTGTTAAACTGTACAATAATTCTTAAAACTTTGAAGAAATGCCAAAGAATTGTTTATCGGGTCTAATGTAATATGCTCTATTGCTTCTGGGAAGTCAATTTGGAAAATTTGATAATATTTTCAATGTGGATAAACACATTAACGGCTGGAAATATTTTATCTGTTGTCTGCTTATACAGTTTGGACATTCTGAGATCCAGCTGAAGCAAGGTATGCTCACAAATGAATGTCCTGTCAAAAAAACACAAATAAAGTTCATGGCTCATGGTTGCCATCTGAAACTGCTCTGAATCAATAAACCGTAGAATAGATGCAACTTGATCAATTCTCCTTCCTGATATTGGCTGCCAAGGGAGGCAGAGCATTGCAGGTCAATGAGTTCAATATGAGTTTCCAATTCCACTACTGAAGAAAGATTAGCAAATAACTTCACTGTTTTGGCATCTCAACCGAAGTCTGAAAATCAGCACTTAAGTGAATACTAAAGTTTCATTGGACATCTGGATAGATATGAGACTCCACCTTATTTTCCTAGGGGATCATTCATTAGTTTTATAACAATGGGGTAGTAACTGTCCTTGAGGCTGGTGATGTGTGGCTTCAGGCATTTGTACCTTCTGCTCAATGGGAGAGAGGAAAAGAAAGAATATCCAGGATGGGTGAGATCCTTAATCCTGGCTGCTTTACCGAGAAAGTGAGAAGTGTAGACATTGAAGGGAGGCTGTTGTCTGTGATATACTCAGATGTGTCTACATCATCCACAGTTTCTCCTGGTCTCCACAAGGGCTGTTGCCATACCAAGCTGTAATGCATTATTACAGGATGCTTTCTATCATGCCCAGATAGATGTGAGGTGCATTTCCTTGAGTTTGGTTTTGTCCTCATTATAATAGTGCAGAAGGCCCTGGAGAGTGGTCAGAGTGGGGATCATTAAAGTGGGAGGCAACCAGAATCACAAGGTCACTCTTGTGGACTGAGAGCCAGTGTTCCACAAAGCAATCACTGGTTCTACCTTTGGTTTTTCCAGTGTGGAGGAGGCCACATGTGAGTGAAGTACATTAGATTGAACCAGGAAATAATTTTGGCCAATTGCACCTGTAGATAGTGAACTAAATATTTATGACCCCTTTCCAAAATTTGGTGGTGCATTTGTATCCAAAAGTCTAAACCAGTTGGAGTCAAAATGTAGACTCCTTAAAGGAACTGTTGTTTATTGCCTCCCAGGAAGTTTGCAGAGATATTTAAGGGAAAGAGGGAGGGTGTGGGCAAGGCCAACTATGATTGAAGAATATATAAGTCCTGCTAAGCACAACAGAATAAACCCACTAAAATTTGCCCAGTAGACAATCTGACTGGTAACCAGGAAAATAATGATGGATAATATCTAGGACAATTGTGGACCACCCTCGACAACTGGGAAGAAGAAAAAAGTCTATTATCAAGATGGCTGATTGGATGAAGGCTGCTATAAAGGTCGATCACAGTTTCTAGAGGTGAATCTGGAAAACAAGTCTACAGAGAAAGAGCAAAGTCCTTGTGAGGGGACGTGGGTAATTCCCAGTACAATGTCTAATGATGGCTGAAAATAGCACACTCATGGTGCACCCAGCAAATTCCTCCATTTTGCTTTCAGGTTCCTGATCTTTGGGAAGCACATGGAGCATTCATAATTTTCCAACTTGCTCTTTTGCATAATTCATTCTACAAATTTTTGTTTTTACTTGGGCCTGTTAGAGCCTAATCCAGATATGCTGATTATATACTTCAGTACTCCAGTGCCAGATACTCGTGATGATAAAACAAGCTGCCCCAACATAAGTCTGGTTTGATCAGCTGTATTCCTGGATCTAAATCTTTAATCTCTCCCCTCGCTTCCATTTTATCCAAGTTACAATTGGTAATCGTCATTGTGGCTATCCCTCGAGGTCGAGGATGATGGTCTTCGTTCTGAAGAAGTGGCCCACAGAGTGAAGATGCCTGTGCGTGTATTTGTTTAATGTGTACTTGATGTTGCACTCCAAGAATCACACAATACTTCACAAGTCAACCAACTGATTCCAATGGCATGGAAACCATGACGATTGGAGCTGATGGATTTGTTGCAGCCTTCATCCGCCTTCACAGCCATTGAGTTCAAAGTAACTTCGTCTGCCTGTTCCACCGTTGAGGTCTTGGTTGGATTGTTCTTTGTCAGGGACCCCACCCTCGACATTACCGCCATGGGTGACCCTACCAGGAGCATAGCTCCAGATGGCATTGATCTTGGGATCACAGGACCACACAAGCTTCTCCACCACGACAAGGTGACAAACCATGGGGAAGACAATTGGGAATATTTTGGTGTCCAATGTATTTTCTCTTATTCTAAAACTTTGAGGAGCAGCTGTCTATGCAGATGACCATTGGGTGGGGAGTGAATGTCTCAGATCTCAGGTCATAGACAGATGAAACAAGCTGGACAAATTTGGTTGATCTTTGCAGGGTCTGCATTGAGCACTAATTTACTGAAACTTGGATGGTACTTCATTTCAGGGGTGATCCAGTCTCCAGGACAGAATCTCTGGGAAATAAACCATCATTTTGCAATCTAGTTTAAAGCTAGCAAAAGCCAATTTTAAACAAATCCACATAACATAGAAAAAATAGAAAAATATAGAAAATAGGTGCAGGAGTAGGCCATTCGGCCCTTCGATCCTGCACTGCCATTTATTATGATCATGGCTGATCATCCGACTCAGAACCCTGCACCAGCCTTCCCTCCATACCCTCTGATCCTCCTAGCCACAAGGGCCATATCTAACTCCCTCTTAAATATAGCCAATGAACTGGCCTCAACTGTTTCCTGTGGCAGAGAATTCCACAGATTCACCACTCTCTGTGTGAAGAAGTTTTTCCTAATCTCAATCCTAAAAGGCTACCCCTTTATCCTCAAACCGTGACCCCTCGTTCTGGACTTCCCTAACATCGGGAACAATCTTCCTGCATCTAGCCTGTCCAATCCCTTTAGGATTTTATACGTTTCAATCAGATCCCCCCTCAATCTTCTAAATTCCAATGAGTACAAGCCTAGTTCATCTAGTCTTTCTTCATGTGAAAGTCCTGCCATCCCAGGAATCAATCTGGTGAACCTTCTTTGTACTCCCTCTATGGCAAGGATGTCTTTCCTCAGATTAGGGGACCAAAACTGCACACAATACTCCAGGTGTGGTCTCACCAAGGCCTTGTACAACTGCAGTAGTATCTCCCTGCTCCTGTACTCGAATCCTCTTGCTATAAATGCCAGCATACCATTTGCCTTTTTCACCGCCTGCTGTACCTGCACGCCCACTTTCAATGACTGGTGTATAATGACACCCAGGTCTCGTTGCACCTCCCCTTTTCCTAATCGGCCACCATTCAGATAGTAATCTGTTTTCCTATTTTTGCCACCAAAGTGGATAACTTCACATTTATCCACATTAAATTGCATCTGCCATGAATTTGCCCACTCACCCAACCTATCCAAGTCACCCTGCATCCTCTTAGCATCCTCCTCACAGCTAACACTGCCTCCCAGCTTCGTGTCATCCGCAAACTTGGAGATGCTGCATTTAATTCCCTCATCCAAGTCATTAATATATATTGTAAACAACTGGGGTCCCAGCACTGAGCCTTGCGGTACCCCACTAGTTACTGCCTGCCATTCTGAAAAGGTCCCGTTTATTCCCACTCTTTGCTTCCTGTCTGCTAACCAATTCTCTATCCACATCAATACCTTACCGCCAATACCGTGTGCTTTAAGTTTGCACACTAATCTCCTGTGTGGGACCTTGTCAAAAGCCTTTTGAAAATCCAAATATACCACATCCACTGGTTCTCCCCTATCCACTCTACTAGTTACATCCTCAAAAAATTCTATGAGATTCATCAGACATGATTTTCCTTTCACAAATCCATGCTGACTTTGTCCGATGATTTCACCGCTTTCCAAATGTGCTGTTATCACATCTTTGATAACTGACTCCAGCAGTTTCCCCACCACTGATGTTAGGCTAACCAGTCTATAATTCCCCAGTTTATCTCTCCCTCCTTTTTTAAAAAGTGGGGTTACATTAGCCACCCTCCAATCCTCAGGAACTAGTCCAGAATCTAACGAGTTTTGAAAAATTATCACTAATGCATCCACTATTTCTTGGGCTACTTCCTTAAGCACTCTGGGATGCAGACCATCTGGCCTTGGGGATTTATCTGCCTTTAATCCCTTCAATTTACCTAACACCACTTCCCTACTAACATGTATTTCGCTCAGTTCCTCCATCTCACTGGACCCTCTGTCCCCTACTATTTCTGGAAGATTATTTATGTCCTCCTTAGTGAAGACAGAACCAAAGTAATTATTCAATTGGTCTGCCATGTCCTTGCTCCCCATAATCAATTCACCTGTTTCTGTCTGTAGGGGATCCACATTTGTCTTTACCAGTCTTTTCCTTTTTACATATCTATAAAAGCTTTTACAGTCAGTTTTTATGTTCCCTGCCGGTTTCTCTCATAATCTTTTTTCCCCTTCCTAATTAGGCCCTTTGTCCTCCTCTGCTGAACTCTGAATTTCTCCCAGTCTTCAGGTGGGCCACTTTTTCTGGCTAATTTGTATGCTTCTTCTTTGGAATTGATACTATCCCTAATTTCCCTTATCAGCCAGGGGTGCACTACCTTCCTTGATTTATTCTTTTGCCAAACTGGGATGAACAATTGTTGTAGTTCATCCATGCAATCTTTAAATGCTTGCCATTGCATATCCACCGTCAATCCTTTAAGTGTCATTTGCCAGTCTATCTTATCTAATTCACGTCTCATACCTTCAAAGTTACCCCTCTTTAAGTTCAGAACCTTTGTTTCTGAATTAACTATGTCACTCTCCATCTTAATGAAGAATTCCACCATATTATGGTCACTGTTACCCAAGGGGCCTCTCACGACAAGATTGCTAATTAACCCTTCCTCATTGCTCAAAACCCAGTCTAGAATAGCCTGCTCTCTAGTTGGTTCCTCGACATGTTGGTTCAAAAAACCATCCCGCATACATTCCAAGAAATCCTCTTCCTCAGCACCTTTACCAAGTAAAAGAACCAAATTTCTGATCAATTAATATTTTAAAATTATAAACATAACTCATAAAATCATGCACTTCAACATTAAATACTGAATTGGATTTAGTGAAAGGAACCATTCAATCCGATGCTAGTGCAAACTCAGCTGAAATTCCAGGTGACATGTTGCAGAGTGATTCGTGCTTTCTATATTAACAACTTGGACCTTTAAAAAAGCCTTTTTTGGCATTAATATCTGAGGATAATAGCTGTGGATATATTAAAAAAATAGATTGAGAATAACAGGTGTATTTATTCTGCTGATTTTAGAAAGCAGTTTTGAATAACACATCGATTATCCTCTCTAACTAAAAGTAGCTTTTGACATTTTTGCCCTTAAGTTAGGTAGTCTTTCTTTAATTGGACTGAATTTGTTTCTCAGAAAATTAGCAGTAAATAATAAGTTTTATAATCAAGTGCTGAACTTTTGCAGTCTTTGCATTGTGTCACATTGGTTGTTGTTAGAAGAAGCCTATTAAAAACATCCAGCAGAGCATGGAAGATTTATACATAATTTGTGGGGATTTGTAATGAAGCAATCACAGAATAATGTTTCCAGTGGGTATTAAAGGACATCATAATAGAGGAAATTTAAATCTGTGGAAGAAAGATGAATCAGAAAAATAAGGAGGAAAAGTAATCATAGAAACTTAGAGCACAGAAGGTAGCTAATTTATCCATTGTTCTACTGTTTGTCACCTCATCGAAAGAAATTTTCCTGCTGGATTCACACCCCATTCTTTTTGCCTGGTCTGTAATTGTGTCCTGTTCATGTACTTATCCTCTTAAGATGCTTATTAAATTTTCCTTTTATCGTTACTTGTAGAAATTTCCAGCTCATAAAAACTCACTGTGTTGAAGTCCTCATGTTGTTTCTTTCTTAAATCCATTAATTCAAATTTGTATTCACAGGTAGGCAAACTTTTATTGTCTGCACATTCGCAGTCCAACGAATGCATTTCATTTTATCGGCTGTAATGTATTTTAAAGTTCCTAAGGTCAGGAAAGATGTACAAGTACAATTTCCTTATTTTGTGTCTTAATCCCATGAAAACTTCCTTAATTCTAAATATCTCAATTAAATTTCTTGTTAACCTTCAGTTGAGATATTAGAACTCTATACAACCCTGGTAGACCACTCTTGGAATATTGTGTTCAATTCTCCTCACCTCATTATAGGAAGGATGTGAAAGCTTCAGAGAAAGTGCAGCAGAAATTTACCAGGAAACTGCTTGCACTAGAGAGCATGTCTTATCAGGATACATTGAGCGAGCAAGGACGTTTCTCTTTGGAGCAAGTGAGGAGGAGAGGTAACTTGATAAAGGTGTACAATATGATAAGGGACATAGATCAAGCAGATAGCCAGAGACTTTTTCCCAGGGTGGAACTATCTAATATGAGGGGGCATCATTTTAAGGTGAATGGAGAAAAGTATGGAGGGGATGTCTGAGATAGTTTTTTTTTATAAAGAGGGTGGTGGGTGTGTCAGGTAGTGTGGATGCAGATATATTCGGAGCACTTAAGAAACTCTTAGAGACACGAGTAATAGAAACATGAAGGGCTATGCAGGAGGGAAGGGATTGATTTGAGAGATTGGACAAAGTTTCACTGTTTTCTGTGGAGATTTGGAGGTTGAGGTGGCATCTGATTGGATGTTTACACTTGTTTGCATCATACATCGGGTGTTCTTGTCAGTTAACTGATGAGGCAACCGTAGCCTTTGGACAGGAGCAGATGTTGTCAGGTGGTGCCCAACCTTCATAGAGTGTTTTGACCTTTAACCACTACACTGTCCAGGGACTAAGGACTGGTCCAGGGACTTCCTCTCATGAGTTCCTCACATCCTTCCTCTCATGCATGGTACTATGTGCTCCATCAGGATGATTTTCTTGTCTTTGGTGGATCACAGTACAACAACTGGTCGGTGTGGTATGCACCACCTCCATGAACTGCAGATTCCTCCCCACATTGACCCTCATCTGCCATAATTTGGCAGTTTGCAGCAGATTGGATTGAGGCTGTTTGATATGACTGGCGTGGCCCTTTCCTTGATGTAAATGACTGCCTTTTTGCCTCTCTGCCAGCTGAGGACCAAAGGGTCTGTAGTGTGCTATAATGTTCTGTGCCTATGAAATTAAACGGTAAGTGCCAGGCCAGAAATGATCAGATAAGTGTGAACATTTGAGATGACCTAGTTTTGAAGGAAAAATAAAAAGAAAACAAATTATTGCTTAAATGAAGTGAACTGCAAAATGGTCATAGTCACACAGCGCAGAAAATAGCCCTTCAGTCCATCAAGTCAGTGCCGATCATCAAACACCTATTGACTCTAATTGTCAATCATGAAATAACTATTGACCCTAATTGTCAATCATCAAACACCTATTGACTCTAATTGTCAATCAAACACCTATTGACCCTAATTGTCAATCATCAAATAACTATTGACCCTAATTGTCAATCATCAAACACCTATTGACCCTAATTGTCAATCATCAAACACCTATCGTCTCTGAAAAAGGATCTGGTGTTTCCCAGCATATATGACAAATAAACTCTTTTCAGTCTTCCAGCTAGGTACAGGTGTTGATTATGATCGACATATCAATGACAAACTCTGCCATCTTTATCAGGGACACTGCTTGGGCATGTCAAGTCCGGTGGTATTTATACCCCCATAGTCTATCTTTCCTGGTTGGTTAGTCCTCATCCCATTATGTTTCCACTCTCCCACCTTGTTTACAATCGAATTCAAGCCCGAGAAGGGTTTATTTACCTATTGACCCAAACTGTCAATCAAACACCAATTAACCCTAATTATTGACCATAAAATACCTATTGACACTAATTGTCCAGTAATTCCATTTTATTCTCCCCATATTCCAGTCAGCTCACCACAGATTCTACCACATAGAGGCAATTTATGGAGACCAATCAACCTATCAGTCTTAGAAGTAGGAGGAAACTGGAGCATATGGAGAAATCTTGGAGAAAACCCATGCATTACAAGGAAAATATGCAATCTTCACACAGATAATACTGAAAGACAGGATTGAAACTGGATTGCTGGAAGTCTGAGGATGCAATTCAATTAGTTGTTCAACTGGAAAATCACAGGAAAATTAAAATATAGATGGAGGCTATTTGGTTCTTCATGTTTGTGCCATATTAACAAGAGCTGTTTGACCTATTCCCAGTTTCCAGCATGAGATCCATGGCACTGATTGAGGTCAGTATTGGCTAGCTTCTAATTCTATTCAGTAAGAGATAGCCTACTGATATTCTTTGCCAAAGCCCATATCAAAGGAAGGATAAATTTGTGCAGGACACAGTGACAGGTGAACAGCAAATGTTCTCCAGTCTGATATCTGGGATAGCATAATCAAGCTAAACATGGGCTCTCTTTAGAAAATGGAAACACTCTGTTGCTATAATATACAGAATTCTTAAGGTGCTTGTTTGGGTAGATGGAAATGGATGGGATCTCCTTTAAAAGTATGTCTTTCTGCCCAAAGAGATATCAAGAAAGGTAAAAATGGTCACCATTAATGGAACAATGATACAGTGATTAAATCAGAAGAACTTGGCTACTTTTGTGAATTGGACAGTCTCTAAAATGATACCTTTTTCAATCTCTCTCTAGAGAAGAGACAAAGGAGACTCCATTTGCACTTAATATAAATTGTGCTTGAAATTCTACCAATCTATGAGTGTCTTAGCCAATTTTAAATGCTAGGTTTGGGAAAACTGCACCTGATATTAATGCAACTTAGTAGTTTCAGATGTGCAGCAGGTTTGTTGAGGAGGGTCTCCTAACGGGTATAAGCTTGGCGACTGACGGATCAAATATAGGATTGGTGATCATGAGTGCACTCATTTTCCAAGGACAAATTTGTAGTCAAACGTGGGGCTCATTGTTGGGAAAGGGTGGTCATTAGTGCGATGTAGGGTTTGACTGGCTTCAGGGGAGTTTGGAGGTGGGAGTAGGTGTTTGGAAAAGGATGCCTCTTGTCAAGTCAGATGGTTCGAGTTTGCTGATGAAGATTTTAACCTTGGAGGAGGGGTTAAAACATCCATGGAGAAGATCAGCAGCTTTTACAAAATTTAAAGGGTCCCTACCCATATTGTACACAATGCCAGATTGGGATATACTCCATCAAAGTAACTGTAAGTCAGGCAGAAACAGAGCTCGTAGGCATTGGGAAGTCCTTCTCAAGCACATGGCAGTTGGATGACATGGGTCATACATAGTTATTTGCAAAATACATAAGTGGTATCTAGTTAGGTGTTGCATGTCATTAGATGTCGTGGCACATGTATCTTAATGTGCTAGATATCCCAATAAAGCAGAAACAAAATCACAGCATCCTGTGCAGTTTGAATGAAGCACAAAGTTTTATTGCTCATTTAAGTTTGATCACTGAGTATACAAAATTATTGTTTTTTTTGCTCCACTTTCTCAACATAAAGTATGACAATAACTCTTGTCCTGAGCTGCATTTGTGGCTAGTCATGGGGAATTCACTAGTACCGTAATAGTTTTAAACTTTCTATTAATGGCACTAAGAAATATGTATATATTTTAATCCATTGAGGAAAAAGTGCATTGAGATAATTTGTTAGCTAATCCTTTGTCCCTTCAAGGCAAATACTCGTTGTCTAAAGCAATGTAGTGAAAATGTTATGCTCCAATTTTATTAACTTTGAGGTTTGCATGAATTATATCTGTTACTGGAATCTATAAAATTGTGCTGCACTTATCCTGATTTACAATTTAAAGGACCAGCCATTTACTAGAGAATAACTCTTTGTTACACCTGACTGAACCAGATTGTGATTTCATCATATACCGTAGGTGGTATCAAAAAGCTTTAAGCAATATCTAGATTACAGTCTAAAATGTAGAAATATATTAAAAAGTTAAATTTTCACTTAATGAAATAGACATTCATATTAAAAAATAACTGCTGAAGCTGAATAACTCTAAATTTTATCCAATATAAGGTCCAATGTCCTTGTGGGCAGGTTTGCAAGAGATGTTCAAGAGGGTTTAAAATAATTCGGCAGGGGAATGGGAATCAGAGTGATAGTGCTGAGGTTGGGGCAATTGGTTTACAAACAAAGGCAATCTGTAGTGAGACTCCTAGCAAGGAGAGGCTATGACAGGGCAACATTGCTGTCAGCAGAATAAGTTGCAATGTAAAAGGCGGTCAAAATTGAAAAGGGTGAATACAGGACTGAAGGTGTTATATTTGAATGTGCACAGCATACAGAATAAGGTAGATGAACTTGCAGCACAGTTACAAATCGGCAGGTATGAGGTTGTAGGCATCACTGAATTATGGCTGAAAAGATTATAGCTTGGTGCTTAATGTCCAAGGATACACATTGTACTGAGAGGAAAGGTAGGTAGGCAGAGAGGGTGGTGAGGCTCTGTTGGTAAAAACTGAAATCAAATTATTAGAAAGAGGTAACATAGGGTTGGAAGGTGCTGAATTGTTGTGGGTAGAGCTAAGGAATTGCAAGGGTGAAAGACCCTGAAGGGAGTTGTATACAGACCCCCAAACAGTAGTAAGAATGTGATCTACAAGTTACAATGAGATACAGAAAATACATGTCAAAGGACAATGTTACAATAGTAATGGGGGACTTCAATCTGCAGGTAGATTGGGAAAATTAGGTTGGTGCTGGATTCCAAGAGGGGAATTTTCTAGAATGCCTATGAGATGGCTTTTTAAAGCAGCTTATGGTTGAGCCCACTAGGGTACCAGCTATTCTGAATTGGGTGTTGTGCAATGAACTGAAAATAATTGGAAAGCTTAAGGTAAAAGAACCCTTGGGGCCAAGTGATCGTTATGTGATTAAATTCACCCTAAAATCTGAGAAGGAGATGTTAAAATGGAGTAAAGGGAATTACAGAGTCATGAGAGAAGAGTTTGCCTGAATTGACTAGAAAAGAACATTGGCAGAGATGACAGCAGAGCAGCAATGGCTAGAATTTCTGGAGCAACTCAGAAGATATATACATCCCAAAAAGGAAGAAGTATTCTAAAGGCAAGTTGACACAACCGAGGCTAACAAGAGAAATTAAAGCCAATATAAAAGCTAAAGTAAGGGCAAATAATAGAGCAAAAATTAGTGGGAAGTTAGAGGATTGGGAAGCTTTTAAAAGCCAACAGAGGGCAACAGAAGAAGTATTTAGAAGGAAATGATGAAATACAAAAGTAAGCTAGCCAATAATATTAAGGAGGACACCTAAAGCATCTTCAGATACATGAAGTATAAAAGAGAGGTGAGAGTGGATATCAGACCCCTGGAAAAAGATAGAGATAGTAATGGGGAACAAGGAAATGGCCAATGAACTGAATAAGTATTTTGCATCAGTCCTCACTGTCGACGACACTAGCAGTATGGTGGAAGTTCCGGTGCATTAGGGGTCAGAAGTGTGTGAAATTGCCATTAGTAGGAAGAAAGTTATTGGGAAACAAAGGTCTGAATGTAGATAAATCACCTGGACCAGATGGTCTATGCCTATAGGTTCTGAAAGAGGTGACTGAAGAGATTGTGTAGGCATTAGTAATGATCTTTCAAGAATCACTAGTTTTTGGAATGGTTTTGGGAGACTGGAAAATTGCAAACATCACTCCACTCTTCAAGATGGGAGAAAGGCAGAAGAAAGGAAATTTTACACCAGTTAGTTGACCTCTGTGGCTGGGACAATTGTTAAGAATGTGTTTGCAGGGTACTTAGAGACTCTGATAAAATAGGCTGTAGTCAGCATGGTCTCCTCAAGGGTAATGCTTACCTGACAAAGCTGTTGTAATTCTTTGAAGAAATACCAAGCATGATAGACAAAGGAGAATTAGTTAGTGTCCTGTACTTGGATTTTCAGAAGGCCTTTGACATTGTGCCACACATGAATCTGCCTAACAAGTTAAGATGCTATGGTTTTACAGGAAACATACTAACACGGATAAGGCAGTGGCTGATTGGCAGGAGGCGAAGAGTGGGAGTAAAAGGAGCCTTTTCTGGTTGGCTGCCCATGATCTGTGGAGTTCCACAGGGGTCTGTGCTCTTTTTATATGTCAATGACTTGGATAATGGAATTCATGGCTTTGTTGCAAAGGTTGTGGTTGATACAAAGGCAGGTAGCTTTGAGGAAGTAAAGAGGCTACAGAAGGACTTGGGCAGATAAGGAGAATGTGCAAAGAAGTGACAGATGGAATAGTGTCAGAAAGTGGTCATGCATTTTGGTAGAAGAAATAAAAGGGGGGACTGTTTTCTAAATGGAGAGAAAATTTAAAAATCTGAGGCACAATTGGACTTGGGAGTCCTTCTGCAGGATTCCCTGAAGGTTAATTTGCAGGTTGAGTCTATGGAGAGGAAGGCAAATGCGATGTTGGCATTCATTTCAAGAGGACTAGAATATAAAAGCAAGGATGTAATGTTGAGGCTTTATAAAGCACTGGTGAGCCCTCACTTTGAGTATTGTGAGCAGTTTAGGGCCCCCTATCTTAGAAGGGATGTGGTGACACTGGAGAGGGTTCAAAGGAGGTTCACGAAAATTATTTCAGGATTGAATGGCTTGTCATATGAAGAGCGTTCATAAGAATTCAGAAGAATGAGGGGTGACCTCATCAAAACCTACTGAATGGTGAAAGATCTTGATAGAGTTGATGTGGAGAGGATGTTTCCTATGGTGGGTGAGTCTAGAACCAAAGGACACAGCCTCAAAATAGAGGGGCATCCTTCTAGAATGGTAATGAGAAGGAGTTTCTTTAGTCAGAGTGATGAATCTGTGGAAATCATTGCCACAGGCAATTAGAGGCCAAGTCTTTACAAATATTTAAGGGGTAGATTGATTTATTCTTGATTGGTCAGGACATAAACGAATTCAGGAAGAAGGCAGGAGATTTGGCTGAGATGAAACATGGATCAGTCATTGTGAAATGGTGGAGCAGATGCAATGGGCTAAATGGCCTAATTCTGCTCCTATATCTTATGGTCTAAATAATCTAATTATTATTTAACATGGAATGTGCAAAAACAACCCTTGCAATTATAGCTAGTCAGTTTCATCTCAATGCTGGCATTCTTTGAAAAATGAAAACTATAGAAAAATATTTTGAAAATCAGATTTTTAAATTAATAAAGAAAAGGTAGCAGAGATATATTAAAGTTTGAGTAACCCAGGGGATTTTTGTGATGATGCAACAGAGGCTTGCACAGTAGACTTGAAGACCGAAAGTAGAGTCATGATTAAAAAAAAAACTTCTTTCTCCACTTAATGGAGATAGAATTATAGCATTCCCCAGTTTTTTGAAAGAACCGTATCTACTTGATATTTGTTGCTAACTTCAACATGGATGTGCAGTGATGAATTTCAAAGTTTGAAGTTAATACACAACTTGAAAATGTTAAGATCAAAACAACATCATAATGAAACAGATATGCCAGATGAATGGACAGACACTGGCAAATGGAATATCATGCAGTGGTGTTCTATTTATGGCAGGAGGATTAAAGAAAGAATCAAGAAAGTGATTAATGAAGCATATCAAGCTGTTTGTTCAACTTTTGGGAACTGTGTGTCACTGCCAAGATCAGCATTTTTCCGATAGTGAGAACTGTTATGCAGGTAGTCCCATGGTAATGCTGGGGTGTGATTCTAGATCTAAGGCACAGTGACAGTGAAGATCTCTATTGTCTACAACAATAGTGAGTGCAGTCTTTTTTGTGGCTTTAGGTTGAAGGAGCAGCATTACTGCTGGTGATGCAAAAAGACTAAATAAGTTCATCAAAAAGGCTGGATCTGTCCTTGGCTACAACACTGACTCTTTTGAGTTAGTGGTGGAGAGGAGGTCACTAAACTGTTATTCATTATGGACAACCTGGCACATCCTCTCCATGACCTACTGAATAAGCAGCAGAGCACCCTTTCGAACAGAGCACCCTCATTTTGCTCCACTGTCATAAGGATCATTAAAGGAAATCTTACCTGCAAAATGCAATAAACATATACAACAGTTCATCTCTGTATGACAGGAGAACACACATCACAGTACAATAGTCTGTTTTATTATTTTGTACATTATTGCATATTGGTAAATTATGTTTATTATTCTGTACTTTATTATTAGTTACATCTGTCCACTGCTAAGTCTGTTTTTAAATGTTGCTGCTGTAACCAAAGAATTTCCCACTTGGAATCAATAAAGTACTTATTATTTTTATTATTATTATATTTTGCAAGTAAAGGATGTGTGTGACTTGGAGGGGAACCTGCAGACATTGATGTTCCCATACACCCATAGCCCTGTTCTTGGTGATAGAGGCCTTGCTTTGGGAGCTGTAATCATGATATCCTGGATGATTGAATGCAGTACCTTTTGGAGCTGGAATGCACAGTTGCAGAAGGTTGAAACGTTTAGGGTTGCAGACAGGGTCTCAGTCAAATAGGCTGCTTTATGCTACTTGGCACTAATTTATTTGTGATACTCAAGCAAACAGTGTGTCCTGTTTTAGGGTCCTGGTATCACTTTGTAGTTGGAGAAAAGGCTTTGGCATATCAGAGGGGAGAAGTCTTTCCTTCATCTAGCTGCATCATAAATTTGGACATAGATCTTTCTAAAACCTTCTTTTCATCTTGCTGGATTCCTTCCCCTCAAGAACTAGGTTCTTTGATTGTTGTTTGGCATCATCTCTGCTTGTCTGGCAGAGTACAAGTCTTTTCTTTAATGAAAGTTGCTGTTGGAAGTATACAAATACTAGTTATATTAGATCTGTAATATAACTTGAAATAAAAGGATACATGAACATACACTCTGTCCACTTTATTCGGTACCTCCTGTACCTAATAAAGAGGCCACTGAATGTATGTTCATGGTCTTTTGCTGCTGTCGCCTATCCACTTCAAGAATCAATGTGTTGTACATTTAGAGATGCTCTTTTGCATATCACTGCTGTAACGCATGGTTATTGAGTTACTATCACCTTCCTGTCATCTTGAATCATCGGCCATTCTCCTCCAGCTTTCTCATTAACAAGGTGTTTTTGCACATGGAGCTGCTACTGACTGGGTTTCTTTTTTTATTTTTCACACCATTCACTGTAAATTCTAGAGGCTGTTGTGTATGAAAGTCTCAGGAGATCAGCATTTTCTGAGATACTCAAACTACCCCATCTGGAACCAAGTGTCATTCAACAGTCATAGTTGTGGGTTTCACATTCCTTGGCCACTCTGACGTTTCTTCTGAACAACTGAACCTGGGAGGTGGTGGACAAGCAAGGAGATAAGGTGAGAGAGGAAAAGGGGATGGGGACTAGTGGGGGGGGGGTGCTATTACTGGAAATTCAAGAAATTGATATTCATGTCATCAGGTTGGAGGCTACCCAGATGGTAAAAAGCAGGAAAAAGAGAATGGAAAAAGAGCTATCTTTCGGAAAAAGCAATATCTGGCCTCCTGTCCTCTCCTTCTACAGCCCTGTATCTCTTTCACCAATAAACTTCCCAGATCTTCACTTCCCCCTCCTGGTTTCACCTATCACCTTCTGTTTCTCCCTTCACTCCCCCCTATCATTTAACACAACTCATGTTATTTTTTATCCGGTCCTGAGTTTCGGCCCAAAACATCAACTGTAGTCTCTTCCACAGATGCTGCTTGGTCTGCCGAATTCCTCCAGCATTTTGTGTCTGTTGCTTAGATTTCCAGCATCTGCAGATTTTCTCATCTTTGTAACTGAGCCACTTGACCATGTCTGCATGCTTTTATGCTGCCACATGATTAGCTAATAGGATATTAGCACTTAATAAAGTGGCCACTGAGTGTGTATATATTTACTTAATTTCCCCTTGCAAGTGCTTAACTTTAATTATCTTACGTGTGTTTATTCTTCCATTTTTAATGTCAGGAAACAGAAGAAAGTTGTCCTTCAAACTGTGCACAAACTCTGTAGGGATGCTTCTAGGTAGATCTGATGGATGATCTTAATTCTTTGTAGACATCAGATTTTCAAGTGAGAGATTGATTACATTGTTTTCGGATTCTTTTGTTTGCCATCTCTGAGAGAGCATGTAATTGCAGTCAAAGAAGAACAATTATCTTACCTGCTTTGCTTGTTGCTTTTCAGTGCTGGAAATGAAGTGACTTTCTTTTTAAGGGTTTTTCCTTAACATTGTTCCAAAATAACTGTCAACCAGGATTTCATTTCCCTCAGTACCAACTTTGGTAAAATACATCTGTACTATACCTGCCATGAACTTCATATACAGTTGAAGTCAGAAGTTTACATACATCTTAGCCAAATACATTTAAACTCAGTTTTTCACAATTCCTGACATTTAATCCTAGAAAATGTTCCCTGTCTTAGGTCTGTTAGGATCACTATTTTAAGAATGTGAAATATCAGAATAATAGTAGAGAGAATGATTTATTTCAGCTTTTATTTCTTTCATCATTTTCCCAGTGGGTCAGAAGTTTACATACACTTAGTTAGTATTTGGTAGCATTGCCTTTAAATTGTTTAACTTGGGTCAAATGTTTTGGATAGCCTTCCACAAGCTTCTCACAGTAAGTTGCTGTAATTATGTTCCATTCCTCCAGACAGAACTGGTGTAACTGAGTCAGGTTTGTAGGCCTCCCTGCTCGTACACACTTCTTCAGTTCTGCCCACAAATTTTCTATCAGATTGAGGTCAGAAAATGATGGCAAATCTGGTTCATCCTTGGGAGCAATTTCCAAATGCCTGAAGGTACCACGGTCATCTGTACAAACAATAGTACGCAAGTATAAACACCATGGGACCATGCAGCCGTCATACCGCTCAGGAAGGAGACACATTCTGTCTCCTAGAGATGAACGTACTTTGGCACAAAAAGTGCAAATCAATCCCAGAACAACAGCAAAGAACCTTGTGAAGATGCTGGAAGAAACAGGTAGACAAGTATCTATATCCACAGTAAAATGAGTCCTATATCGACATAACCTGAAAGGCTGCTCAACAAGGAAGAAGCCACTGCTCCAAGACTGCCATAAAAAAGCCAGACTACAGTTTGCAAGTGCACATGGGGACAAAGATCTTACTTTTTGGAGAAATGTCCTCTGGTTTGATGAAACAAAAATTGAACTGTTTGGCCATAATGACCATCGTAATGTTTGGAGGAAAAAGGGTGAGGCTTGCAAGCCGAAGAACGCCATCCCAACCGTGAAGCCTAGGGGTGGCAGCATCATGTTGTGGGGGTACTTTGCTGCAGGAGGGACTGGTGCACTTAACAAAATAGATGGCATCATGAGGAAGGAAAATTATGCGGATATATTGAAGCAAAATCTCAAGACATCAGCCGGGAAGTTAACGCTCGGTCGCAAATGGGTCTTCCAAATGGAAAATAACCCCGAGCATGTCTCCAAAGTTGTGGCACAATTGCTTAAGGACAACAAAGTCAAGGTATTGGAGTGGCCATCACAAAGCCTTGACCTCAATCCGATAGAAATTTTGTGGGAAAATCTGAAAAAGCGTGTGCGAGCAAGGAGGCCTACAAACCTGACTCAGTTACACCAGTTCTGTCTGGAGGAATGGAACAAAATTCCAGCAACTTACTGTGAGAAACTTGGGGAAGGTTACCCAAAACGTTTGACCCAAGTTAAACAATTTAAAGGCAATGCTACCAAATACTAATGAAGTGTATGTAAACTTCTGACCCACTAGGAAAGTGATGAAAGAAATAAAAGCTGAAATAGTCATTCTCTCTACTATTATTCTGACGATTTACATTCTTAAAATAAAGTAGTGATCCTAACTGGCCTAAGACAGGGAACGTTTTCTAGGATTAAATGTCAGGAATTGTGAAAAACTGAGTTTAAGTGTATTTGGCTAAGGTGTATGTAAACTTCTGACTTCAACTGTATATTTTGAGCCTAATCCTTAAAGCATACTAATATTACCCATCAACTACCAGTAAACTTTGGTACATTAAGTTTTCTGGTTGCCCGGTGCTCAATAACCACCATGTAACATCACAGATAACATTGCGTTCAAAACATAGGATCAAATATTAATTCCTTACAGTATTTGAGTACAATAGCTGAGTGTATCATCTACAAACTGTACTGCATTTATTCAGTAGACCATGCAGTCTTGTTTATCAGAATGAACATGGGCAGTAGATGTATGGGAACATCATCACTAGTAGTATCATCTCCAATTTGTTTATTCTCCTAAGAACTATCTGTTCCTTTGATTGTGGGTCTAAATCCTAAAACTGCCATCGACAGCCTGCCCACTGGGAAGGCACCAGGATTGGATGGCATTCCACCAGAGGCCATCAAATGCGCAAAGGGCGTCTTGCTAAACCACCTGCACGAACTATTGTGCCAGTGCTGGATAGAGGGAGCAGTGCCGCAAGACATGAGAGACCGCAACATTGTCTCCGTATATAGGAACAAAGGGGACAGAAGCAACTGTAACAACTATAGGGGGATCTCCTTGCTGAGCATCGTTGGGAAGGTCTTCGCCCACGTGGTCCTGAACAGACTGCAGAAAATAGCCAAAAGAGTATATCCTGAGTCTCAGTGCGGTTTCAGGTCAGACGCTCCACAATCGACATGATCTTCTCCCTTTGACAGCTACAAGAGAAATGCAGAGAGCAAAGACAGCCACTTTACATCATTTTCATTGACCTTACGAAGGCCTTCAACCTTGTGAGCAAAGACGGCCTGTTCAAAATCCTCACCAGGATTGGTTGTCCCCCGAGGCTCCTCAGGGTAGTTCAGTCATTCCACACAGACATGAAGGGCGTCGTTCAGTTTGACGGCTCTTCTTCAGAGGCCTTCAACATTCGCAGCAGTGTGAAGCAGGGCTATGTGCTTCCCCACCCCCTCCCTCCACCCTGTTGACATCATCTTCGCAGTCATGCTGAAGCACGCCTTTGGAACATCAACTGATGGTGTCTACCTCGACACCAGATCGGACTGGAGGCTGTTCAGTCTGTCCCGGCTGAGGGTGAAAACCAAGGTTCGTGAAGTACTCATCAGGGACATGTTGTTTGCAGATGACGCAGCACTGGCAACACACTCTGAAGAGCAACTGCAACGCCTCATGGACAGCTTCTCAAGCGTCTGCCAGGATTTCAGCTTGACCATCAGCCTGAAGAAAACCAACGTGTTGGGCCAAGGCATTGAGCACCCCCCGCCATTACCATCAACAACTACGAGCTGGAGGTAGTTCACGAGTTTACATACCTTGGCTCCACCATCATGGACAACCTCTCTCTAGACCCCAAGATCAATAGACGGATCGGACGAGCAGCCTCAAGATTTGCCAGGCTGACAGAGAGAGTCTGGGAGAACAGAAAGCTGACGACGCACACCGAAGTTGCAGTCTACAGGGCCTGCGTCCTCAGCACACTGTTTTATGGCAGCGAGACCTGGAGCCTCTACCACAGACAAGAGCGGCATCTCAATGCCTTCCACCTTCGCAGCCTGAGACGAATCCTGGACATCACATAGACTGACCGAGTCACCAACAATAAGGTCCTGGGCTGCGCCCAGATACCCAGCCTCTTCACCCTGCTCCAACAACGCTGTCTTGGCTGGTTGGGCCATGTACACCGCATGTCAGACGGGAGGATCCCGAAAGACCTGCTGTACGGGGAACTGGCCTCTGGCAAGAGAGCACAGAGGTGGCCCCATCTTTGTTTCAAAGATGTTTGCAAGAGAGACATGAAGTCACTGAAAATGAACGTCGAGAGGTGGGAGGACATCGCAAGCGATCACAGAGGTCTCTAAAGAGGAGAAGAGAAGCTGAGGCTTGCTGCTGATGAAAAGTGCACTCATTGGAAAAACAGCACCAAGACAACACTGGAGGACAATGCCTTCAAGTGCAGTTGCTGCAGCCGGGACTGTCACTCCCATGTGGGCCTCTACAGCCACAACAGACACTGCTCTAACACAGACTGAAACAAGACTTTCCAGGCGCAGATTCATGATCTCGCGAGGCTAACGGATGCCACCACCTTCCTTTACCAGGTAGCTCATCACCATCTTCTCAAAGGTAATTAGGAACGGGCAACGAATACAGGAATCACCAGCAATGCCTAGATTCCAAAACAGAAGAACAACTACAAATAAAACCCACTTCCACCATCATTATATGTACTCACCCAAGAGTGGATTTGAGCTGAATTCCACAGCTGTATCATTTGAGGGGTAATTCTGAAGGTGAGCAGGCTGAATTTGCATTCCTGCAAAACCAATTATTAGCACAAAATAGATAAAGCAGAAAGCTGGCGCACATCTGTTCTGCACAGCTCCAGAGAGAATCCTTTATATTTCTGTTGACCCAACAATTGCTTGAACAGCTTTTTTTTTTGAAAATCTTTAGCTTTTGAGGCTGTGAAGGTTAATTTTTATGACAGCTCCCTTCACACCAAAGGAACTTACAGGAGCTTGGAAAGTGGAGTTTCTGCTGCAAAGCACTTTGCTGACTTTTCTACTTTTGAAGAAAGAATTGGAAATCATCATGTTGATGCCATCCAGATATTGCCTTTTGCAACAACATGTTTATTGCCCAATGTTCACTGCATTGCTCTAATTCTTTTCTTTTGTATTTTAATCATAAATACATATTTCAGTTATCCTGGACTGGAAAAGCTAGACTATGTAAAGTTCAAAGTGAGTGTTAAAATAGTGCACATCTAACCAGAGTGTGGATTAAAATAAATAATTCACACCAGGAGCAAATGCAGATAAGTGTGTGATTGCAGTGGCGAGACCTCGGAGGCAAGGAATAATATCTTGATAAGGTCCTAACATGTTCTGGGTGACAAATAACCAGTGGAGTGATACTTACCCTGCTAGTTATCCCAATGCTTATATCAACAGAGGAGAGTTGTGTGCATAGGGATTGATGATTGGAAGGACATTAAGTCTAGGGAGTCACATGCTACTAAAGCCAGTGAGATGTTGCAACAACTCTTGCAAAGGATTATTATAAGACACTAATATTTGTCTGCATTAGTTCAAAAGTGTATCCCGGTCAACCTTTTGCCCTTCCACGCTAATCCTGTTTGCTGGAATTTTCTATGCCTCGCTTGTTTAAGTGCCTGCCTAAATGCCCCTTAAATGTAATAGTTGAATCTGATCCCAACACATCCTCTGGCAATGTATTCCTGATATCCTAAAATGTATTTTCACTACCTTTAAATACTGGCTGGTGTATTCACGAATGTTCTCAACCTCTCGCTCCAGCAGTGTATGGTACTCCCCTGCTTCAAGCAGGCTTAACTGATACCGGTGCCCAAGAAGAACCTAGTAATCTGTCTAAATGACTATCGCCCAGTGGCACTTACATCCACAGTGATGAAGTGTTTTGAGAGGCTGATATTGAAGGATATCAGTTCCTGTCTGAGCGGTGACTTGGATCTGCTCCAATTCACCTGCCAAAGCAATAGGTCTACAGCAGATGCTATCTCGTTGGCTCTTCACACAACCCTGGAACATCTGGATAGAAAAGGAGTACACATCAGGATACTCTTTATTGATTACAGCTTGGCATTTAACTCCATCATCCCCTCAAGATTAATCAGTAAACTCCAAATTCTGGGCCTCAATACCCCCTTGTGCAATTGGAGTCCAGATTTCCTCACTTGTGGACCTCAGTCAGTTCAGATTGGCAAAAACGTCCCCTCCACAATTTCCATTGGCACAAGAGCACCACAGGGATGTGTACTTGCCCTCCTGCTCTGCTTGCTGTCCACCTATGACTGTGTGGCTAAGTACAGCTTCAATACCATATACAAACTTGCTGATGACACCACTGTTGTGGGCCGTATCAAAGGGGGTAATGAATCGGCATACAGGACGGAGATCGAAAACTTGGTTGAGTGGTATAATAGCAACAACCTCTCACTCAATATCAATAAGACCAAGGAACTGATTGTAGACTTCAGAGGTGGAGAGGGTCAGTAGCATTAAGTCCTTGGGTGTCACTATCTCTGAGAACCTGTCCTGGAACCATTATAGAAATATTATTGCAAAGAAAGCATGATAGTACCTCTACTTTCTCAGTCTGAAAAGGTTTGGCATGTCATCGAAAACCTTGACAGATTTCTACAGATGTGCGATGGAAAGTGTGCTGACTGTATTATGGCCTGATATGGAAACACCAATGTCTTTGAGTGGAAAATCCTACAAAAGGTAGTGGATTCAGCCCAGTACATCATGGTAAAACCCTCCCAATAATTGAGTACATCTACATGAAGTGTTGCTGTAGAAAAGCAGCAACCATCATCAAAGATCGTCACCACCCGGGCCATGCTCTTTTCTCATGGCTGCCATCAGGTAGAGGGTACAGGTACCTCAGGACTCACGCCACCAGCTTCAAGAACAGTTACTACCCCTCAACCATCAGGCTCTTGAACAGAAGGGGATAGCTACACTCATTTCAGCACTCTGTTATATTGTTATTTCATGCTCATTATTGCTTTTTATTTATATCTGTGTTTACACAGTTTGTTTACAGTTAACAGTTCCTGATGTTTATGGTTACTGTACAATGGATTTGCTCAGTATGCCAGCAGAAAAAGAATCTCAGGGTTATACATATGTGGTGACATGTATGTACTCTGATAATAAAATTTACTTTTAATTTTGAACTTTAAATTTCCCACCCATGAGTGGATTTTGGACTGTCTCTGCAGACAAAATCTTATCCCAAGACCAAACCATTAATGAAGTGGACCAACAGAAAATTCATGATTATTAAGGTAATGTTATCAGAATGATGTAAATTTGCATCTGTTTACAGAGTATCAATGGGTCGTATATAAAAAATATGTAACAGATTTCAGCAATCTGACTTAGCGTCTCTGGGAAATAAGATAGTAAAGCCTCTTGGGATACTGTATATCCTGGTAATAATAACAGAAGGGAAAAAAATTAATCCATTTATTCTATTGAACAAAACATTACATTTTTGAAGGCCAGGCCGCAACAGAACTTTCCCTATTATGTCACACACATAAAAGTTGCTGGTGAACGCAGCAGGCCAGGCAGCATCTCTAGGAAGAGGTACAGTCGACGTTTCAGGCCGAGACCCTTCGTCAGGACTAACTGAAGGAAGAGTTAGTAAGAGATTTGAAAGTGGGAGGGGGAGATCCAAAATGATAGGAGAAGACAGGAGGGGTAGGGATGGAGCCAAGGGTTGGACAGGTGATTGGCAAAAGGGATACAAGAGGATCATGGGACAGGAGGTCCGGGAAGAAAGACAAGGCGGGGGGACAGGAGGCTCCCCCTCCTGTCTTCTCCTATCATTTTGGATCTCCCCCTCCCCCTCCCACTTTCAAATCTCTTACTAACTCTTCCTTCAGTTAGTCCTGACGAAGGGTCTCAGCCTGAAACGTCGACTGTACCTCTTCCTAGAGATGCTGCCTGGCCTGCTGCGTTCACCAGCAACTTTGATGTGTGTTGCTTGAATTTCCAGCATCTGCAGAATTCCTGTTGTTTCCCTATTATGTCATAGTATTTCTTATAGTTAATAACATCTTTAAACCTCATCATGGTCTTTGCAGATTAAAATTCCTCAGAGCTTTTGAAGTAAGATGGGCAATACAAGTAAACAGGTCAGTAAGAGTAGTCCATGAGAGACTCAACAGAATTCAATAGCTGCTGACAAACAATCTTTGTAAAAGTAGAACATACCCTTTGAACACTTACATAAGATGTGTTTTACAACAAAGTAATTAATTTTGTGCTAATCTGTTGTCACCTTGGTCATAGTCTACCAGAAGATCAATTAAAACCTGGAGTTATTTCAATTTAGTGAGATCGAGGTAATGGATAAAATTAACCTAAATTGGCCTCAATTAAAATCACTTCAGACTATTATAATTGCACCACTCTGAAGAAACATTTCTTTGGATGGAGAGGAATCCCTTTTACTGAGTCTTATTAGACCTTGGTAAAATATCTTACACTTGGTATGCAATTTAGAAATAAGAATATTTCTGAAGAAACAGCAGTTCACAGCATTAATTTATCTCCCCCTTAATTTAAATCAGTTCATTCATGTTAAATGTTTTGATTGTTTACAAAAAAAAAATGTTTGGAGATCAGGCCACAGCACAACTTTCCCTGCTATGACATGGTCGGTAAATTATTTAGCTTTTTATTTTTTTTAAATAAAAGTATGTTTGAATGTTTTTGAATATTGTGAATCCCGAAGATGGTCACAAATTTTCAAGTGAAGTTGGACTTTGAGAGTAGTGAGCCTAGGATATGACTTCACTGGCCATCAGAATAATTGATGGTGGACTAAATCTGACACATGGACTCGGATAGGCTTTGTGTTCCCTTTGAACTCTCAGAACAACTCCCTAGTGGTAAACTGTGCCCAGTGCTAGGCTGGAGCTAGGAATAGGCCCAAGGACCGGTCATTGGCTGACATTGGCAGCTCATTGATCAGCATAAGTTCCTCTCCATTTAATTCCTAATTAGATTTTCAAGCAGAAGTTGGTGAACATTTTAAATATATACATATGTTACTTTTATTTGTTTCTGTTCATAGTTGTAATTGGTATAAAATAATATCACTTTCAGACTGTACATTGTCCCACTGTTCTTGCATTTTCAGAGAGTCAGGACCTTTGAGATATCTTCCTTGTTCTTGGGGAACAACTTTAAGCTTAATCTTTACAGTACAAATATTTTTGAGGTTTGTCTGCATCTTATGGATTTTAGTCCATGTTGGAAAAATACTATTCGTGTATGTTTAATGATTTGTATTTACATTTTAACAGTTTTTCACTGTTGCTCTATGGTCTGGAAATGAATCATATTCTTGAATGTACTTCAGGGTAAAAAATCAGCAATACCTTTCTCATGGACTTAGCCTTGATAGAAGGAAATAAGAAAACAGGTGTATAAATAACAGTAAATGATAGAAATCTGAAATAAAAAGAAAATGGAAAAAACTCAGCTGGTCATGGGCTATCTGTAGAAAGAGAAATAATTTGGTTTTCTTTTCACAGATGTGGCCTGATTTTCTGAACTTTTCTCAGCACTTTTTGTTTTTATTGGAACCATCAAGCTTGCTTATCTACCAAGGAAGAGCAGCAAAGTGATTAAATGTAGTATGAGCTCCAGGGAACGATAAAAATTTTCTTCTGCACTGAACTAATGAGAAGAGAGTAGAAAGACTAGAAATCCAACTTATATAATTATCCAAAATTATATAATAACCTTGATTTTCTATGGAGTTATGGAAAACTACAGCGCAGAAAGAGGTTATTTAGCCCATCTTGTCTGTGTCAAACTATTAATTTGCGTAGTCCCTTCGATCTGCTCTAGGGCTATAGCTCTCCATACCCGTCTCATCCATGTACTTATCCAAATTTCTCTTAAATGTTTAAATCATTCCTGTATCCACCATTTGTGCTGTCAACTCATTCCACACTCTCACCAACTGTAACCTCAGTTCCTTTTGAACATTTCACCTGTCACCCTTAACCCATGATCTCTAGTTGTAGTCTCACTCAACCTCAGTGGGGAAAAAAGCCTGCTTGCATTTTCCCTATCGATAACCCTCATAATTTTGTGTACCTCTATTAAATCTCCTCTCAATGTTTTACTTTCTAATGAATAAAGTCCTAAACTATTTAACCTTTCCCTGTAACTCAGGTCAAGTCCTGGAAACATTCTTGTAAATTTTTTCTGCACTTTTTCAATCTTATTTATATCTTTCCTATCAGGTGACCAAAACTGTACACAATACTCCAAATTGGGCCTCACCAACATCTTATTCAATTTCAATGTAACATCCCAACTCCTGTACTCAATACATTGATTTATGAAGGCCAATGTGCCAAAAGCTTTCTTTTTGACCTTATTTACCTGTGATATAACTTTCAAAGAATTATGGATCTGTATTCCCAGATCCCTCTGTTCTATAGCACTCCTCAGTGTCCTACCATTCACTGTGTAAGATCTACCCTGGTTGGTCCTCCCAAAGTGCAAAACCTCACACTTGTCTGCATTAAATTCCATCTGCCATTTTTCAACCCACTTTCCAGCTAGTCCAGATCCCGCTGCAAGCTTCGATAGTCTTCTGCACTGTCCACTACGTCCCCAGTCTCAGAAACAGCATCAGGTTTATTATCACCGGCTTGTGTCGTGAAATTTGTTAACTTAGCAACAATTCAAGGCAATGCATAATGTAGAAGGAAAAAACTAAGTATAATAATAATAAATAGATCAATTACAGTATACATTGAATAGACCAAAAATTGGGCAAAAAACAGGAATAATATACATCCACAAATCTGCTGACCTAGTTTACCACATTATCATCCAGATCTTTGAAACAGATGACAAACAACAATGGATGTAGCACTGATGCCTGTGGCACACCACTAGTCACAGGCCTTCAGTCAGAGATGTAACCATCTACAACAACTCTCTAGCTTCTTCCTTGAAACCAAAATCTAATCTAATTTGCTATCAAATATTGAATGCCAAGCAACTGAATCTCCTTGACTAACCTCTCATGCAGGACATTGTCCAAGGCCTTGCTAAACTCCATGTGGACAACATCCACTGCTTTGCCTTTATCAACTTTCCTGTTAATTTCCTCAAAATTGAATGAGATTGGTTAGATTTGACCTGCCACATGCAAAGCCATGTTGACTATCCCTAATCAGGGTTGTCTATCCAAATACTTGTATATTCAGTTGCTTAGAATGCCATTCAATAACATTCTCACCAGTGATGTCAGGCTCACTCGCATATAACTTCCTGGCTTAGACCATAAGACAAAGGAGCAGAAGTCGGCCATTTGGCCCATCGAGTCTGCTCCACCATTTTATCATGAGCTGATCCATTCTACCATTCAGTCCCACTCCCCTGCCTTCTCACCATAACCTTTGATGCCCTGGCTACTCAGATACCTATCAATCTCTGCCTTAAATACACCTAATGACTTGGCCTCCACTGCTGCCCATGGCAACAAATTCCATAGATTCACCATCCTCTAGCTAAAAAAATTTCTTTGCATCTCTGTCCTGAATGGGCGCCCTTCAATCCTTAAGTCATGCCTTCTCGTACTAGACTTCCTCATCATGGGAAATAATTTTGCCACATCCACTCTGTCCATGCCTTTCACCATTCAAAATGTTTCTATGAGGTCCCCCCCTATTCTTCTAAACTCCAAGGAATACAGTCTAAGAGCGGACAAACGTTTCTCATATGTTAACCGCCTCATTCCCAGAATCATTCTAGTGAATTTTCTCTTAACCCTTTCCAATGTCAGCACATCCTTTCTTAAATAAGGAGACCAAAACTGCCCACAGTACTCCAAGTGAGGTCTCACCAGTGCCTTATAGAGCCTCAACATTACATCACTGCTCCTATACTCTATTCCTCTAGAAATGAATGCCAACATTGCATTCACCTTCTTCACCACCAACTCAACCTGGAGGTTAACCTTAAGGTTATCCTGCATGAGGACTCCCAAGTCCCGTTGCATCTCAGAACTTTGAATTCTCTCCCCATTTAAATAAGTCTGCCCATTTATTTCTTCTGTCAAAGTGCATAACCATACACTTTCCAACACTGTATTTCATTTGCCACTTCTTTGCCCATTCTTCCAATCTATCCAAGTCTCTCTGCAGACTCTGTTTCCTCAGCACTACCAGCCCCTCCACCTATCTTCGTATCATTAGCAAACTTAGCCACAAAGCCATCTATTCCATAACCCAAATCATTGATGTACAACGTAAAAAGAAGCGGCCCCAACACGGACCCCTGTGGAACACCACTGGTAACCGGCAGCCAACCAGAATAGGATCCCTTTATTCCCACTCTCTGTTTCCTGCCAATCAGCCAATACCCAACGCTTGTTCATACAGCCTTTCTTAAACAATGGAACAGCACTGGATAACCTCCAATCCTCTGGCACCTCACCCATGGCTATATCTCTGGTAGGACTCCTGCAATTTCTGCACTTGCCTCCCAAAGGGTCCAAGGGAAAATATTGCCAGGCCTTCAGTATTTATCCACACTAATTTGCCTCAAGCCAACAAATGCCTCCCATGTGGGACCTTGTCAAAGGCCTTGCTGAAGTCCATGTAGATAACATTTACTGTCTTGCCTTTTCATCAAATTTCCTAGTAACCTTCTTTTGAAAATTTCTCTGAAAACTCTATTAGATTTGTTAGACATGACCTGCCATATGCAAAGCCAAGTTGACTATCCCTATTCAGTCCCTGTCTATCCAAATAATCGTATATCTGATCCTTTCAAATATCACCCAATAACGTTCCCACTACTGATATCAGATTTACCAACCTATCATTTCTTGATTTATTCTTAGAGCTTTTCACAAACAGCGTAACAACATTAGTAATCCTCCAATCCCCCAGCACCTCACCTGTCACTAGGGATGATTTAAATATCTCTGCTAGGGCCCCTGCAATTTCTTCACTTGCCTCCCACAAGATCAAGGAACTCCTTGTCAGGCCCTGGGGATTTCTCCATTCTAATTTGCATCAAGACAGCAAACACCTCTTCCTCTATAATCTGTATAGGGTCCTTGAAGTCAATGCCTCTTTGCTCATTTCTATAGACTCTTGTTCATCCCCTGAGTAAATATAGGTGCAAAAAATTCCATTTAAAATCATACTCATCTCTTTTGGCTTCAAGGATGGATGACCCCTCTGATCTTCTAGAGGACCAATTTTATCATTTTCTGTTCTTTTGGTCCTAATATATCTGTAGAAGCCCTCAGGATTCCCTTTTACCTTGTCTGCTGGAGCAACCTCATACCTTCTGTTAGCCCTTCTGATTTCCTTCGTAAGCGCTCTCTTGCATTTCTTGTACTCCATGACTACCTCATTTGTTCCTGCCTGCCTACAGCTCCTCGGCGCTCCTTCTTTTTCTTAACTAGGGCCTCAATATGTTTTGAAAATCAAAGTTCCATAAACCTGTTATTGCCTTTTATTCTGGCAGGAACATACAAATTCTGTAATCTCAGAATTTTATTTTTGAAGGTCCCCCACTTACCAAATACACCTTTTTTCCAGAAAACAATCTATCACAAGCCACAATTGCTAGGTCCTTTTTGATACCATCAAGATTGGCCTTTCTCCAATTTTGAATCTCAACCCACTGGCCAGACTCTTCCTCTTCCATAATTACCTTGAAACGAATGGCATTTTGATCACTAGATGCAAAGAGTTCCCCTATAAAAACTTCTGTCACCTGCCCTGCCTCATTCCCTAATAGGAGGTCTAGTATCACACATCCTCTAGTTGGGACTGATTAAGGAAACTTTCCTGAACTCCTTTTACATTAAGGGAGTCCCAATCTATACATGGAAAGTTAAAATTACTTGCTATCACAACCTTGTGTTTCTTGCAACAGTCTTTGATCTCAGTACGAATTTACTCCTCTAAATCCCACGGACTGTTGGGTGGTCTATAATATAATCCCATTGACGTGGTCATACTGTTCTTATTCTCAGTTCTACCCATAAAGGCTCACTAGACTAGGTCTCCAGTCTGCCCAGTCTGGGCACTGCCATGACATTTTTCCTGACTAGTAATGCCACCTCTCCCTTTAATCCCTCCTGCTCAATTACATCTAAAACAACAGAACCCCAGAACATTGACTGTCAATCCTTCCCTTTCTGCAACCAAATCTAACTAATGGCTACAATGTCATAATTTCACATGTATTGTCAGAAAGACAGTTGAGCTTAGGGTGTGGATCACCACACCCTAAGCTCAACTGCCTTTCTGACGACACTCCTTGCATTGATATTAGTCAAGATGTTAGTCCCAGCATGCTCAACCTTTGATTCCTGACCGAGTATGTAGATTTAACAACGTCTTTCTCTACAACCACTCCACTGTACGTTCTGGCGCGTTGTTCAGGTACAAACTGTACCTTCAGTACAGGTCTCACCTTCCTTAGAAGAGTTCAATGATCCAAAAATCCAAAGCCCTCCCTCCTGCACTAACTCCTTAGCCACATTTTGAACTTTATAATCTTCCTATTTGGGTAGCAATCCTGAGATCACAATCCTGGAGGTCCTGTCCTTTAACATAGCACCTAACTCCTTGAGCTCATTTTGCATGACCTAGTTACACATTGTTATTGTTGTGCCCACAACCTCTGATTGCTCACCTTCCCACTTAAGAAGGCGGTGGACTCAATCCGAGATATCCCTGGCTCTGGCACCTGGGAGGCAACGAACTGTCTGGGGATCTCATTCTCATTTCGAACCTCCTTTCTGTCCCCATAACCAACTACTCCGCTATCACTACAGCTCGCCTCTTCTCTCCCCTCCACCCTGAGCTACACTGCCAGAGTCCTGCTCCCTGTGGCTTCTTCCTGGTATACTCCCAACCATATCCAAAACAATATGCTTATTACTGAGGGGAATGGCCCCAGGGCTACTCTGCATTGGCTGCCTATTCCCTTTCTCTTTCCTGACAGTCACCCAGTTAAATACCTCCTGTAATTTAGGGGTGACTACCTATCAACTCCTCATTCTCCCATATGAGCTGCAGCTCCAGTTACTGAGCGTGGTCTCAATGGAGCTGCAGCTCAGAGCACCTGGTGTAGATGTAGTTATCAAGGAGACTGGAGGTCTCCCAAACTTTCTACACTTCGCACAAGGAACATAACTCAAGATGTCACTCCCTCATTTGCAACTTCAATCAGTGAATCACCCCTGACGAGACTTGCTGTTTTCACTGTTATACTTGGAGTTACAAGTTCTCATTATTGCCAAAAAAGCTGTTATTTGGAAGTAGATTAAATGATTTTAATCATCAGGGAGTTAACAGGGAAAGCACAAGGGATGACCTTCACCTCTACTCAGCACCTCTCTTCCACGGGAGGCATGACGATAAAGTTATAAAATTGTAGCTGCGCAAAAGGAAGCATTATGGCCTCTTGGAGCCCACACCACCTCTTTGCCTAAGCTATCAAAATGGTCCTATTTCTCAACTCCATTCCCAGAATCCTATAATTTTGTGGCATCCTCTAATATCAAATCAATTCCAACCCGAAAACATTGGTAGGGCTTGTTGTGGCTAGTTTTAGAAGAGAAATTTCAATGAAGTGAAAGCAATATTCTCATTATGTCTGGCATTTACTGCAAGAGAATTGGAGTTTAGAAATGGATAGGTATTGCTATGATTGTACAAGATGCACATGAGGCCACACCAAGAGCACAGTGTATGGTTTTGATCCTCTTATTTACTGTATTTAGATGAAGTTCAGGTGAGATCCATTAGATCTGGGCTTCCCAACTTTTTTTATGCCAAGGACCAATGCCATTAAACAAGGAGTCTGTGGACCCCAAGTTGGGAAACCCTGCATTAGATGAATTCCTGGTTTGATGAGGCTGTCTATCATAACCAGCTAAGGAAAGTTGATCTATGTTCTACGGAATTTGAAAGAATAGGGGCTGATCTTACTGAAGCATACAAAATCCTCAAGGGGAGTGGCAGGGTAACTATCAGAGCAACACACACAAAGTGCTGGAGGAACTCAGCAGGACAGGCAGCATCTGTGGATAAGAGTAAACAGTCGATGTTTAGGGCCAAGACTGGGAAAAAAGAGATGAGAAGTTAGAGCAAGAAACTGGGGGTAGGAGAGGAAGAAGTCCAAGGTAGCAGGTGATAGGTGACACTGGGGGGGAGGGGTGAAGTAAAGAGCTGGGAAGTCAATTGGTAAAAGAGATAAAGGGCTGGAGAAGGGAGAATCCGATAGGAGACGGTAAAAGAACGTGGAAGATAGAGGAGGAGAAGCAGCAGGTGATGGGCAGGTAAGGAGATAAGGTGAGAGAGGGAAATGTGAAGGTTGTTGGGGGGGGGGGGTGTAATTACCGGAAGTTCAAAAAATCAATGATTATGCCATCAGGTTGGAGGCTACCCAGACAGAATATATGGTGTCCCTCCTCCAACCCGAATGTGGCTTCAGTGCCGCAGTAGAGGAGGCCATTGACTGACACATTGGAATGGGAACGGGAAGAGGGATTCAAATGGGTGGTCACCAGAAGATCATGCTTTTTTTTCTGGTAGATGCTCAGCAAAGTGGTCTCCCAATCTTCAATAAGTTGGGTCTCAGTGATATACAGGTGGCCACACTGGGAGCACTGGATACGGTAGGTGACCCCAACAGACTCATAGGTGAAGTGTTGCCTCACTTGGAAAAACTGTTTGGGGCCCTGAATGATAGTGAGGGAGGAGGTATAGGGGCAGGTGGGGCACTTGTTCCACTTGCAAGGATAAGTACCAGGAGGGAAATCAGTGGGGAGGGATGAATGGACAAGGGAATTGCATAGGGCGTGATCCCAGTGGAAAGCAAAGTGGGAGGTGAGGGAAAGATGTGCTCGGTAGTGGGATCCCGCTGGAGGTGGTGAAAGTTATGGAGTATTATATGCTAGACACGGAGGCTGGTAGTAGGAACGCTATCCCTGGTAAGATGGCGGGTGTATGGGGTGATGTCATATGTGCGTGAAATGGAGGTGATGTGGTTCAGGTCAGTGTTGATGGTAATGGAAGGAAAACCCCTTTCTTTGAAGAAGGGCGTCATCTCATTGGTTCTGGAATGAAAAGCCTCATCCTGAGAGCAAATGCGGTGGAGATGGAGGAATTGAGAGAAGGGGGTGCCATTTTCACAAGTGACAGGGTGGGAAGAGGTATAGTCCAGGTAGCTGAGAGAATTGCAAACACAAGGAAATCTGCAGATGCTGGAATTTCAAGCAACACACATAAAAGTTGATGGTGAACTAACTAGTCCTGACGAAGGCTCTCGGCCTGAAAAGTCGACTGTACCTCTTCCTAGAGATGCTGCCTGGCCTGCGCGTTCACCAGCAACTTTTAGCTGTGAGAATCAGTGGGTTTATAAATTTTATCAGTGAATAAACTGTCTCCAGAGATAGAGACAGAGAAATCAAGAAATGGGAGGGAGTTGTCAAAAATGAACCAAGTAAACTTGAGGGCAGGGTGGAAGATGGAGCAAAGCTAATGAAGTCAATGAGCTTGGCACAGGTGCAGGGAGCAGCCTCAATATAGTCATCAATGTAACGTAGGAAAAGTTTCTGAGTGATACTGGGGTACGCTTGGAACATGGACTGTTCTACATAATGGATTTAAAAAGGCAGAATAGCTGGGACCCACGTGAGTGCCCATGGCTACACCTTTTACTTGAAGGAAGATGGAAGAGCCAAGATGGAGGAGAGTAGTGGTGGAGGGGAACTGGTTGGGTCCAGTGTTCAGAAAGAAGTGGAGAACTTTAAGGCCTTCTTGATGGGGGATGGAGGTTTATAGGGAATGGACATCTATAGTGAAAATTAGATGATGAGGGTCAGGGAACTTCAAACCATTGAAAAGATCAAGAGCATGTGAAGTGTCACAGATGCAGGTAGGAAGAGACTGAACCTGGGGAGATAAAAATGAGTCGAGGTATGCAGATATTAGTTTGGGGCAGGAACAAGCAGAAACAATGTGTCTACCTGGACAGGCAGGTTTATGGATCTTTGAAAGGAGGTAGAAGCTGAGGGTGTGGGGTGAGGAAACTATGAAGTTGATGGCAGTGGGTGGGAGATCCCCAGATTTGATAAGGTCAGTGATGATACTGGTGACAATGGCCTACTGTTTCTTTGTGGGGTCCTATTCAAGTGGTAAGAGGAGGTGACTGAGAGTTATGGCCTGTCCTTTGCAATGTAGCAGTCAGTCCGCCAAACTACTACAACACCCCCTTTATCTATGGGTTTGATGGTGAGGCTAGAGTTAGTGCAGAGAGAGTAGTGCGCAGTGCATTCGGAGGGAGTGAGGTTAGAATTGGAGAGCGGAGTAGTAAAGTCAAGATGGTTGATGTCTTGTTGGCAGTTAGTGATGAAAAGATTCAGAGCAGGCAGAAGACCATAAGAGGAGGAGAATTGGAGATGGTAAAAAGAGTAATTTGTGCAGGCTGGAGAGTCTTTGCCAAAGAAGTAGGCACAGAGACAGATGCGGTGGAAGAAGAGCTCAGCATCTTGGCAGGCGCAAAACTCACTGGGGTGTGGGCACGGGGGAACAAAAGTGAGGCCCTTACTGAGGACAGAACATTCTGCTTCAGAGCCCTAGGGGAAGGTCAGAGGGAATTGTGAAGTCCCAGCACAAATGAGAGCTGGGATCAGAGGGGGGGTGAGAAGAGGGTTGGTAGCGTTTGGGTAGGATAAATATCAAGATGTTTCTGTACATGATTAGGGGCAGAAGTTTAATATTGAGATGCATGAGAACTTCTCCCAGAGAATGGTGAATCTCTGGTATTCTCTGCCCCAGAGTGTTGAGGCTGGAGCCTTGGGGCTATTAAGGAGGATGGAGATAATTTTTTAATAGATCAGGGAATTGATACTAAAGAGGACATTTGGGTAGATCAACCTTGTTCACATTGAATGGTGGGACAGGCTTGAGGATTTAAGCTGCCCTATTTCCTTGTGTTTCTTGTATTTCAGTTGTTTGGTCTAATCTTCCAAATAATGTGACTTGCAAAGACAGTCTGATTTATAATTTTTTTTTTTCTGAGCTAGAGATTACCAATCTAAATGTCCTTATACAGCACGTAACCTTCTGTTTAAAATACAAGCCTTAAGTATAAAATTATACTGTTAATTTTCTTGGGTATGCTGACGTATCTCAAAACGCTATTTCTCTTTACTTATATTCCTCATTCAGGTCAGGAGGTCTACTCCATTTAGTCCAACATAGTAGCACGTGGTGCGATATATATATCCTCTTCGAAACTGGACAAGGTAAGGTGCTTATCTACAATTGGAGCCAGGTTTGACATTCCAGGAAGGAAAGCAAAAGTATGATATCGTGATCTTTGTAAAGACATTTCAAATCCTATACCAACCATGCTTCCTAATATGTGCTGTTCTAATAGACCCTGAAAATCACTTAACTAATTTCATATTAATGAGACCTGGGTGTTGGGCGTGAGGTTCCTTGGGCTAGTCAGCTAGTGGAAAGGGGCTGAAATATCAGCTATCCAAAATTTAACAATCCCACCATTTTGGCCAGGTAAATGGAAAAGAAAAAGGTTCCCAACATTTATTTCAACATTAAATCATCATCATCTTTCAAATGTTTCTTTTGCAGTTCTTGTTTGTACAGAGGATGGATTTTTCTTTCTTCTGATTCCAAGAGTTTTTTTTTCTAAGTGTATTTTACGTTTGATATTGTTTTGAGTCATCCGTGCGGAGTAGGTGCAGAACTGCTAATCTTACGTGGGCCTGCTTGTTCTCCAGGCTTTTTCTCTTGGTATATAGATAAATTTTCCTGCTGGCTGTTATTTTCCTCACTGGCAGAATGTCTGAAATGTGAAGTAGATTACAGTCCAATGCAGCATTAAAAAGTGTTCTGAAGTTCCTCAGGTTGAATTATTAATCTCTGTGGCACAAGCATCCAAAACTAAGCACTGAAAACTAGAACTCTGTTTAAACAAAAATTAAAGTTTGCTTTGTTTTTTCTCTCCTTGTGTATAGTAGAGAAAAGAATGGTTTGGCAATATACTTAATAGGAAAATATGGGGAAATGTATAGTTTTATTAATTACCACTAATCTGTCAGGTAAATAGGACCCATCCTATTTTAATTTAATTGAAATTCTTCCTCCTAACGTGCTCCTCACTCATGAATGGGTATAAGCGTGTTTATGGTTGTCAATTGTGATCCATCAGCAGTGACAGCACACCTGCTTGACATCTCTCTGTTCTTTCTCTTCCACTTCATATTTAATCAGAACACGATTCTCATTGAGATATAGTGCTGGTGGTGACAGTACTTAAGATGGGAAGTAGAGCACTAGGTCAGAAAATGGCAAGATGGAGATGAAGGCAGTTGTCAGGGCCTGTAAAAACAGACAGGAGAAAAGTAATAAATATGATGGAAGGAATAGTTTGAAGTGTGTGTATTTTAATGTGAGGAGTATTATGGATAAAGGTGATGAACTTAGGAGTATTGATCAGTACATGGAACTGTGATGTTGTGGGCATTGCAGAGACTTGATTGAGAGAGGGATAGTGGAAAAAGCCTGCTTGCATTTATATCTATAGTCCTCATAGTTTTGTATACCTCTATCAAATTTCCTCTCAATCTTCTATATTCCAAGGAATGAAGTCTGAACCTATTCAATCTTTCCTTATAACTCGTGAACTCCAGTCCTGGCAAAATCCTTGTAAATTTTCTTTGTATTCTTTCAAACTTATTTACATCTTTCCTGTAGGTAGGCAACCAAAACTACACACAATACTCAAATTTGGCCTCACCAATATCTTAAACAAATTCAACATACTATCCCATCTCCTGTACTTAGTACTTTGATTTATGAAGGCCAATGTGTGAAAACTTTTCTTAATGACCCTATCCACCTGTGCCACGGCTTTCAAAGAATTATGGACCTGTACTCCCAGATCCCCTTGTTCTACTGCATTCCTCGGTGCCCTACCATTCACTGTGTAAGATCTACTCTGGTTCGACTGAAGAGCAATTTTTGCACTTGTCTGCATTAAATTCTATCAGCCTCATTCTGGCCTATATTTCCAGCTGTCCAGATCCCGCTGCAAGCTCTGATAGGCTTCCTCACTGTCCACTGCACACCCAGTCTTGGTGTCATCCACATTATCATCCAGATCGTTGATATAGATGACAAACAACAACAGACTCAGCACTGATCACTATGGTACACCACTAGTTAAAGGCACGCAGTCAGAGAGGCAACTATTTATGACAACCTGTAGCTTCTCCCACAAAACCAATGTCTAATCCAATTTTATACTTAATCTTGAATGCCAAGCGACTGAACCTTACTCCCATGAGGGACCTTGTCAAATGCCTTGCTAAAATCCATGTAGGCAACATCCACTGTTTACTTTCATTAACTTTCCAAAATACTTTCTCAAAATACACTATAACATTGGTTAGTTACAACCTACTATGTACAAAGCCATGCTGACTATCCCTGTCTATCCAAATATTCATATATCTGGTCCCTTAGAACTGCTTCAATAATTTTCCTATTACCCATGTCAAACTCACCGGCCTGTAATTTCCTGGTTTGTATTTAGGGCCTTTCCTAAACATTAGCTATCCTCCAGTCCTCCGCTGCCTCGCCTCTCGAAGGATGATTTAAATATCTCTGCTGGGGCCTCTGCAATTTCTGCATTTGCCTCCCACATGGTTCAAGGTGGCCACTTGTCAGTCTCTGGGGAGGAGCCCCATAGGCACCTCATTTGTTCCTACTTGCCTATACCTGCAATGCATCTCCATTTTTTTCCTTAACCAGGACCTCCATATCTCTTGAAAACCAAGGTCCCCTAAGTCTGTTATCTTTACTTTGTATGTGCCTGTCAGAATATAAGCTTTTCACTCTCAAAATTTCAAGTTCGAAATCCTCCCACTTAACAAGTACACCTTTGCCAGAAAACAGCCTGTCCCAATCCATATTTTCAGATAACATCAAAATTGGCCTTTCTCCAATTTAGAATCTCAACCTGTGGGCCAGATCTATATTTTTCAATATTTATTTTGAAACTAATGGCTTTATGATCACTGGATGTATAGTGTTCCCTACACAAACTACACCTGCCCTGTCTCATTCCCTAATAGGCGATTAAGTATCACACATTCTCATTGGGACTTCTATGTACTGATTAAGGAAACTTTACTGAACAAATTTGACAAAACCTATCCCAACTAGTCCTTTTACAGTATGGGAGTTCCAGTCAATATGTGGAAGGTTATCATCACCTACTACAACAACCTTGTGTTTCTTGCTATATTCTGCAAACTCTCTACAAATTTATTCCTCTGAATCCCATGGATTTCTGGGTGGTCAATAATATAGCCCCAGCAATGTGTGCATACCTTTCTCATTCCTCATTTCTCCCATAAAACCTCCAGTCCATAAAGCTACAAGTTCTCCTGTCTGTCCTGACCGAGCACCGCTGTGACATTTTCCCTGAATAGTAATGCCACGCCTCCCCTTTAATCTCTCCTGCTCTGTCACATCTAAAACAACAGAACCTCAGAATATTAAGCAGCCAGTCCTGCCCTTCCTGCAACCAAGTCTCACTAATGGCTACAATATCGTAATTCCATGTGTTCGTCCATGCCAAGAGTTCATCTATCTTTCCTACAATATTCTTGCATTGAAATATACACAGCTCAGGACATTAGTCCCACCATGCTCAGTATTTTGATTCCTGACTTTGAGGTCTTAACAGCATCTGTGTCCACAAAGTCCTCACTACCTGTTCTAGCACATTGGTACCCATCTCCCTGCAAGACTAGTTTAACCTGCTCTACCCTGTGCACACTAGCAAACCTACCTTCCTGCTAGGATATTACTCCCCCTTCCAGTTCAGGTTCAAACCATCTTTTCTGTAAAAATCCCACTTTTCTTGGGAGAGATATCAATGATCCAAAAAATCTGATGCATTCCCCCATGCAGAACTCCTTAGCCACATGTTAATCTGCATGATCTTCCTATTTCTGGCCCACTAGGGCGTGGTATGTGTAGCAATCCGGGCATCACAACCCTGGAGGTCTTGTCCTTTAACTTGGCACCTAACTCCCTAAACTTATTTTGTAGAACATTGTCACTCTTCCTACCTATGTCCTTGGATACCCACATGGATCACAACCTTTGGCTGCTCTATCTCCCACATAAGAATGCTGAGCACTTGATCCGAGATGTCCCGGACCCTGTCACCCAGAAAGTAACATACCATCTTGGAATTCTGTTCTCTTCCGCTGAATCTCCTTTCTGCTCCCCAAATTAACGAATTCCCTAGCGTGACAGCACACTTCTCCTCCTCCCTTCCCTTCTGAGTCACAGAGCCATTCTCTGCCAGAGACCAGACCACTATGACTTTTCTCTACTTGGTCAAAAGTGTTATACTGTTGTTGAGGGGGAGGGTCACAGGGGTACACTGGCTGTTTAACACCTTCCCTCTTCCTGATTGTCACCCAGTCCCCTATGTCTAATACTAGAGGGTATGCATTTAAGGTGCGGGGGGTGCAAGATTGTTACACAAAAATTAGATGTTTGGAATGCATTGCCTGGGGTGGTGGTAGCAGTAGAAACATTAGGGACTTCTGAGAGACTTTTAGACGGGCATAGGAATCAGAGGAAAATTAAAGGATATGGATGTTGTGTATGCAGAAGAGATTAGTTTAGTTAGAATTTGATTATTAAGTTAATTGGTTCAACATATTTTGGGCTGAACGGTTGTTCCTGTGCTGTACTTTTCTATGTTCTTTGATACCCATTTTCTGAGTAATGATGTAATCATTAGCTGAATACAATATTAAAAAATACTGAGAAATTGAATGATATTACCAGATGTTTCCATTAAAACAAGATTGGATACCAAACTGGGTCCTGTCAACTGGAGGAGTTCATTTTACATTTGCAATCTGGTGAAACAGTGCAACTTTAGTGTTACCCTAAGGAGTTATATTGGCAACCAAATACAGCTGCATCATTGTTGTATTAAAATGCAGCTCCATCTCTATTCTGAAGGAAACTTCCTTTCTATTTCACTGTTTGGAATGTGCACCATTGAATAAAATACCTTTTTCACATTTATTTTCTGTAATAAACTTTTACTTGTGCTCAACTTTTACTTGTATATGGCCTATCAGCGGCGTCAACAGAGTTCTACCAAGAGGGATTTCTCGAGGTCGGCAGTGGTTATTTAAAAAGGAAACTTCGAGAGCTTTTTTTCCATTGTACGTGGTCCATCAGCAGCGTTAACAGAGCTCTGCGAACTAGATGAAAGTACAGAAGGGATAAGCGGAGCGGCCATTGTCAGGTGTAGGGCAGTAGTGAGAGTAGAAGCAACAGGGTTTGGCTTGGAGAAGGCATTGGCTCTGTGTAAAGCATCTATTAAGGTTTTCTTTTTGCTTTTTTTTCTTTTCCCCCTCTTACTGTACCATTTAAATGGCTGTGGAGTGCTCTTCATGCTGTATGTTGGGGAACTAGAAGACCCAGAGTCTCCCAGTGATCTACATCTGTGTGAAATGCATGCAGCTGCAGGTCCTTGAAGACCGTGTTGGACAGCGGTCCCCAACCACCGGGCCACAAAGCATGTGCTACCGGGCCGTGAGGAAACAATATGAGTCAGCTGCACCTGTCCTTATTCCCTGTCGTGCACTGTTGAACTTGAACATAAGGTTGCCAACTGTCCCGTATTTGCCAGGACATCCCGTATATTGGGCTAAATTGGGTTGTCCCGTATTTCCCCTGCTAAGGTAGAACGTTCCTATGAAACCTTTCGTGCTAAAATGGCGTAAAACGCAGAAGCAATTACCATTAATTTATATGGGAAAAATTTTTTAGCGTTCCCAGACCCAAAAACTAACCTAACAAATGATACCAAATAACACATAAAACCGAAAATAAATAACACTAACATATAGTAAAAGCAGGAATGATATGATAAATACACAGCCTATATAAAGTAGAAATAGTGTATGTACAGTATAGTTGGGAAGATGAAGGCAAAACAGACTTGTGGGAGAAAAAAATTGGCACGCACGTGCATGCGCACACAGGTGCCCGCGCTTGGATTCATGGTCATGGTAGTCTTTCTTGGGGTAAAGTGTTCCAGGATTTGACTGCTACTTTTGTCCCTTATTTGGGAGTCAGAAAGTTGGCAACCGTAACTGTAAAAGGCAGGTCGAGGTGAGTTTAACCCTACTTGAACAGCCTGCATCCCCCACCCCCACCCTGCAAGAATATTGTCAATATTAAACTGGTCTGTGGTGCAAAAAAGCTTGGGGATCTGGAGCAACAACTGATTGACCTTGGGCTTGTATGGGAGCAAGCATATAATTGATCAAAGTTACACGGAAGTAGTCACCCCGAAGTTGTAGGAGGCAGGTAGCTGAGTGACCATCAGGAGAAATGGAAATAGGCAGTTAGAGCGGAGCACCTTGGTGGCCATTCCCCTCAGAGACAAGTATACCACTTTGGATACTATTATGGGGGATGACCTCCCGGGACAATGCCACAGCGACTGGGTTACAGGTGCTGAGCAAGGGTCCATGATGAAGAAGGGAAAGAGAGAGAAGGTGGTTGAGGTAGTGAGGGGGACAGACAGGAGATTCTGTAGACATGAACAGGACACCCAGATGGTATGTTGCCTGCCAGGTGCCAGGATCAGGGATGTTTTAGATTCCGTCCACAACATTTTGGAGAGGAAGCGGGAGCAGTCAGATGTCTTGGTACATATTGGTACCAATGATATAGGAAGGAAAAGCAATGAGGTCCTGAAAAGAGAATTTAGAAAGCTTGGTGGAAAGCTGAGAATCAAGACCTTCTGGGTAGTAATTTCTGGATTGCTGCCTGTGCCACGTGCCAGTGAGGATAGAAACAGGATGATTTGGCAGATAAATGCGTGACTGAGAAGCTGGTGCAGGGGGCAGGGCTTCAGGTTCTTGGATAATTGAGATCTCTTCTGGGGGAGGTATGACCTGTCCAAAGTGACTGGTTGCATCTGAACCTGAGGGGAACAATATTCTCACGGGCAGGTTTGGTAGACCTGTTGGGGAGAGTTTCAACCGACTTGGCAGGGGGTGGGAGCTGGAGTGAAGGGACTCAGGAAAGGACGGATGTTAAAAAATTAAAGATAGCATGCAGTCAGATTGTCAGGAAGGGCAAGCAGGTGGCGGGACTTAGTTGCCACCAACAAGCTGAGTATCAAATCATTAGGGATGCGGTCAGAAAGGATAGCAAATGCGGTACTCAAGGTGTTGTATCTAAATGCACGTAATATAAGAAATAATGTGGATTGCCAGGAATGACGTTGTGGCCATCACTGAATCGTGGCTGAATGATGGTTGTAGTTGGGAGCTGAATGTCCAAGGTGACATATTATATCAGAGGGATAGGAAGGTAGGCAGATGGGGTGGTGTGGCTCTTCTGGTAAAGAATAGCATGAAATCAGTAGAAAAATGTGATTATAGGATCGGTATATATTGAACCCTTGTGGGTTGAGTTAAGAAACTGCAAGAGTAAAAGAACATTGATGGCAGTTATATACAGGCCTCCCAACAGTGGCTCGGGGGAGGACCACAGATTACAACAGGAAATAGAAAAGGCGTGTCAAAAGGTCAATGTTATGGTAGTCATGGAAAATTTTAACGTACAGGTTGATGGGGAAAATCAGATTGGTAATGGATCTCAAGGGAGTGAGTTTGTTGAATGCCTAAGAAAAAGCTTCTTAGAGCAGTTTGTTGTTGAGCTTATACTGGATTGGGTGTTATGTAATGAATTGGAGGTAATTAGGGAGCTAAACTCTGTGTCCAGTTCCTGAATACATACTGGTGCAATAATTTCAGATCTCCACCATCTCTTTTGACTCCATGCATGGATTACCATAGTGATCATACAGAGGAACAATTTTGTCCCTTGTAATCACTTTGCATTTAACATATCTATGGAATCCCTTTGGATTCTCCTTCATCTTGTCTGCAATGGCAAACTCATGCTTTCTTTTAGCCCTCCTGATTACTTCGTGTTCTCTTGCATTTCTTGTACTCCATAAGCACCTCATTTATTCCTATCCACCAATACCTGCTATGCACGTCCTTTTTTTTCTTAACCAGGGCCTCACTATCTCTTGAAAACCAAGGTCCCCTGAGCCCATTAGCTTTATCTTTTATTCTAACAGGCACACATAAGCTTTGTACTCTCAAAATTTCACTTTTGAAGGCCTCTCACTTACAAAGTACAATTTTGTCAGAAGACAGCCTGCCCCAGTCCACACTTGCCAGATCCTTTTTGATACCAGCAAAATTGGCCTACCTCCAATTTCGATCTCAACCCATGGACCAGACCTATCTTTTTTTCCATATTTATTTTGAAACTAATGGCACAATGATGACTAGATGCAAAGTGTTCCCTTATTAAAAACTTCTGCGAACTACCCTCATTCCCTAATAGCAGATCAACCATCACATACTCACTTGTTGAGACTTCTACATACTGATTAAGGAAACTCTCCTGAATACATTTGACAAACTCTATCCCATCTAGTCCTTTTACAATGTGGGAGTCCCAGTCAATATTTGGAAAATTAAAATCACCTAGTAAAGCAACATTACATTCCTTGCAACAGTCAGCAATCCGTCCACAGATTTGTTCCTCTAGATCCCATGGACTGTTGGGCCATCTGTAATATAGCCCTATTAATGTGGCCATACTTTTCTTA